>NC_079347.1:3576973-3876973 GCF_029582105.1 Oenanthe melanoleuca
GGAGAGACCTAAGAGACTGTTACTTTGGGTAGGAAGTGGATTTTCCCTCTCCTATAATCTTGTTAAATTACCCTGGTTTTAAATCAATGATTTATATCTCCCACTTCAAATCCAGAGTTGGGGGGGGAAACCCCAAACCCTCTCTAAACAGCCAGTGTGTGACAAGCAATACATTTTCACTTTCATTTACCCTCCCACTGCAAAGTTCACTCAGCAAACCAGAAGTGTTAAGGGAAAATACTGGGAAGGACTGGTTAAAAAGAAAACCTTGGCTGAAGTGAGATGGAAAACAGATTTCCCGGGTTAGGTAAGTATCAGAAAATAATACATAATGTTAGACATCTGAAAAGGGAAGTAGGAAAATATTTAGGAATGTGCATAACCATTTGCAGCCTAAGAAAAGCAAAAAAAAAAAAAAACAGTTTCATGAGGAGAGGACACTGCAAAGAATGCCAGGAGGTGCCACTCTTGGGGAAATGGCCACATCCTGTGCCCAGCACTGCTTTCTGGGACTGCCTGGGATTAGCTGGCTGAGGACACCCAAACAGACTCTGGTTTGCCCTTTGGGTTTCAGGTTTCCCTCCCTGCTTGCATCTGTGTAGGTCCTGCAGCTTCCAGGGGGAATCATCTCTTAGCAACACTCACAAAAATAAAATCGAGTCAGACCCAGCACAGACCTAGAGGTGACACCTGCAGTGGGGAGCACTCCAAGTCCCTCCAGTTAACATCTCCCTGAGCCCCCAGTTTGGTGAAATCCCCTGTGCTGCTGTGTGAAAGCCAACTGTGCCCTGGCTGCACTGAAATTGGGGAGGGCACAGGTACAGGGAGGTGATTCCTCCCTCTGCTGCTCTCTAGTGAGGAGCACTGTGTCCAGTTTTGGGGTCCCCAGCACGGAAAGCTGGGGCTTCTGGAGCTGCTGGAGTTAGTCCAGAGGAGGGCACAGAGATGCTCAAGGGCAAAAAGTGTGAGGTGTCACCTGTGGTGACAGCAGGGAGGAACTGCATGTCCCAGAGCCAGGAGGAAGCACCGACATCACCCAGGGACATCTCCAGCCCTGCTGAGCCACTGCTCTTCCCCCAGGAGCAGGAGGGACAACATCCCAGGGGCAGCAGGAACAAAATCCCAGCCCCAAGAGCAGCAGGAACAACATCCCAGGGGCAGCAGGAACAACATCCCAGGGGCAGCAGGAACAACATCCCAGGGGCAGCAGGAACAAAATCCCAGGAGCAGCAGGAACAAAATCCCAGCCCCAAGAGCAGCAGGAACAACAGCCCAGGGGCAGCAGGAACAACATCCCAGGGGCAGCAGGAACAACATCCCAGGAGCAGCAGGAACATCCCTGCCCCAGAAGCAGCAGGAACAACATCCCAGCCCCAGGAGCATCCCCATGTCCCTGCTGGGGCTGAGCACTGGGGGAACCCAAAACAGCCCCTTTCCATTTCTGGGTGAGGTGGATGGAAATCACCAGTTCCCATGGGAAGACACTCCTAACCTCCTGGACACTGGCACATCCCTTAAAGCAGGGCTATTATGGGCTGGTGAGCCCTGGTGCTCCTTCCCTGCCAGGCACTGCACAGGATGGGGCTCTGTGTGCCTGTCCCCACTGCCTGCTTGGGAAGGAAATCCCCCCACGTGCCCTGCAGCACCCTGAGGGGAATAAAGCCATCTGTTCATGCAGGCAGGCCAGCTCCAAACCAATTAATGCAAAGAGCTGGTATTAAAGGGTCTCTGCTCCATGCAAATCCCCTCCTGCAAACAAACCTTGCAGGTCCCAGCCCCAGTCTCCAAGGCAGGTTCCAATCTGATTAGTTATTCCACGTGCCTTAAATTCCCCACTTACAGTTCCCAGTGAATAAAACTATTTTTTTGCTGAGGTATATGAAACACTTACAGAATTTCACCTTGAGGTGTCCTTTGCAGGGATAATTAGTGAAACTGGGACCCCTCTGGGGTGGAAAACAAGCAATTTAATTTGTTTTGTGGCAGTAGTTGTCCTCCAGACCACCACCCACACAGCACAGCACCAGACCTCCACACAGTCCAGCACACACTGAGTTTTATCTCCCATATTTGCACTACTCCAGACTATTTTGGGTGCCTGCCTGAAGCAGAGCACAGAGTGCAAGGTGTGTAGTTCAGTATATTAAAAACAGGAGAATGAATTAATGAGGAGGGAGTTCAGCAACAGTTTTGTGCCATCCTCTGAGCAGAAATCCTGGAAAGCACTTGGTACAGGTGAGCTCACCTGGGCAGGACAAGGGCTGAGAATTCCTGCAGGAGCACACACTGTGGATTCTGGAAATGCAGTGGGATGAGGAAACAGTCCCCCCTATGTTAACATTAACAAATGTATTTGTTAACCAAGGGTTTAAACATGAGAGCACCAAACTGGAGGCTCAGGCTGCTCAAGGAACCCCAAGGAAACTCCACAGCTCCTCTGAGCCTGAGCCTTCCCTCCCTCCACCAACACCCACTTTCTTTTCTCAGACAATTAATTTGTCTTCTCAGTCCTCCCATTTAAAGACCCAAGTCTGAAAGCTCCCCAGATTGTAACACAACCTGGGAGAAGCATCATGTGCATCCCTTCCAGCTCTATCCCTGCCCCACTCTGCTCCCCACAGCAGGGATGTGGCTCCAGCTCACCTCAGGCCATTATAAAGGGTTTGATCCTCAGTTGATTTCTTTCCACTGCTTTGTACATCACTTTTTTTCTGTTCTGTTTAAAAACAGACAGGAAACTGATAAAATTCTGAGCTAACTGAATATTAAGCACTTTATACCTCACTGATTTACGTTTCTTCCCTGTAGAGCATTCTCTAGCTGCCACCTGCAATGTTCACAGAGGCTTTGCTTCCCTCATCTTGCTTCAAGTCAGATCCCACAATCTTCACTCAGGAGAAGTCCCTTTCCCCAGCAGTAATGGGAATGGATAAAAACATGGATAAAATGATGGTCTTGCAGTAGAAGACAGTGAGAGAAGAGTGAGATGCATTTCCTGAAAGCAAAAAAAGGTTTTCATTAAAGATCAGATCTGCTGTCAGCCCCAGGACTCCCAGGCAGTTCAGAACAAACATCTCCCCCTTGGCCTGAAGGAACGGGAGGCAAGTTTTGGTCTTACAAAAAAAAAAAAAAGAATGAAAAAGTGAAATTGTGGGTGCCCTGTGTCTGTGTGGGGGGCTGAAGCCACCTGGAGCTGCCCTGAAACCAGTGCAGGCAAACAGGAAATCTGATGGTCAGGGAAGAGCCAGAGCTGGGAGCACTTGTGATTTTGGCATTGAAAGTGTTACAGAAAACTTGCCATAAAGTTCCTCTGAGGCTTCAATTTCCCTCCTCCCAATCTTCCTTTGATTTTGATCCCCTCCTTTCCTCGTGTCCTTTGAACTCTCAGAAAGGCACTTTGAAGAGATGTCATAAAGTGGGGGCTTTATTCAGGATCTGCTCTTTGATGCTCCTGCTCGGCGTGGGAAGCACAGCCCCGCAGGATGTGGAGCCAGAGGAGCTGAAAGCCCAGACAAAAAGGAAAGGGACAGAAGTAAAAGTGTGGATGTGGTGTTTGGGAACAGCCCACGGGCACAGGCACAGCCCCACAGTGGATCCTGGGCTGCAGGACCTGCTGTGGTCACACCCTGGCTGCTCCTCTGAGGGGTGGAGAGGGGCAGCAGGCTGGGAACCCCTGACCCCAAAATATCCCTGATGTCACCACAAGGTCACAGCTGTGACAATTCCCCTGTGGGAAGAGCTCTGTGTCACTTGGAGCATCTCTGGCACCCAAGGCTCAGAGCTCAGCTCAGCCCAGCAGCTCCAGGAGTGGGTGCTGGCATCACCCTGCTGCCCTTCCCAGCTCCTGTCCCAGCCATACAAGGTCCTGCTGCCAGACACACAAAACAGTATGAAATAATCAAAAATGTAAATAATCCTGTTAAACCATCAAAAATGTAAATAATCCTGTGCACACAAATTGCCAAGAACAGGCCTCCAGCTTCCAAGCCCAAGCCCAGGCAGGAGGCAGCAGGTGCAGAGCTCAGCACAGCACCAGCTCTTCAGACCCAGGAAAAAACACCCTTCCCCTACTGGAGGATGTAGAAATCAGAATCACAGGATCATTCAGGCTGGAAAAGCCCTCTGAGATCGTGGAGTCCAACCTCACTGCAGCCCAGCTCAGGCTGGGTGACTTTTCCCCTCCTGAGCTGCTCTTGGAATCATGATGGGACATTTGCACAGTGAAGCTGTTTGTGCAGCACAGCCCCCATGGCACGAGGCCACTGCTTGGATCCTCTCAACTTTGTTTAACCTTTGCACAGGGAATTGCTTTAACATCCAAAGGAACCTCTCAGCCAGGAGAAACAGATGTTCAGGCATTAGATAAGCTACAAGCAAGCCCACGGTGTTTATCAGCAGGGACATGGGGCTGAGTCTGGGTTTGTTATTTTTAATGGGTGACCAGTGGTAGGAATTATTCAGAAATAAGTGAAAACTATCCTGAAAACTGCTTGAAGGGTTTCTGAAAGGATTTTTTCCTCAGTTGCTCCTTCCTACCTGCAATATCAATTTATATTCCTTTTTTAAATTATAGCCAAGTATCTGCTTCTAAGACTGAACGCAGATGCAGCTGGAACAGGAAATTTTAACTTGCTTCCAACCTGGGAATTTTGCACTTTAAGCTTGAGATAAGGAGGGAACTTGGTTTTAAAGACACATGTCCCCTAACAAAAGCCAATTGTACTTCCACAGGGGCCACCCCACATCCCTCCTGAGAAACCAGTACTGCAGAAAAAGGCAAAATCTAAAGAGCTAAGCAATCCTAGTGTGCATTTATTAAATTATTCCCACTTAATTCACTCCTAGAATCACAGAAACACAGAAAGCTTTGGCTTGGAAGAGACCTTAAAGATGATTTATTCTACCCCTGCCATGGGCAGGGACACCTTCCACTGTCCCAGGCCTTGGGCACTGCCAGGGATGGGGCAGCCACAGCTGCCCTGGGCACCCTGTGCCAGCCAGCCAGAGCCACAGCTGCACTGGCAGTGCCCAGGAGCCTCCCAGAGGACAAGCACAAAGCATCCATGGCTTTTCTTGGTGCAGCCAAGGAGCCTTGGGAAGAACCACGGCAGCCTGGCTCCTCCTGCAGCTGCTCCCTTCACACAACCAGCCTTGAGGAAAGCAGGGAAAGAGAAAAAAAATGAGGAAGTGAATGAAAAACGAGGGTTTTGTGATGGGCATTTAGTGTTACCGACCTGTGGCAGAATTTTTAAAGGCACAATCAAACATCTAAAGCTGCAAATACAAAAGCTGGCACTAGGGAGAAATGCAGCACCCAAACATCACCTAAACTCAGGGGCTGGAGTTCCCATCTCCCTAAGCCCTGCAGTCCCATGGGATCTCCCCAGGGACCTTCCCCAAGAGCAGGGCAGGGAGCAGAGAGCTGCCCTGCCCCAGCCAAACCCATCTGCAGCAAAGTAGGTCAAACTGAAACGCTTTGCTCTCAGCTGAAGGTCACCACTGTCTCCCCAGCCTGCTCTGGGCAAGTTAAGTGTGTTTACATTGAGAAGATGTGGAGAGGTTTTGGAGCTGGAAGTGGCTGGAGGAAAAAGAGGCTGTTAAAGAGAGCAGGAGCATGAGCCTGCATCCGAAATGCTGAACGCTGAGGGAGCAAAGAATGAAAAATCCCAAATAACAGACATTTCCCTCAAAGGGCAGGAGTGTTAGAACTGCCTTCCCCACTCCTGGGCAAGCACTGGGACGTGTTCCTGTACAAACTGCAGCACTGAGAGAGGTCTTGGGTAACATTTGTAGAGGGCTTTGACATGGAAAGTCCAAATTTCCCTTTACGGAGGCAAAGTCTGACAAAAGCATAATGGAAAGAGGCTCTGAAGGACAAAAATTGACTCCCTGGCACACACACAGGCCCACGCAAACTTTCCAGCCTGCCCTCCAAGTGTGAGCACTGGTGTTTCCATCAAGTGCCTGAAAGCTCAGAAAGCTTCTGGAGAAAGAGTAAACTCATGATTAGACCCAGCACGACTTTTTCCTTGGATTTCTGCAGAAATTTTACAAGTGGTTTTGCAACAGGAGCAGGGATTACCCGGGTACATTTGTGGGTGTCTCTTCTGACTGCACTGCAAGAGGAGCAGATGTGGCCATTTCAGGGTGTTTGTCTGAAATCATTGCTGGGGACATCTGTCAGAGGAGACTGCACAGAGAAATAAATTCATAGAAGAAATCACAGAATTATTCAGGTTGGAAAAGCCCTCTAAGATCAGAGTCCAGCCATTCCCCAGCACTGCCAGTGCCACTCATGTCCCCATGGCTGTTAAATCCCTCTGGGGATGGGGACTCCACTCTTCCATCAGGGAAGAAATTTTCTTCCCTGTAAAGCATTCTCTAGATGTCACCTGCAACGTTCACACAGGGGCTTTGCTAAACCTTCCCTGGTGCAACTTGGGGTCATTTCTTTTGTACTCAGGAGAGGAGACTGACCCCACCTGGCTACAACCTCCTACACAAAACAGGTTGGAAGCAGCCCTGGACCTGAAGGCACACAGAACTTTGGGAAGCCCAAAGCTAAAGCAGGCTGCCTCCCCTGCCCCAGCACGACCCCACACCCAGGGGACTCCTGGAAGCCTCAGGCAGGGGACACATGCTGACATGGAGTTGCATCACACATCATGCACACAACACACAGACCATAGCACTGCCTGCACAGGAGAGTTATGCTAGAAGACTAATTAATGTATTTTGGCTTCTCCTAATGAAACTCAGCAGCTGGAAGCAGGCAGGGTGCCAGCACCACGTGAGTGCTCCCTTCTCCCTTGGACTGGGCTCAGGAATCCCTTTGCTGCAGAATCCAGTTGTCCTGCACGGCTCTTTGTCCCCCCAAACTGAACTAATCAATGTCTGGCTGTGAGTTATCATGGAGGGAGGGGAGAGACGTGCCTGGAAAGCTGTTGTGCATCACCCAGGGTATCCTAACCCCTCTCCACACACAGGACTCCTCTCCCTGTGAGCAGAAGGGCTGGAAGCAGCTGAGTGCCTGCCCTGGAGAGCAGCTCTGAGTGAGGTTATTGCATTCTTGACTTAAGCCCATTTTTCTGCTCTCCATGCAAACATCAATGAATTTTGAAAGGGAGCATTCAGCCTGGACAGTATCTCTCTATATGGGGATTATTCTCCTGCTCGGCACGGGGGGAATCCAAATCTATATGGGGATTTCTTCTCCTCTCACCACCACAACCCCTGACTGTCCCACACATCCCAGCTACTCCCCAGGTTGCTGCACCATTCCCAGGGCTGCAGGCAGGAGCAGTCCCTCTCTCAGCACAGCACTGGAAGCTCCTGCAGCCCATCCATGAACACCCACACACCTACAGGTGTGTGCCGGCCCCGCACGGCAGCAATGTAAATATGTTTTACTCTAATTATGGAAAGTGCTTTGGCAGGAGGCAGCAGGGACACAAAGAGCTACTATTGAGGTTCCTCATGCTGTGGCCTCCATTCAGCACACAATTGACAATATTTAGACAGCATGGGCTGGTTCCTTCCTTCTCAAGGTAACTTCCTCGTCTGGCAGCCCGGGCGGGCTGTAAATGACCTTGTGTTTGAGGACAGTGGCAAATCAAAGCAGTGGGCAGAGGCAAGAGGTGCCTGCTCCACCACCATCCTGCTCCCTGCCCAGCAGGGAGGCTCTGGGTGATCCCACTGTGCAAAGCAGGGATGGTGTGCAAATAAAGATTTATTAATCCCAAGGGAATCTCATTGGGGGTTTTGGCTCTCTCATCTCTCCCCTCCCATTTTCAGCCTTCCCCAGGCAAGTTCTCCCCTCTGAGATGCTCCAAGGTTTGCTGGTTTTTCACTGGGCAGCTTCACTCCCAATCCTTTCCTCATTGTCCATGCCCTGCTCCAGCCTGGCTCCTGTAACACACAGGGCCAGACCACAAGGCACATTGACTTCTGCAAGTCTGGCTCTAAAACCAAATAAAAAGCTTTTCATTGACACTCAAGTGTAGGTGCAGCAAGTCAAAAGCCTTATTTTCATTTTTTACAGCGCTCCCACCTGAATAAATTCATTTTAAGTGCCACTTTTCCATTTGTGGATTATGAAAGGTTGGGAGGTCTGGATGCCATCACCAGGGCCCAAAAGGCAATATATTACCCACTGCAGGAGCTGTCAGTGCTGCAGCATCCCACAGCCAGGGGCACTGCCCCTGGTGACTCCAAGGATGGCAGAGCCCTGCCTGGGACACAGGGACAGACACACGGACAGAGGGACAGCTCCTCGCAGAGTGGGACAGGCACATGGCCATAAACCAATGGTGGGACTTGAATGTGACATGGCTCAGTGGAAAAAAAAAAAAAATCCCTAATATAAAATATTTCCTAATCCACCCACCTTCCTGCTCCCGTTTGGAGCAGAACAGCTCCATTGTGCCCCGGGGTCTGCTCAAGGCAGAGCCTGCACAGGGCAAGGAGGGGCTGCACCCCTCAGTTCAAACACACCCCCAAAGCCAACTGGGGCTCTTGCAAACACCCAGTTTGGATCCAGGGCCAGCCCATCTCCAGCTATAATGCACAGCATCACCTCAGATTACAGATCACATGTGCCTGTGGGTGTGAGTGCAAGTGCCTGAGGCAGATTTGGCTCACCAACAGCTACAGAGAAATCTGAAGAAATAAAGTGCCATGGGATTGTTGGCTCTGCATATATTTAATTTGCCAGCCATTTTTAATCACAGGAGCCACAGCTCAGGGTGCTGGAGCATCCCTGCTGCCAGCCCAGATTTGAAATCTGTCTGCCCAGATTTGAATCTCTGTCCACAGTGGGAACATGCACCATCCTGTCAAACTCTCAGAACAGCAGCAAGCCCAGCATCTGAAGGATCACCAGGTTTAAAATCAGAGCAGAAGCAAGAGGAGCTCCCTGTGTTTTCTGCCACAGAAAGGTTTTCCACAGCCTTTGACAGCTGTGAGCAAACCAGGGGAGGTTGGAGTTTATTCCACTCCTCTGACAAAGCCATGCAGCACCATGTGGCTCCTCACTCCTCACACACACAGCCCTCCACAGTAATGCAGGGACAGAAGCACTAGGTGGCAAAAAAAGCCAACAGGTTCTTATTAGTTACAATCTGGAAATGAGCATTAATGCCTCTATAAAATTTCAGGGGTCTCAGCCCAGGACCAGCGAGTTTTGTTGTTCCCAGTGAAGGATGGAAGTGAGGCTCACAATCAGACAAAGAAAAGGGGGAGAAAGGGGTTAAACCCCAAATTGTTACTGAATAAATAGTACCAAAGTAGAAAAAACATCTTGCTGGATTTCTGAGCACCATTTCCTTCTTGGCAATGACCGTGTAATAAAGCATCAAAATAAACAGTAATCAAAAAAATAAATGTCTGGAATTGGTCTGTATTCCAGATGAGAAACATCTGCAGGGGTAGATCAGCAGATCTTTTCTCTTTTTCCTGGGCAATTAGTTGGACAATTCAGTGCTCTTATAGGTAAAATTATTCTCCCAGCCTCTTCGATCACCTCATAAATTAAATCAGTATTTTTGCAAAGGAAGGTAAAATCAATAAATACCTCCAGATAAATAAGAGCAAAAGACTCCCCTAGACACAGCTGAGCCATGTTCCTTGGGAGCATTTCCTGTGCAGCTCTCCTCATTTCCAACTGCACTTTCTCAAAAGGATGGGGGAAAATCCAACCCTCAAATGTTTTAAAATTTAAAACTTAGGTTATAATTTTTCCTGTGCTAAAATGAACATGAGATAAGGCTGGATTAGACCAGTGTATCAACTGTGACTTGTTACAGACCATAAACAAGGACAGTCTCATTCATTTTGGAACCACCACTACCAATTATGAAAGCATTGTGCTTGTCATACACATTGATTAGAAAAGCTGTTTATTTGAACTAATAAAGCAGTAAATGAGCTGAAATTGTCTTTTCTTTATTTTTAATATGATAAATGGAATAAACTATGGGTACATCTGTTCCAAGCTTCTTCTCCACAACATGTTATGTCTGAAAAGCCTGAAAAATGTTCTTTTCTATTCCAACATTTCAAAGTAATGATTTTCTGCAAAGCATCACCTACAAAACATCCATCAGGCTTACACAGTTTAATCCTCATTCTGCATTTAGTTCCCTTTCTGAGCTAAACCACATTACATGGGGAGGAGAGAACAGGCATTAACCTCCAGATAAATCATGGGCATCTCTGGCTCAGCACCCCAGGATGCAGCTCTTGAGATGCCACAGAACCATGGAACCTTCTAGGCTGGAAAAGCTCTCCAAGATCCAGTCCAGCTGTTAAGCCACCACCAAACAAAGTCCCCAAGTGCCACTTCCACGAATGTGCCACTTTCAGCTAAATCTGTATCACAACTGGAAGAGCCCAGAGGGACAGACATGTGCTCTATTTTAGCCACAAAATTATTTTCCCCTCTCCCATTACCACTATTTTTTCAAACCTTGCTGCTGTCTCTGAGCCTCTCCCAGCAGGATAAACCCCTGAGCAGGAAAATGCACACAAACCTCTTGGACTTTAAAAACATTTCCACCTAATAGCAAGGGAGAGTCCTCCAGCATCTGTGCAGCACTGCAGCAGTCCCTGCCCTGAGCACACCATTATTCACAGAGGAAATGCTGGACCTTTTTTTGCCCAGGCACTGTGGTGACACAGCACATCAAACCCATATTCCAGTTCTGGGATCTCCCAGGATCAGTGCAGCTGGAGCTGGGAATGCAGACCCTGCACTGCCTCAGAATGGGAGCTTAGTGAAACAGCAAAGAGAGAAAACAGTGTCACCAGATAATGAACACTTTATTTTAGGCCGTGGTTAAGTAATTTGCTTTTCTGAGAAGGGAGTTTTTTATTGTATTTAGAGGGGGTTTAAGGGCAGCCATGGTGAAGTTTCTACATAAAGGAAAAGCAAACAGCTGAAGAGTCCTCCCCAGGCTTTGATCCTCCCTGCAGTGAGTAAACCATGAAGTGATTGTTAAATCCTAATCCGATTTAAAACTGCTTTTGAATGCTTCAGGGGAGGAAGTGCTGGCTCTCACCACCCTCTCCAGCCCAGGGGTTTAAAGCTGTGTCACCCTGCCTGTGCAAAGCAGGATCCCTCCCTGGCAGCTGCTGCAGCCCAAAACACCCACCCCAAATAAAGCTCATTCCAGCTGCAAGTGAATCAAACTCCTCATGTGGGCACCTGGAGAAAGCTCCCCAGTAATTCAGCAAAGCCCTGGGTCTGTCCTGGGCAAGCCTGGCTTTGTGTGACAGGCCCTGCTGGCACCAGCAAACAGCCCTGACTCTCCTCAGGAGCGTTTCTGGCATGTGGATCTGAGGAGTATTTTCCTTAGCACATAAAACTATTTCTATTTTTTCCTCCAGACATACCATTCAAAAGGAATCAGGATCAAGCAACCTGCAAAAATGTGATACAACAATTGCCAAGCAAACTTCAGCTGCAGCATCTTTCCTGTGAGAGTCTCTCATGACATGCTGGCAGATGAGTTTTATGCCACCTATTGTTTTTTCCACTATCTTGTTATTCTCTGGACCCCTCTGGTTTGCTGTTGAGATTATCTAGAAATGCAGCAGGGCACCTGTGACCCCATAATTACAGAGTTAGAGAGCTGCAGGACCCTGCCAGGCCAGGAGCTGCACAGCCAGAGGGACAACCCTGGTTTCCAAGGGTCCACGAAGGAGAAAACCAGGAACACTGAAGATTTAGGATCCTTACATCTGGATTCTGTCACTGTAGCAGGATAAAACAAAGCCATGATCCAACCTTGTTTGGTCAAGTGTTGATCTGAAGATGAGCAAACACATCCCAGCTCAGCAAGTTGTTATTTTCTGTGTGTTCAGTCCAGCTAGAGCCTGGTAGGAACAGAGATTTCAACATGGAAACCAAGGCCCCAGGACACCAGGATTAGAAATGTGCTGGCAACTGGCAAGATATCAGAACAGTTTCCTTGGCTGGAGCCAAAAGCAGTGATTTCTGTCCTGGAACTGTTTTTACATCCCAGCTCCAGAACAGCTTTAGAGACTGAGAGTGATCCTTGACACAGGAAAAGCAGGACACGGGTGTCAGACCTGGGGACATGGATCTTCAGGGGAAAATGAGATTCCATGAGCCAGGGCACATCCAGCCATGCCTGCAGCTCTCCTGGTGCTGGAGCCCACCTTGACCATGGTCTAAGAGCTGCTTTGAAAACCCTCAAGCTCTCCAGGATGTTCCCAAATGCAGGAACAAGGAAAGGCAAGAGCAGGACCCTCCCCTCCCTTCCAAAAGCAACTTCTAAAGAGCAAAATAACCTTTCCTTCAGGAGAATGTGCTTTTGTAGCAAGACTCTTACATTTTTTGAGATGATCCCTTTTCAAACAATTAAAATCCACACCAGATGCAAGGCCACGAGTCAGATCTCTGCTTTACATCACACACGGCACTTTTAAATGACATCTCCTTTTTCCGGGGTGGAAAATCACAGTCAGCATTTGTATATAAATATTATTACACAGCTTGAATGTAGAAGCCAGGAAACAGAGAGTGCTGCATGACAACGTGCTAAAAATTCCTTGCTGCATTTTTTTTTTTTTTTTTTTTCTGTGTGTGTGAAGCCAGCACTGTTTGTACAGGGATCCCATTGTCACACACAGCCTTGTGCCCACAGCAGCTCAGCCAGGACCAACACTCCTGAGAGAGCAGCACGGAGGAAATTGTCTCCTCAGCTCCTGAGACTCATTCACTGCTCTCCTAAAAATTACAGATTCATTTAACCTGTGCATACATTAAATCCCAAGCTATTGTCATGCTCTGAGTACTCATATACCTAAGAACAGGAACACAATAATTAGGAGGGTGAGCTTGTCCTCCAAAAAGAGGCAGATGAAGAAACTGCTGGCACACATTATCTTTAAAGTAATAATAGCATTACTTATCTTAATAATATTGCTTTATTCTAATGAAAGCACATTTTATTAGACAGATTTTCAACCTCAACAATCCCCTTTCATAGCTCACAAGTGACTGACAGGGCCAAAGACCAGGCCTGGACTTGGTTTTGGGCTAAGATCAAGCTTGGGGTTGGGTTGCTGTGCAAGAGCTTGAGCCTGGTGGCATCAGATCCTCATTTCTCCTGGGAAGAATTAACTTGCTATTCCAGGGCTACAGAGACAGAAGTTTAATAGCCCAGGGCTTTTCCATCTCCAAGGAACAAATAACAACACCTGAAATTGAAATTTCCAGCCTCCAGCTCACCAAACCTTAATCCCTCCATATCAAATGGTCGAGTCCCTGCTGCTAAAAATATCCCAAAGACGGCGGCTCTTCAGGCATCCAGAAATAGTGGCTGGTTTCTGAAAGCCACACACTTCCATGTGTCCACAATGTGCTGCTTGCCTTTGAAAACAAAAACACTTCCACTGGAGATACACACTGTTCCATCAGGGCAGGCAGTCCAAGGCCTGAGGCACAAAAACCTGAAACAGGGAGAAGCCACGTCCGGAACACACGGATCACAAACACCAACAAAACACAGGGCACCCTGGGGATCCTGCAGCACTGACATCAAACCATTCCTGCCCAAAAGCACCAAGACAATGAAAAATGAGCAGGGAAAGGCACCCCACCACTAACAGAGGCACACCATGGGATGTGTGCAGTCCCTCGTTAAAATTATCCTTAAATAATCTCACTGCTTTCCTGCTGGACAAGGCAAAACTGACTTGTCAAAGGTGCTAAAGTTACTTCAGGCTTAATAAGAGATCCTGGGGCAGAAAGCAGACACATGACACCCTCTAAAGAATATTTTTAAGAAAAAAATGTGGGTGGAGAAGTAAAGTGCCTGGGATGGGGAATAAAGGAAAAGTGGAGTAAGGTGGGGGCTCCATTCAACCTCTTGTTTCACTGCTCTTCAGATCTCCCTAAAATTCCTAAAGACACCAAACCTTCCTTTCCCTTTGGAGCTTCCATTCTTGGAGCCCTTCAGAAGAGCCCACAGAGCTGGTCCAGGGCATGAAATACAGGGTCAGATGAGAAGGACACACCCACATAATTTCATTACTGTTATCACTGAACTTGTTGAGATAGGATAAAATATCTTGAGGGTTCCCTGTCCCTTTGGCTGCCAAGCTCCTGTCAGGGATATCAATTTGCAGACCAACCATAAGAATTCAACATTCCTGACAATTCTGGGGGCCAAGATTTGATTTGATTATGAAAATTCAGGGTCATTTCCAAACTTTATCCATTCTGGTTCTAATTACTCCGATAACTGAGACAAGTTTTGAGGTGAAATCTCAAGCCTCTTTCAACACATGCTTTAATGAAAAGAAATTCACAAAACCAAAGGATAAACAGGTCAAAATGAGTACAAATAACCTTTCCCTTCTAGCATTAACTCTTTCAAGGGGTGCTGGATGTAAGTTGATGGTTTTGGGTAGGGTTCCCACCCATTGAACAGACAGAGGACTTTGCTTTAGAGCTGAAAAAGTGGAGTTTAGATAGGCTGAAATACAAATCTCAAAATTCCCAAAATTCTGCACCAACAATTCACACACCAGTTTCTCTGCCCAGTTTTCCATTTCCCAAGCATTTGTCCCACAGATGAGCAAACCCCAGTGAGGACGTGCCCAGGGGCTCGGGACAGTTTTCCCTCGGAGGAACTCGCCCGTCACATCCCATCCCATCCCCTTTGGAACTTGGGCTATTTTTGCCCAGTGCATCATGCAGTGCCTGTCCTCGCTGCCAGGACCATGACTAACTTTCTCCTTCCACTTGTTCCCTCCACCCCTGAGAACATTCACATCCATCTGGAGTTTCTCACAACAAAATATTTTTCAGCGAAGCAAAACAGCGTAAACCAGGCTCAGCCAAGGCAGCTCGGTGTCCTCCCAGCTCCTGGCAGGGCTGGACCCTTCCCTGGGCTGGGGGCTCCCCTGAGCCTGGCCCTGCAGTGCCCAGGTGAGGATCCCCCCGGGCTGCACAGCTTTCCTTCATCAGTGAGATGCTGCTCGTTGTCTGTGCTTTATTTACTTCCCGTTTTCAGAGAAATTAAAGAGAATCCCAGACTGGTTTGGGCTGGAAGGGACATTAAATCTCATCCAGAGCCACCCCTGCCATGGCAGGGACAGCTCCCACTGTCCCAGGCTGCTCCAAACCTCATCCAGCCTGGCCTTGGACAATTCCAGGGATCCAGGGGCAGCCCACCCTGCCAGGGAGGAATTCCTCCCCAATATCCCATCCAGCCCTGCCCTCTGGCAGTGGGAATTCCCTTTGTCCTGGCATTCCATGCCCACCTTTCCACCTGCTCACACCACACAGCCTCACCTCCAATCCCACCCCACCAGGAAAAGGAGGCTCTGGAGATGCTTTACCCAAATATCTGGATCCTAGGCAAAGATTAGAAAGCTAAGGAGGGACAGAAACAAAAGGCTGCTATCAGCTGAACTGGAATTAGTCACATTAATTTCAAATACTATCTGCTTTTGTTCATCAGCAGCCAGGGCTAATTGCCATGCTGAGAAAATGCATCCCCTCACAGGTGTTGTCCTTTGTGCTCTGAGCCCCTGACACTGATAAATCCCCCACTTGTAGGAAGGAAGAAAACTCTGAAGGGAACCAGGAACAGCAGAAAGGAAGAAGGTGCTCAAAAAAGAGCTCATGAGGAACAAAGAAAAAAAAAAAAAAGCAAAGAAGAAAAGCTTCTGAGATCCATTAAAGGCAAATCATTTAACATTTACTTTTCCTTCTGGTGCTGTTCTAAGTTTCCACATTACTGCACCATTAATTAGGCAAAACTACAGGAAATGATGGGTATTTTGACAGAGCATCAACTGCTGGACTCAGCCCAGCAGAGCTGTCATAACATCCTGACATACAGCATGAGGAGGCTGGGGGCTGCTGGGGCTTTTAAAGAAAAAACCAAACCACAACAGAACACTAAACCCCAGTAATTCTGTCAAAGGCAACAGGTTAAGGCCACAAAGAAAAGTGGGGTTTAAGTGCAAAAAAAAAAAATTTCCTTTCAAATCACATATTTTCCAGTCTGTAAATTTTTAATGGATATAATCTGGGTATTTTCAAAGCAGAGACAGCAGGAAATTAGTCAGGAAAATATTTAAGTGTTAGAATATGGTAATTATATACAATTATGTGACTCTGTAATACCCAGTGATACTTCAGAGAGGGAAGGGTTGGGTTGATTTTGTTCTGCTGCTGATCCCAGAGGAGGAGCAAACACGAGGGATGGAAAAGAGGGAATCAGAGCTGATCCTGCAGGGACAGACAGATCCCCCATCCCCCTGCAGCTGGGGTGAGGTGCAAGCCCCCAAAAGCTCCATCAGGGCCCCCCCAACCACCATCAACCCCCTCAACAGTCACACCAAACCTGGAACAAACTCCAGTTCCTCAAGAAATGGCCCTTTCCTAAAGGAACTTTCTCTTGGAGGAATATTTGCACTTGCAATTTATTTGAGCAGTTATAAATCATGAATGAAATGCTGGATTTCAGCCTTTGCCACTGTGATGTGTGCTGCAGACCCACCAAAAACCAAAGTGAGTTACAAATGACAGCGTGGGGCTGGGGACAGGAGCCACAGAAACCGATCAATGTCACAGGGCCCAGAGGAGCTCTGGTTAAAATCTGCAGTTAATTAGTCCTCACCCATCCTGGGGAGCCAGCAGAGAGCTACAATCCAGGAGGATTTTGCAGTATAAAAACCCCAACCCAATTGTTTCCTGCAGCACAGACATCTCCTCACTGAAGTCTTTGCATTTTAAACCTTAACCCCAGAAATAACAGCAATTACTCCACAGGGATACCTTTAACCACTGCAGCAGCTACACACTGGGATTAAATAATTTTGCTCCAAGTTTCATAAACTTCAGGCCAGAAATGCAGCAGGAAAAAGACACTGGTGGTGCCTTGGTGGTAAAACCACAGCCAGCTCCAGGGATTTATCCACCAGCACTGCAGGACCTCAGCTCTTTCTAAAGAAACAGCCCCAACATCTTCCCCAGCAAATTAAAACTAATTGGACATAAAAAACATTTGAAAGCTGACAACAGATTATTTAACTGAAGAGAGCTGGGAGATTGTTCTGATTTTGGGGAAGGTTCCATTCTACAGGAGGAGGAAAAACAAGAATATAGCAGTAATTTATTTGAGCTTTTATGCTGATACATTAATACAGCATGGCTGCTACTCCTCAGCATCCCTGTGTGTCCCAGGTGGAAGATACAGACCTTACCCCTGCCCAAATAAAGATGGATTTGCTGTTTGCTTTTGATTACTTCAGAATATGTCAAATAAACAGTTGATATTGAAGTGCTTGCTTTGCTGATCATTAATTACAGTGAAAAGTGATGTGGCTTTTCAGGAAGGACTTAGAGGCTTTTGTGACCAAAATGTATTAGGGAGAGTTTCAGGCATGGATGCAGCATTTCTCAGGCTGCTGTCAATAATTTGTAGCTCTGTCCATGCACTGGAGAAGTGAGAACAATCCCAATGCTCAATTTTTCAGGCTCAGCCTGACCTGCTAGAGCAATTCAGACACCAGAAGACCTGTAGAGCTCTGCTGCATGGTCAGCACGACTTTTAAGGTCAGGACTTCTCCACAATGTTGCTCTGCTGGCCAGGGAACACCATTTCCTCCGTGTGAAAATTCATTTCTTAGTCCCAGGTGAAGTGATGGCTGCTGAGAGCCCTGAGCCAGCAGGTGCTGCCTGGCATCTAAAACACAAATATCCACCTCTCCTGAGCCAGAGGAAGGACAATTCCCAGCTGCTGCAGACAGGCAGAGAGGGGCTGTGCCCTGCCAGGAACCACCCAGGGCACTGGCCATACCTGGGGCATGGGACAGGTTCCATTTGCATCATTGAGCTGCAGGTGGCCCAGGCAGACAGGGATGTCCCCAGAAGGGACCTCTGCCTTGTCACACCTGGGGAGAGCTCTTGGACAGAATGTGGATAGCAGTGCTTCCCCTGCCCTGAAAATATGTTTGAATTTGTTCACTCTGTTGCTAAAAATGCTCGAGTCACATGGGAATGCCTGGGAATGCAGCCCAGGAATTTCATTTGTAAGCAGAATTGTGTTTCTGGAGACTATTGACCTGAGCTGTAAATAAATATTCAAAAAAAAATAAAAAATATGGAGATATTCACAATTTATGGTCCTTGAGATGATCGAGTCAATCAAAAACAGGTCAAATATTTCCTTCCCTGATCTACTATCAAGTGGCTGAGTCCTACAGGTTGGAAATACCCCACAGCCCTTCCACAAAGACTGAGCAGCAGGTCCAGTTTCAGACCTGGAGCCCATGATGGGAAAATCCACATCTCAGACTGAGTCTCTGCTGTTCTGATAACAGTGCTGCTGCTGTGCCAGCTGGGCAGAGGAAGGATCCCAGCAGATCCCTGCTCATCCTTCTCAGCCAGGCTGGACCTGCTCCCTCCTGCACAGAGCACAGCTCTGCACAGCAGCCAGTCCCAAATCCCAACCCTGGTCAGGTCCCAGCTGCAGAATTTGCATTTATCTCAGTGGAATTTTTTATGCCAGGGAATGGCAAATTGCTTTGATATACTGAGTTCAGCTTTTGAGATGATGACACAGCCAACATTAGTCAGAAAACATCTTCAAAGCAGCAAAACTCCAAAAAGAAAGAGCAAAATACGGGGCATTCAGGCAGGATTAGAGTTGCCAGATAAGTCAGATATAATTGCAAAAAATAAACAAGTATAACATCCAAACCCTCAAAAAAAACTCTTATATACTTTCTATGTCCAAGGCCAGGCTGGGCAGCACCCTGGGATAGTGGGAGGTGTCCCTGCCCAAAGTTCTTCCCCACCCAAACCATTCCAGGATTCTGTGATCTGCCATCTCTCCAGTCCAAATTTGCTGCACAATTTTTTGTTTAGGTTTGCTTCAGATTTTTTTATACCACTCATAAGGAATTGGCACAGAATTCCCCACCACAGCCGTGGCTGCAGCACCAGCTCAAGGATAAAGAGCATCCCTTCTACCTGACTAAAATCTTCTCATTGTGCTCCCCAATTTCCACTGCTTGTGTTAAAACCCAGAATAACCCCAAAGGCTCCACAGCCAGGTAAGGCCACAGAGCAGAACTGCAAGGGAAGGAAGGAAACAAAGCAGTTGGTGTTAATTATGCAAAATGAGATGTGACTCCAAGGATGTGAGTAATGTCTGGATACAACAACAGGTGCCTGATAAGAGAGGAGGAAGCCCAGACCTTTCATCTGCACCGCAGAATCAGCACAGATAACAATTCTTAGCCACCCCCAGGGCAGGTTGCAGAGTTTATGGGGTGATTTCATAACAGGAGGGGATGAGCAGCCCGTGCCAGGGGCCTGGCTGCCAGGGAGATGCCCCTGCTGCGTGCCAGGGTGTTTCAAGGCAGCAAGATAAAGCTCAGGAACATTTCCATGGAGTGTCCCTGTTGGATGAGGCCAGCACTGCCTTCCACCCACAGGAAACGCAGCGAGGTGACATCCTGCCATCCCTCTGCCCCTCTCTGGGTTACAGCACCAGGCTTCTCTCTCACTCCTCACAGAGGCTGTGATCCCAAGGGAACTCCTGAGAGGTTTTCTGGGAAGCCAGAGGCTCCATCAGCCCCATCAGCTCCCATCCTCCCAGATTCTGCCCAGCCCAGGGAGAGCTGCACCCCACAGCTCAGCAGGCACTGCTGGCTCCTGGCTGGCTCCTCCTTTGTGTCCCCTTCTTTCTGCTTGGCACCTCAGCCCTCTCATTTCAGGCTGTGCCCCAGAGCCCACGATCCCACTGTTTTCCCAACACTTCTGTGGTTCCACAGCAACCCCCTCTCGCTCATCTCCATGACAGAGCAGCACAGTAACTGCTGGTTGCAATGCTCAAGGGGAGGAGAATTCCTGTAGCAACATCCAAACAATTTCTCTGACTTATGTATTGCAAACACTTGGCACAATCCACCAGCACTAATCCTTCCTACTCTACCTATGGCTGGAGGCATCACAAGCATCAAACAGATCAGGAATATGGGATGCTGCCCCAGATGGATTTTGCAGCAATGCCTTTCCATTCAAGGGGCATGTTGTGTCAGCAGATTAAAAGAAACATTCAATTTTCCAGGTTTTATCAATTATTTCTGAAGTGATAAAATCTGAAATTCTCATTTTTCATAGGAAAATTTAATCTACAGTTTCCATCCTTATAACATGCATGGCAGTGATCAAGTAAATAATGAGAAGGACAAGGTTCTGCTCCTTCTATCACCAAGAGATGGCAAAACCACCCCTGTGGGCATCCTTTGGTTCCAAAAGCCAGGCCAAGGCTACAGACACCTCCTCCATAACCACCTGCACCCCCTGCCAGCAGATGAGAAATTCCCCAGGCAGGATCAGCTGAGACAGGGAAGGAGCTCCCTCCCCACCATAAGGCTCCTCCAGCCAGAAGGGATTTGGAGGAACACAAAAACCTCAGCAGATAAAGTCTGCACATCTGCTCTTGATCCAGCTTAAGGACAGCAGAATGCCAAGTGCCCAGGATTTAAGGCAGAGCACGGCTCCACATCCAGAACTCCTCTGAAGCCCGAGTTACGCCGTCCCCAGGGGGTTGCACTTTCACTTTCCTAAATTGCCTGCATATTTGCTTTTTTCTGATGGCAGATTAGGAACCATGCATTTCCTTAAACCGCCAGCTTTGGGCCAAGACACACACGCCCTCCTGGAGCTCTGCCAGCCCACACAGCAGAGGCAGAGCTGCAGAACCACGTTCCAGGGCGAGCTGCTCCAAGGGAGCCCGGCAGCACTGACTGCCAGGCACTCACACAGCCCAGGCAGGCTGCTCCCAGGATCTGCAAGAACTAAATTAAAGAACCTCAGAGGCAATGCAAGAGTGGCAGCAGCACCATTCATCCCGGAGAAGAAATCATGATCAAAAATCTGTAGCCATTTCAGGGTTTAAATGGGCATGAAATGAGCGAGCAATTAATTTCCTGCACGAGGAAGGAGTGCAGAGTTCAGTATCGGCAGCACTGCCAACACGTATAAACCTATTACATGTCCTGGGAGAAGTGGTATTTCCCTTAAAGCCTCAGCTTCCAGAATCCCACAATGATAACACACTGCTCCTCCCTGGCACTGCAGCAGCCCCAGAGCCTCCTCCCCACAGGCACAACCTGCATTTTACAGCAGCACGAGGAGATTTGGGGAGCAGAGCCTGAGCAGGGGTGGGGAGACACCATCCCTCCCCTGCTCATCCCAGCACAGCAGCACTGGCATCTCCAGCTCCCCCTGTTTGCAGAGGGATCCAGGAATGTCCAGAGTGCAGAGCATCCACCATCCTCACCCTCAGTGACCCCAGCCCAGTTTCTGGATCCTGACCCAGAGCCAGAGCAGATCCCACTGGTACAAACGGGAACAGCAGCTTGGAGAAACCCATACACAACTCCAAATCCACGCACAACTCCAAAATCCACGCACAACTCCAAAATCCACGCACAACTCCAACCCCAAAGCCTTGCATGCTGGAGCATAGCAACCAGGCTAAAATCTAGCAAGAAATACCATTGTCCATAGGGGAGAATTAGTCAAATAATGTTTTCAATACGTCTTAAGGAAGAGACGAATTAGCTCCAAGATTTACAGTCTCATAATTCTCTGCTTCAAAAGGTTTCATCAATCCACAGCCAGCAGCATTCCCAGTTTTCTCTCCCTAGAACCACACAGCCAGACCCCACTTCCTCCTCACTCCTTCACACACGGATAATAATTTTTGCTTCCTCTTTTCAGTTTTATTGCTGGGGGGTTTCAGGAGGGCAGGGGCTGTGCCTGGGGCTGCTGTGGGGTTGCAGCCTCAGGCAGCCCAGAGCAGCTCTGCAGGCGGCCGGGGGCTCGCAGGGAGATGCTCAGTGCTCTGCAACAAAGGACTTCCCCCGGGTATTGTGCCCGGGAACACAGGACATTCAGAGATAAAAGCCTTGGATTCGGAGGCGCTTGACTCTCCCACTGCTGCAGCGTTACAGAACACTGGCAGCACTCAAATCAAGGTGCAGAATTCATCCCGTGCCAGTGTTGCAAAATGATGGGAGCAGAGATTTTTTTTGTGCTCAGGAATTTGAGTCTCTCAGCTTCGGGCTGGTTTCCAGCACTAAATACAGCATGATGATATTTTTCATTTTTCTCTTCTCTACAAGCTTTTTGAAAATTGCATTTTCTTCCATTATCTCTTTATCTGCCAATTTCCAAAATCATAGACATCGAATTTCTCTTGCCTGTCTTTCCAGCAAATATTTCACTGCAAACAACACCACCAGTAACAAAGCAACACTTTTACCAAACACCTTCTATTTATTTTCAAAAGCACCCATCTGACAGATTTGAAGGCCAGTAAGATTTTATGCAACCTTCTGGAAAAGCTGTTCTTCAGGGAGTCTCCCTCTTCTGTCCTTTCCTTGTTAAATTGCATTTGCCCATGACCCATAACGCGGCTCTCACTCGGAAACACACACCTAAGAAAATGACCAGCCTCAGAGCACAGCTCTTGGAGAGAGAAATCTCCCTTGTTTTGTATCTGCGGCAACATACATTGTTTGTATTAGCACTAAATAAATAAACAACGGGGTTTTTTTCAGTGTCGTGCAAGCTTTGAAATATACGTGCCATAAACACGGCAGGAAATGAGCAGGGCCGTGGTTTGTACCCTGCAGATGACTCCTCGCAGATATTAAAATACATCATTGATGGATTTTCAGGAAAGCAACCTGTCTGGGAGGCTCCTGGGGAGCGCACGCCGAGGCCCCACCTGCAGCTGGGAGCGCAGACTGCGCCCGGGCCGAGCCGGGCCGGGCTCGGAAGGACACTCGGGGCTTTCGGGGAAGCAGGACAGCAGCAGGATGGGCGCACAGCCCGGCCCGAGTCCCGCTGCGGAGCGCCGGGAGAGGCTCCCAAAAAGCTGAAGGAGAGCAGCGCATCAATGGCCTCACGTCCATGAATGGAACGGGAGCGCTCGGTGGGTGTGGGGAACCTGCGCAGCTCCACCTCGGGAGAGAAGAGCCATGGAATAAAGCCGCAGGTTCCTACAGCGTGCAGGGAGGGGTTTGTGCTCGCGTTTTCACCCAGACACTGCCCCGAGCCGCCAGGCACAGGCACGGAGCGGGCGGGCGGCGATGCTGCGGTGAAAGGCACGAGCGGCAGCTCAGTCAGCACCGGGGAAGGAAGCCGAGCGCTGCAGGAGAAGCGTTCCCGTTTCACTCATGGTCACACACCCCGAAACCGGAGCCGAACGTGCCCCTGTCCCCCCGGCTCCCGGCGAGAAGCGCTGCCCGCGCTATGCGGCACCCGGGGAGCGCCTGGGGATGCCCGAGGGGCCGGGGGTCCCTCCCGGCTGCTCCCCGGGATGGAGCCCGGGGGTCCCTCCCGGCTGCTCCCCGGGATGGGACCCGCAGGGCAGGGGGCTCGGGAGCGCGGTGCCCCCCACCCCCGCTGTTACCTCCAGCCCCGGGCGGGGGGCGCGGTGCATGCGCAGCTGCCGCTGCCCTTCATTCATGAAAAAAAAAAAAAAAAAAAAAAAAAAGGAAAAAAAAAAGGGAAAAAAAAAAAAAAAAAAAGAAACCCCGGGAGCCGCATCCGCGCTCCCCTCCAGCCCCCATTCATAAAAGGCAGCGGAGCATGCGCGCTGCCGCCGCGGTGCCCACCCATTCATAGAGTCGGGCGGCCGCGCATGCGCACGAGCGGCCGCTGCCCTCCCATTCATAAAATAGCCATTTTCCCAGGCAGGCGGGCGCAGCGCCGCTGACAGCGCCGCGCTCGCAGCTCCCTGCCCGCAGCTCCGCCGCTCCTGCCAGCCTTCCCCAGGTCCGGCCCCCTCCTCCGCCTCGCTTTTGGGATTAACTCGCCTATGGAGAGATGGTCCTAGCTGAATTATTTAAAGTAAGTACGAGATGGGTGCTTGCGAGCAATTGTTAAAATGTTTTAAGTAGAAAAAAAGGCGAAGCCTGCTCCCCGAGGGAAAATCCTGCGCTCGTTCTAGATGTGTTCGGCTGCTCCTTACAGATCACTGATCATATTTCTGGCTATGACTTTTCTAACAGTGATTATCTATAATAATGTACAGTGGAGAGCTGCCTGGTGCTTCCCAGTCTAAAGGAGACTTGGCATTCTGGAGAAATATCCTGTTTCTTGCAGAATTTCCATTTGTGTCCCTGCGTCTCTGATTTATACCTCTTTTCTGCGTTCTCCCATCAACATCTGCATTTGCTGTACATATATGGCAGGCAGGTTTCAGACACTTGGGTCGGGTTTGTTTGCAGGCTTTTACAGCAGAATAAGTGGCGTTTTTTTTCTGCTGATGGGATGTCTTCTCCTTCATCCCTTCTTCCTTCCCCAAAAAGGAGCAGAAATACACGGTCACCTGGGCTGACAAGTCAGAATTGGATCTTTCTTGCTTTGGAATGGTTTATCCGCATTTCCTCTCTTTTCCAAAACCCTCTCTTGTGAGTGTCAAGTAGTTTTTAGCTGTCTCCATAATAGGACACTTCAGAAATCAACCACTCATGTGTCAGACCTTTCCTGCATGAGCTTTGCTCCTCAGCATTTTATTTCATACAAGTCTTTTCTTCATTTTTTTGGCCTCAGTGCCTTATTCCATCACTGTCTTTCCCTGTCTTGCTGTACACTTGTTTTAAATCTGGATGGATGCTGTATTTTAAAGGCTGGATGAGTAATAAAAATGTGTACCTGGAATAACTTCATCTAATATATGAATTATTTTATATATGGAGGAAAAAACCTGTGCTGGCTGCTCCTTCCTACCAACTGCGTAGCAAAGATAAGCCAGGATTTTATTTTCTGGTACCAGTCCTGGCGTCACAGGAGAAAGACAAGCCTGGAGACGACATGTTCTGAAAATTCATTATCAGGAGAGGAATGGAAAAAGCAGAAAGGGGCATATAAAAGGCACAAAGGTCTTAGAGGAAAGCAGGACTGGGAATGCAGACCTTGGAAATGGCAGTGCACAGGAATATCACGGGGGGAGAGGCTTCCCTCTTTTACCTCCAGTTACCAAGGGCCTGATTCCTTCATTTCAACCTTTTATAGCCCCAAGTTTTTCTTTAAATGCTGAAGGAGAGAGAGAGAAGGAGAAAAGCATCCCTGCATTATCCAGAGTGGAAAAGGCATGTTCTAGATTCTTTAAAACTTCTCCAGCTGCTGCCTTTCCTCCATACCATGCCAAGGGGACAGCATGGCAAGAAATTGCTGTTTAATTAGGTGAAGAGAAATGCAGCTTTCCCAATATGAGAGCTTCCCCTCTCTGCCTTTATTTTGGGTTAAAGAATAAAGCTCCAATTTGTGCACGGAATCACAATGATCCTGATGCCTGGCTTCCCCCTTGTCCATATAAAAATGAATGATAGCAGGAGGAGGGGCTGTTCTCAGTTATTGGAACCCCACTGGGGATGTCTCGTTGATAAATGTGCCCTTTTCCATGGGCTACTGTGTTTTCCCTTGCTGCAAGGGACTCTATATTGGGATTATAAAATTAAAAGGACCATTTCTGAATACTGCAGTCCTTTTGAAATTCTCCATGAGGTATGTGCAAGGGAGAAATTATTTGTTCTCCTCCTGAAACAGGCAAAACAAAAGCTGTTTTCCTGGAATCATGACTAATTCCCAAATTGTACTGGGGAATGGAACATCTCAAAAAAGCAATTCCTGCCCCCCCCCCCCCCCAAAAAAATTCTGTTCTCAGACTTCTGTGAAATAAAATTCACATCCCTTATAACACTACAGCACTAATTAATAACCAGTTCTGACAGTTTTCAAAAAATTAAATGTGAAAGGAAAAAAAAAAAATCATTCATCATATTGCTATACAACTTTCCAGCCCAGCAGTAAAAACTGTGTTTTCATAGGCAAATAGTTGCACAAGTGTTGTTTTTTTATCCTTTTTCAATGCAATACAATGTATTTTCTCAAGAAAATCTACAATCCTTCTAATAAGGCCATCATTTGGTACCATTAGCTTAATAGATCATATCTGAGCTCAGTTTCCTGACCTTAAAAGAAATGTTTTTGTCCAGTTAAAGGCTTTGACTGAGAAATTCAAGTCCCCAGAGATCTGAATGCTAGTGGGCCAAAATGTGCTTTATTCACTTGCACCATAGGAACAGACTTCAGCTGGACAGAGACAGCTTCTTGGAAGTCTACAGGTCTCATTTCCCAGCTCCTGAATTTCCACGCTCTGGCAAGAATTTAGTGTCTCGTTTTAAAAAATGGCAGGTTTCCCTAATAAGCTTTCTAATTTTTTTCCTGCCTTATTGCTTGTAGAGAAGATTCTAGCTGGCCTTAGCTAGATAAGGCTGCTAAGGAGGGGAACAAAAAGAATGAATGTCAATATTTTGTTAATATTAACACACACTTTAGGGGAAAAATGCATTTTTTTCCTTTTTTTGCAGCATTTACAGCTCGATTCAAACCCAGACAGCCAAACTCAGTCTTAATGAACTCCAACCTTATGAATTATTCTTAATCCCACATTAAAAACATGTGCTTGCTGCAAGGTCTCCTTTGACTACCCCTGAGTGCAGTCTTCCTCATTAAAAGCTTTAATTGAGCCCTTTGGCTTGCAGCAGCAGCAGAGTGTCCCTTGTCACTGCTGGCAGGCCTGGACAAGAGCATGTCCTCAATCCCAAACAAAGGCAGGGGCAGAATTTGTTCCCTTGTCTCCAGCTCCTCCTCTGCTGGGCCTGGGGGAGCAAATCTTTCCTTGATCACTGGGTGGGAGCAAACCCTGTCCCCTCATCATCCCTGCCCTGTCCCCTCATCATCCCTGCCCTGTCCCCTCATCATCCCTGCCCTGTCCCCTCAGCTCCCTGTCCTGTCCCCTCATCATCCTGCCCTGTCCCCTCATATTCCTGCCCTGTCCCCTCATCATCCTGCCCTGTCCCCTCATCATCTCTGCCCTGTCCCCTCATCATCCCTGTCCTGTCCCCTCAGCATCCCTGTCCTGTCCCCTCATCATCCTGCCCTGTCCCCTCATCATTCCTGCCCTGTCCCCTCATCATTCCTGCCCTGTCCCCTCATCATTCCTGCCCTGTCCCCTCAGCTCCCTGTCCTGTCCCCTCAGCCCCCTGCCCTGTCCCCCCAACATCTCTGCCTTGTCCTCTCACCATCCCTGCCCTGTCCCCTCATCATCCCTGCCCTGTCTCCTCATCATCCTGTCCTGTCCCCTCATCATCCTGCCCTGTCCCCTCAGCATCCCTGCCCTGTCCCCTCAGCTCCTGCCCTGTCCCCTCAGCCCCCTGCCCTGCCCAACACTTGTAGAGGAGCTTTGTAACCAAACCCCCAGGGGAGACAGACTGGTGGCAGGTCAGATTTGGCACTGGTACCATCCATTCTGAAGCCTTGAAATGCATCTGCCCACCCCTGGCACGATGCTGCTTCCAAGTGAATTGCTTTCAATTATGATCATTTCCTGTATTAAGACTAAATATTCTGTGCTTTTCTTGTTTTCTTCCTCTTGCACTTTATTTCCAGAAATTCCTGTGTACCACACAGCAAAGAAAAACCAATTTCTGCAGTGCATTTACTGCAATTATTGCTGCCTCTGTGTCCCTGTCAATGAGTGATTGTCACAACTCTCCCAGAGGCTAATTCAACTTTTTATTGATAATGGAGACATAGAATGGTTTGGGATGGGAATCTCATCCCATCCCAGCCCAGCCATGGCAGGGGCACCTCCCACTGTCCCACTGCTCCATCCCCATGTCCAGCCTGGCCTTGGGCACTGCAGGGATCAGGGGCAGCCACAGCTGCTCTGGGCACCTGTGCCAGCCCTGCCCACCCTCCCAGGAACAATTCCTTTCTAAAATTTCATCTAACCCAGGTCTATCTCAGTAACCAAGAGAAGGTGTGACCCCTCTGCAGGTGCCAATTCAGAGCTCTCTGGTCTGACCCAAAGCAGATCCCCAAAGGAGCAGCTCAGCTCTTACCCAATCCCAGTGCAGGCTCAGCTTTCCTCCATCCATGGCAATTTCTCCATCCCTTCTTCACAAAAGCTTGTCATGCTTCAATAGTTGGAAAATTCTTGGAAACCTGTGATTGAAAATTCATGTTGAAGTATCAAATTTGCTTTATTCTGTTTACAGTTGCACTTGACAATCCCAAAGTCTTTCCCAACCTTAACAATTCTATTACCAGAAGGTGGCTCTTTGTGCACCAGTGCTCTCCATGCCCCCAGCACCATTAGAACCATTTTGATTTATACGATATATAATAAATATAGTGGTCCCAGAGGTGGCCACAGCCCTGGTAAAGGGCAGCATGACACCCCTGGCAGGTTCAGCAGCTCCCTGGTGTCCAGGGCACAGTCCAGGCTCCAAAAAGGAGCCACCAGGGATGTCACAGGACAGGAGAGGACAATCCAGTGCCAGCAGCCCCAGGAGAAATCTCAGTTTGCTGAGGCAAGCAGCTCTTCTGCCACTGTGCTGTCAGACACAGCAGAAGGACAGGCTGCTCAGGAGGTGCAATTAAGGTGTAATTAATTAGACAGAGATAAGTGGCCCTGATCTGGTGCATGCAGCTGACAAAGGACAGAAGGGGTTTAGTGGCTGCATCACTTCCCTGCCCACCCCACGGGTCTCTCAGCAGGCACCCCCCAAGCAGCACATTTGGGGCTTTTTTAGTTTTCTGGAACATTTGAGATTCCCTTTAGACATTTCCTTGGCAGCACCTCATGTCCAAACAGGGTTGGGCAAAACCTTGTACCTGCTGCTGGCTGCAGAGGAGGAGCTCAGGGAAGCTGTTCCCATTTTCCTGCACTGGGGCTGTGGCAGACCAGGATTGCTTCCACATGGGACCCTCCTCTGGACTGAAGTCCCTTATTCTCATTATTCTTTTATTACCACAAACATCTAGAATATTGCTAAACATGTGAGAAAGAACTAATTAAAATTTCTAACCAAGGGGTGACTCAGATAGTTATGAACATTACATATATCTGCCCTCACTGGATTTTTAAGTCACGATCCATTTTGTTTTTCAGTAACTGGAAGATTTGTTGTCCAATTCCACTCTGAAAATAAAGATATTAGATCCTTATTATTTCAAAAGTTGTTCTGAAGACATTAATGAGAATGAGTTTTCCTGAGGGTTTATGTGACTTTCTCATGGAATTGCCCATAAGGACAAAGCTTTCTCTAAAATGATGTAGGCAAATCCAAAATCCTATTAAAACATAAAATGCCTTTCGTTTTAATTTCATCTGACTTCAAAATCCTACAAAACATTTGAGTCTAAAATAATACCAAAACACTACAATAACAGTTGGTTTCCTACAACTTTAGGACTTGCAATTACCCAGTACAACAGTAATTTTAAATTGGCCATATCTTGATGAAGAGATGGAACAAACACTGCAACACGTGTATGAACTTGAACTTTTGAGTCCAATTTTACTCCCTTGGAAAGAAGTATATTTTGACTTGAAAATTGTATGTGGTGAGTGACTGTACAGTCATGGGAGAAGAGAAATTTTTCTCTACATGGGAGTTTGCTGCCTTGAAAAGAACTTCATTGTTTCCTCCAAAGAATGAAAAATTCCCTATGTAAGAACATAGACAACAGGAAGAAAAAATCATGACTACTTTAAGAAAATTATCTGTACAGTTGCAATCAGTGAATTTGTGCCTGTGTTAATGCTGTAATACATCTGTAATTACCTGTGATCAAAAATTAATTAATTTTGTGTGCTGTATAGCTTTTTTTTCCTCAATTGAAATGCAATTTACAGTCAGGATTAGTGCAGTGGACAAAGAGCCCTGAGGTTACACACCTCAGCTCTTGTCCTCTTTCAAGGTCCAAAGTTCTGCCAGGTTACCCCAAACATTTATTTTGGTTTGGGATCTGGCTGGGATAAGCTTTATAAATTCAGTTTATAAGATACCAGTGTTGCTGCTGAAGGCAATATTCTCTTTGTTAACCCACATGTGTGGTGGGTTTTGAGTGGAGGAAATGCTGCCCTGCCCTTGGATACACAGAAAAAGTCAAGTTGTGATGACTTGGAGCATCATCCAGGGAAGTCACAAAGCCCCATCCAGGCAGGCACATCTCAGCCTGGGACACTCCACAGTCTGGTTTATGATTTCCTTCTGCCCCAGCACAAATCCTTAACCTGAGGATTCCTCAGTGGATCCTTAACCTGTGTGGATTCCTCTTGGCCAGGACAGGTGGAGCAGTGTGAGGCCACAGAGCTGCAGGGTCCCTCCCCTGCCCTGGGACACCCCAGGGAAAGGTGCTCCCAGCACACAGACAAGCACTGGGGCAGCCCCAGCACGGGACATTGCCATGGCTGTCACTGGGACAGGGCCATGAACAGCACCCAGCTCCCCTGGGTGCAGCACTCGAGGGGTTTGACCTGGATCTGTCACCAGAGATCTCTCTGCACTGCTGGAACTGCTGGTGACAAGGCCAGCAGCAGCACTGTAGTCATGTCCTTGGAAAATTCCATAAATACAGAAACATTTGTCTGTTAAGAGTTAACTGTGGAAACCCTCTGCTCAGGAGAGAGAAGGCAAGGCAGAAAGGGGAGGTGTCCAAGCACCCAAACCTGTCAGGTGTGGTTTAAAGGAGATCTTGAGCCAGAGGGCCTTTGTGTCCAGAGCAGGGGTCTGGGAACTAGGAGAGCTGGGTTTTATTTGGCTGTTCTCCCTCCACAGGTTTTATCCAAGTAGATCCTGTGCCCAGATATCTGCAGAGTCTTTGAGTTCACCATGTCAGGCTTCCCTTCTCCTTGTCCTGCAGAAACAGTTTGTCTATTAAAAAGAATTTGAAACTGTATTACAGCAAAAACGAGGATGAAAAACTTCTGCCATTAACTGTCCTGACGTGTGGTGTTTAGTCCAGGGTCCTTCTCCTTCCTGTGGTAATTAACTGAAACCTTAATTAGCATTATCTCAGATAAGCCCTCTTTAACATCTGCCTGCATGAGGCCCCTCTGTGCATGGGGTGTTTTAGGAGTGGCCTGGCTCCAATCCTTCCCCAAATTAATGTGGTGACACCATTTCTGTGTGATGGCATCACTGGCCCCAGGGCAGAGTCCATGTGAAGCCTGGGTACCACCCCCAGGGGCTCCCCCACCGTGTCACCGTGTGCCACCTGGGCACAGGTGCCATGCTGGGGACAGCCCCAGCTCCCTGCTGGGCACACACTGCTGGCACCAGGGCACCTTACAGCAAATGGTTCTCCCTGGATCCCATGGAAATGTGGTGAATGGAGCAGATTCCTGAGGGGGAGTGAGCAGAGAGCCCTGGAGATGCCCAGGCAGGGCTGAGGAGGAGCTGTAGCACCCTGCAGCACTGCCACCATTTCCAGCTACCTTCCTTCTAAGATCAGCTCTGCTGCGCTTACTCTTGGCAACCAAAACAGCTGCATCTCTCTCCTTAAAAAAAAAAACAAACCAACAAACCCAAAAAAACCCAGTGGAATCAAAGTCTCCCTGCAAATGTAACACGCAGCCGATACAGAACTGATGATTTTGCTAAACTCTGACTCGCAGCAAATACTTTTTATATCATGACACTGGATGCTGATACACAAAAGAAAATCAAGTTCTTTTCCCTCTGCACGCCCCACAGTTGTCAGAATCATTGCTTCTCTTTGTTTTTTACATACAGTAACTAGGAAGAGATGCTTTATAAACTCCCTTGTTCCTCCAGTCAGGATGTCAACGAGCTATGAATAATGAAATAAAAAAAAAAAATCCAAATGAATGGCTAAGACCCAGCAGAGAATTTTAACTGGGGAAGAGAAGCAGCATAAGGGCTGCATGACAATAATCATCATTACTGCTAATAAAGCATTTCTTCCTGCTGGTGTGTGCAGGGGACAAAGGGGGCCGGATGCGGGGCCGGACCCGGCATGTGCCGTCCTGCCCGCGCGCTGCCCGCCCTCCCACTGATCCCGGGAGGACTGGCACCTCTCCAGCCCCAAATGCCAAGTGATCCATCACAGCAATGGTTCACAAACAGAAGGGTGGAATCTGGTGGCATTTTTCAAGGGGTAAAAATGGGCTTCCCTTTCTTCTTCCAAGAATGCGGAATCGGTTCTTGCTGCGATTTTTGAGGTGTCCGGTTTATTTTAGGGGAGATGTGCTCTTGCAGAAGTGCACACACACACACTTCTCAGGCATTATTGGCTGTAGTTGGATGCAGTTTTTTCCTTTTTCCCACTGCTTGACATTAAAGTCATAGAATCACAGAATCATTTAGGTTGGAAAAGACCTTTAGGATCATCGAGCCCAGCTGTTAAACCAGCGCTGCCAAGTCCAAATCTTTCACGCTGCTGCAGAAGGTTAATTTGTTTGTTGAACAAAAAACAACTGGCAATGCCTTAAGCTGTTCACTGCTTCCTTTTTCTTGATACCAGCAGCTTTTCCCCTCCTGCCACCGAAGCTTTACTCACCCCTTTTTTCAACTGATCTGCAGCATTATATTATTTATGAATAAAGGTCACCCCGCGAGGAAATGGCACATCTACTAGAAAACAATGTGCACTTTCTAAATTTGAACCGACTCGTTTCCGTTCTTTGATTTAAGTTTAGTTACTTCCTGTGGTTTCTTATCCTACGCCACTGCTGAATCTTTGGATTGACTCCAGGATAAATTGCACTCTTTCAATGAAATTAGAAACTGCGGCAGCGACGGCTCAGCCAGAGCGGCTGGTAAACAGCACTTCAGCTAAATATTAGTGCACTTAGTGGGCTGCACAAGTGTCTCATTACCTGTGTGAGGGGATGGATCCAGCCTGAGCCCTGTGGGTGCCCTCCTGGGAGCTGCACCCGCCCTGGTTTGCCACCAGACAAGGTGCTGAGCAAGCACTTCCACCTCCCATGGGAGGGATAAAACCTTTGGATCCAGCGGTTCCTGATGGAGAGGGGACACTCCCTCACCAAAATCCATCCTCACACAGGCAGATCCTTGGTTAGCAAGGACAGGTGCTCAGCCCCATGCTCAGGAGCACCTTTGTACCAGGCCAAGGCTTCCACAAACCACAGTCCTGCAGCAGGTTCTTTAGGGAGCAGGGTCAATTGGGGAAAACCTCCAAGGTTTAGAGAAGTCATTTCAGGAAGTTTGCTGACAAAACCACATGTGAATATACACCAGTAGCCCCAAGATGTGCTTTCCCTCAGTAAAACCATGAGTGGGCTCTTGAGGAGCCTGCAGTGACCACAGCCCTGCCAGGGCTGGAGGAGCTATAGATGGCCAAGGTGGGGGACAGGGACACGGCAGCAAAGCAGGAGCGAGGCACTTTGTACCTGAGTGCTCTGCCTCCCTTGGACACAAACTGGCCGTACAAGACCCTCAGCATAACGACCAGCCTCAGTGAGGAGCTCTTTAGGGCTGGCATTGCAGGATTCCACAATAACGATGCGCTCTCTCTCTCCCCCCATCCCTTTTCTTTCTCCTCCCCTTCCCCCAGGACACTTAAGCTCAGATTTTCCCGCAGCAGTCAGACTGATTTCTCAATGGAGCCCCGGATTGCTCACAGCATCACCGTGGTGCCCAACTCTGCCATGGTGCAGCCCTTGCTGGACAGTCGGATCCCCTACGGGCGGCTGCAGCACCCGCTGACCATCCTGCCCATCGACCAGATGAAGACCAGCCACGTGGAGAACGACTACACCGACAACCCCAGCGCCTCCCAGGCGGCCCAGAAGCGCCCCCGAGCCCCCCAGGAGCCGGGCTCGAGCAGCCAGCCCCCGCAGCGCTGCGAGCAGGACGTCACCCACCCCTGGATCTCCTTCAGCGGGCGGCCCAGCTCCATCAGCAGCAGCAGCAGCACCTCCTCGGACCAGCGGCTGCTGGAGCACATGGCCCCGGTGCCCGTGGCGGAGCAGTCGTCCCCGCGCGCCGTGCGCATCCAGCCCAAGGCCATCGCCTGCAAACCGCTGGAGATGAAGGGCCCCGCGCCCCAGGAGCTGGACAAACACTTCCTGCTGTGCGAGGCCTGCGGGAAGTGCAAGTGCAAGGAGTGTGCCCTGCCCCGGACTCTGCCCTCCTGCTGGGTCTGCAAGCAGGAGTGCCTGTGCTCGGCGCAGAACCTGGTCAACTACTCCACCTGCATGTGCCTGGTCAAGGGCGTCTTCTACCACTGCACCAACGAGGACGACGAGGGCACGTGTGCCGACCAGCCCTGCTCCTGCTCCCAGTCCAACTGCTGCGCCCGCTGGTCCTTCATGGGCGCCCTGTCCCTGCTGCTGCCCTGCCTGCTCTGCTACCTGCCCGCCACCGGCTGCGTCAAGCTGGCCCAGAGATGCTACGACCGCGCCAGCCGGCCCGGCTGCAGGTGCAAAAACACAAACAGTGTCATTTGCAAGGCGCTGCCCGAGAGCAAAGGGGCAGAAAAACCCTTTTAAAGGTTTGGGAGGATGCTCCGTGCAGCAGGGTGGTGTTGGCTCTTTGTAATAACCTGTGTTCTGAGGAGAGCGTTAGCCTCTCGCCCTCGGGGAAAGCAGAAGCAGCTGTTTCCACAAACTGAAGCACTTTGGGTTATTCAGGGTTCTTGGAACTGGTCGCAGTTGAGATAGATGGGGCCAAAGGAGGAATGTTAATGGTGCAGAGTGAAGGCTGCAAAGCCATGTACATTGTGAAGTCCAGCTGCTGAAAACTCCCAGCTTGGACCGATGGCTGCTCACCAGGCTGCACACAGGAACCACGGACTGCTCGCTCGGCAGGCACCGCCTCACAACCCATCCCCACTCCCAGCTGCAAAAATCTGCTTTGAATTTGGATTCAGGGCAGGCTGCTTGTTTCCTGTCTCCTTCCAAACCCCAGCTCGCTCCCAGCAGCCTGTTGAAGGTGATGGGGGAACTCCCTCCACCCTCCTTCCCTCCTAGACACCACTCCAAGGGCTGATTGCACACAAAGTACACGTTTCTCAAAAGCTTTCTGCATCCCTCGAAGATTTTTGGACCAGAAGTGAAGCTACATTTCATTCATTGAAGGGTCTTTTGGGCATATCCCACCTGGCCCCAGTGGTTTGGACCCTCAAACAGCACCACTCCAGGAGGATGGTGGCTCTGGAGGACGGATGGTGGCCCTGGATAATGGATGGTGGCCCAGAAGGATGAATGGTGGCCCTGGAGGATGGATGGTGGCCAATCCCATTTGCCCCAGGCCCACACGCCCTCCCCAAGCAGAGGGGATGTAACTCAACCACAAAGCAAAGATGGGCAGAGTTTGTTTCTCTAAAGCTCTTAAGCTCTGGTAAGAAGTCCCACAAACCTACGTGTACGATGCAGATAAATGTATTTTTCTAGGGATCTCAACCCAGTACCTCCCCTCCTGGAACAAGCTCTTTGCTCATTAAATATTTTGTTTTTGTCTTGGGGGGGTGAATGGCATTTGCTTGAAGTACAGCACATTCCCCCACCCCTATTGCTGCTGTTTGACTTTTGCCTCTTCTGTACAAAAGTGTCTTTTTAAATGTAAAGAATGCTTTTAATGTTGATTTTAGTGTTAACACACACTAGGGAAAGCCAGGGGAAGGAAGAGAGCGTAGTTAACAAATGGGCCCGTGGTTTTCAGCATGATGCAAATATTGGCTCTGTCCTTGCACTCATCCTGGGGCTGGTTCTACTTCCCCAAGGATGCTGTAACCCCTCTCTTGACAACTACAAGGTGCTAAACAAGAATCTTGGTCCAAACATGCAACACTCTAATGAGTAGGTAGGTACTTGTTGCATGCAGAAAACTGACCTAGTCTCTCTTGGTGTTTTTAATTAGAGGAGATTTCCTCAGTAAATGCACAGCAGTGACAGTGAAATGTCATCTCTAATTAGATAAGCAATAGGCAGAGCTCATGTAGCATTTCCAGGAATCCTGTTGGCCTGGTTGTGACACAGCCATGGGTTGGGGTTGATGGGACTCTGGTGTCTGTGGCTTTCAGAATTCAGCTCAGCTGGATGACTTGGGGTTTAGCTCAATTGAATTGTAGATATTTATTGAATGAGGGAGTTAAAAAAAAAACAAAAAACAAAAACTTTTCTATTTATAACATTTGCTAGCTTGTACATGCTGAATCACAGAAAAAAGGATGTGATGTCTGTTAGCAGATACCAGTTCCTGTAGGGTAGCCTCACATTAACTGTGTGGGCACCAGGAAGCAGGTAGGGATCCAGAGCTGTATTTATATTATCTTGCACAAATTGGAGAGGAAAAGATAAAAGGAAAACCAACCCCAAATTAGCTGAAGTGTTGGTTGAATGTATAAGATATTGTATTTAATAAGAGAAATCATTTTCCTGAGATACAAGCAAGCTAGAAAAGGCAGGAGAGGCATTTACCTGCCTCCCTGCTCTGTCCCTATGGCCTCAGCCACAGCTGCTTTGCCTTTCTGACCCTCTGGCCTGGCTGTTCCTGGGGAATCTGTGCTTGGCTGCATGGCCCTGGTGAGCAAAGGCACCTCTGGAATGGTGGCCCCTGTGCCAATCTGCACTCATGTCCAAACCCCAGAGCCCAGCCGGATTTCCTCTCATTGTACATAGCTGTAAACTACTCTCTGTTGGTTTGTTTTGCTGTCTCAGCCCCGATGATGCCGTGCTGGAGCCTGTCAAGCCTTGTGGATGTGTTTGAGCAGTGGTCAGTGTAGCACAGTGACCCTCCCTTCCCTCCTCCCCTGGCTCCCAGCCCAAGGCAGGGCAGGAAGGAGCTGGGGCAGGGCTGGGCTCAGCCAGGGGAGCAGCTCCATCAGCATTCCCTCTCCTGACCCACCAACTCCATCCCCCTGCCCTCTGAAGGTACTTGGCTCTCCTGCCACCCCAGGGATGTGCCACGGGCCCTGTGCTGTGTCACCATGTCACAGCTCTGCTGTCCTGCCTGCCAGAGCCCCCTGCCAACGAGGGGCAGCTGCTAATGAGGGGACAGCTGCTAATGAGCACAAACCTTCCAGCCCCAGCCCCGTGCTGGGATGGTCACCAGGCAGGTGCCCTGGGCAGGTGCCCTGCTCTGGAGGAGGGTGGCAGCACCTGCACTGCTAATTGCTGTGGCAGGTTCATGCCAGGCTTTGCCCCTCCCTCACAAGAAGGGGCACCTGAGGTGCTGGCAGTGCCACACCACGTCCCCAGCAGGAGCAGAATGTCCCCAAGAGACAAACACACCATCCCCACAGCCCTGTGCCTCGGGGGCCAGGAGCAGATCCCAGATTTGGTGCTCCTGGGCCCCTGCTGAGCCCTCACCCTCCCCAGCACTGGGTATTCCCTTCCCCTCCCACACCCTGAGAAATATTTCCCCCATCTCCTCTTACCACCCTCCCTCACATGTACACCCTGAAAAGTTACCACAGAAGGTTTTTCTTTGTATAGAATATTTATTTTGAAGCTCTATTTTAATAGTATTTATTTTAGAAAGTCTACTATTGTAAGAGTTCTTCTGTTTGTGAAGAAAAACAAGTACTGATGAATGTACTGATCTAGAAATTATATATATATATAAATATATATTGTTAAATATATAAATGGCTGTCGTGGTTCTTTTTAAAAAAACCAAAACTCAAGAATGTTTGTAGCAATTATTCTAAAAATACAAGTAGAGAGTAGCCCAGAATTGGGTGTTTGATGCTCTCCAGCCCTGCCAAGGAACTCGGGGTGATGCTGGGGTTGCTCTGCCCCACAGCCTGGCACATCAGGGGCTCAGCAATTGATTATCCCTCAAATTGCCTGTGGTGGGAAGAGCCAGCACCTCAGGGAGGAGGGGCACCAATCCTCTCCTTCCCTGCACAGAGGGAAGGACACAGAGATCCTCCAGCCCACCCCAAGGTGCCCCCAGAGCAGCAAAAATTCTCCTTCCTCCTTGGAAAAGGACAAGAATCTGTCAAGGACCAACTCCCTGCTCACCCTCTGAGCCACATCCTGGGGCTCCCACCCAGCAGCACCCACCACCCTTCCTGCCCCAGCTCCAAATGTGTCACCAGCACTCTGGGCTGCTAAAAATACAGGATCCGGGTTATTTTTCACCATTCCTGTTATTTATTTGCACACACTGTGGAGCTGTGACTCACTGGAAGCTGTGCCATGTTTTGTGTCATCACAGAGGTAACCTGAGTGTGTTACCTGGCCTGAAATAATATTATTGAAACAATAATGTTGAATTAGTCAATGGATCAGATAAAGAGACAATAACTACACTGTGCAGATCACGACATCTGATGCCAAAAAATTTGCAATAAGGAAAAGATACTGAATTTGTTATGCTGGGGTGGTTTTTCTTTTTTTTTTTTTTTTAAACAAACAGGCTGAGCCAGGATGTATAAATTTAAATCAGAGTTTGGCAACACCAACTGATGTCTTGCACATAAAGCTTTTAAAATAACCAGCACGACGCTCATGTCTCCCTGCTGGAAGCAAACCAGAGCACTCTGCTTGATTTGAGCAGTAGATGTTAAAGCAATATTTTTTAAATCTATCAGAATTATTGGCTTTTTTTTTTTAATGCTTTTTTTACATCATCTTCAGTTACTGACTCAAAGGAAACCAACTCCACAAGCTCAGGCTGTAGAATGGCAAAAAGATGCACAGAGCTAAGAGTACAACAGAGCAAGCCCAGCTCTTGGATATCAGACCTGAAAAGGAATTTCTAGTGAATCAAAGCATCCTGAAATTACCCTAAATCAATGTATTAATTCTGAGAGAATGGGCTGAAACTCATAGAAATGATGGACTTGCAGAAATGAGTGGCCAGATTGAGCAGGTTGCATCCCTTGATCCCTTTCAACCCAAACCATTGTGGGATTACACAAAATGAGATTTAAAAAAAAAAACCTAACTCTTAATTCCTTTTAGAACTAATTTTCTAAAATATGTATTTAGTAAACACAATGGGATTTTCCCAAAGGTGTGTTGCAGACAGGTAAAAGATGTTATAAAAGAAATCAGCCTTGCTCTGCTAACCTGTCACTTCTTCCAAGTGCAGATAACTTGCAAATTCCCATATGAAATAATCTTGGGTATGAAAAGTTCATTAATACAACAACCTATTATTGGGCAGAAAAATAAGGGAATCTGTACAAAAAAAAAAAAAAAAAATAGATCTTGTCCCATGAAAATCCACAAAGGAAAAATGTAAATACCTGAATCTTTGCACATAGACACAAATCACCCCCTGACCAATAAATGAAGTATAAGAAAATTATTGCCCAGTTGGTGTTGCACACAAGGGCTGTGAAACTGTATAAAATGAGATTTGTGAATAAAGAACTGGCTTTTCTGCATGAAGAAAATGGAGTCCCAGGTGACTTATTACAACATGTAAAACACCCTGGATGAGATGTGAGGTTTGGCTGCAATGGGAGGAGGGGATGGGGAGAGCAAACAGGGCAGAAGCTGCACCCACTCCCAAAGGCAAACACTGTGATAATAGGGCTTCACAGGAAAAATACATTTTAAACAAATTCAAATCAAATAAACCCTAACTTCTCCTCCCCTGGCAGCCCCAGGTGGGTGTTTCGGTGGGGAGGAGGAGACATTGCTGCTTGGTGAGACACCTCTGCCAGAGCCAGGGGAGCAATGGACCTGGAGAGATGCAGGGAGAGCAGAATGGCAGCACTGCCAGAGCCAGGTCCTGCAGCACAGGGACATCCCTGCTATAGAAATCAGGTCCTGCAGCACAGGGACATCCCTGCTCCAGAGATCAGGTCCTGCAGCACAGGGACACCCCTGCTCCAGAGATCAGGTCCTGCAGCACAGGGACACCCCTGCTCCAGAGATCAGGTCCTGCAGCACAGGGACATTCCTGCTCCAGAGATCAGGTCCTGCAGCACAGGGACACCCCTGCTCCAGAGATCAGGTCCTGCAGCACAGGGACACCCCTGCTCCAGAGATCAGGTCCTGCAGCACAGGGACATCCCTGCTCCAGAGATCAGGTCCTGCAGCACAGGGACACCCCTGCTCCAGAGATCAGGTCCTGCAGCACAGGGACATTCCTGCTCCAGAGATCAGGTCCTGCAGCACAGGGACATTCCTGCTCCAGAGATCAGGTCCTGCAGCACAGGGACATTCCTGCTCCAGAGATCAGGTCCTGCAGCACAGGGACATCCCTGCTATAGAAATCAGGTCCTGCAGCACAGGGACATTCCTGCTCCAGAGATCAGGTCCTGCAGCACAGGGACACCCCTGCTCCAGAGATCAGGTCCTGCAGCACAGGGACACCCCTGCTCCAGAGATCAGGTCCTGCAGCACAGGGACATTCCTGCTCCAGAGATCAGGTCCTGCAGCACAGGGACACCCCTGCTCCAGAGATCAGGTCCTGCAGCACAGGGAATACCCCTGCTATAGAAATCAGGTCCTGCAGCACAGGGACACCCCAGCTATAGAAATCAGGTTCTGCAGCACAGGGAATACCTCAGCTATAGAAATCAGGTCCTGCAGCACAGGGACACCCCTGCTATAGAAATCAGGTCCTGCAGCACAGGGACACCCCAGCACCTCGCCCTGGGACCAGCAGGGTGGGACCCCCAGGCACAGCCCCAAGCTCCCACAGGGCCACACCAGGGTGTCCCCAACACAGCTCAGTGACACCCAAAACAGCAACCTGCTCCAGCTTCTCCAGGAAAGGGATATTTTAAAATTCCTTGCAGTTATACACATCTTCCCACCACGTGCACAGGTGCAGAAGCAGAGGGGGATTATTTGGTGTCCCTTGGTGAGCACCTCTGCTGTGTTTACATGGAAACAGGATAAGGGATTCAAGGACTGGCCTGTCTTCACCAACAACAAAAGGAAGGATTATTAAAAGCCATCAAATCATGCTGGTGATTGAGAAGCTTTTCTTTTCTCTCTTGGCTTTCCAGAGGTGCTGTTGGGGTGAGCATGGCAAGGAGATGCTGCAGCACAGGGGGGCTGCACCACTCCCACAGTGCCATTTCCCAGTAATAAATCATTTCTCTCTCGGGGATTAGTGGGGTGTGAATGGGGTGAGGGAGAGCCCTATGCCTGGCCAGACACAGAGCTGGCTCCTCACAGGGCTCCAAGCACCCAGGGATGAGGTTTGGCCTCTTTGTGAGAGGCAGACAAATGGCCAGGACAGGGATAAATTGCCTTTACACTTTGTTTTACTTCCTCCCTACAACAACCTCCCGTGGGAGCTCTGAACCCCTGGGCTCCTGCTGAGCTGTAAAACTTCAGGGATGCCCTCAGAGGGTCCCCACACAGGACAAATTTCCCTTTTCAGGGGTAGGAGGAGATGGCTGCAGAGGTCAAGGCAAAGCTTTCAGCAGGGTCTCCTGTGGCACCCACACAGCCTGGACAGGCTTTGGGACAGAGCCAGCCCAAACAGAGCCAGGGTCAGAGCTGGACACCAGGTTTTGAGGCACAAGAGGGGTGAAGAAGTTTCTGACCATGCCCAGGCCACCAGAGCCCATCACAGCCATGGAAAATCATCTAGGACACAACAAGGCTTCTGCTGCTGCAGAAAGTGACTAAAAAACAACCAGGAAACTGAGAAACATCACCCAAAGGTGTGATGTAAGAGATATTCAAATGATTATAAAATAAATAAATAAATAAAAAACCAAATCCCAAGCCTTTGTGTCTCCCTGGTGTAAACAGCTGCATTTATTTCATGTGGGCTCAGCAGCAGCCTGGGCTGGATGAGGGCTCAGGACCAGAGTCCAACCCCACCACAGCCTGTTAAGCCAGAAAAGAGCCAAGAACCAGCCAGGACTTCACATTTCTTTGGTTTCTGATCCCTCTGCCAGCGAGGGACTGGGCAGGGCCAGCAGCCCCCATCACCTCCTGCTCCCTCCCAGGCCAGCTGGGTTCTGCAAACCCAAGCAAGGCTTGTGCTCCCAAGCACAAAGGCACAGGAATTTCTCTATAAAAAGCCTAAAATTTACTCTTCAGTATTCCTGAAGAGAGGCAAGACTGAACCACGTTCTCCCTATTAGCACCACACCACTGCAGCTTCCATTGCCATTTTCCTGTCCTTACAACAGGGAATAAATAGAAGTTTCTGCATGAAGAAACTCTTATGAATAAATCATCCAGCCCTGCTCAGAGCTAGGTATGTTTGTGATTATGATGCCATTATGTAACTGGGTGCTCCTAATCAGAAACACAATATTCTCAGAGCAGGAAACTGGGACGTTCTGCAGCCCACACCCCTTTGCTCCAGGTGTGGCACTGGAGCCTCCAAACACCAAAATCCTCCACCCAGAAATGCCCTGCCCTGAGCTGGCAAGGAAATTGTTCATGTTGTCCCTTCAGGGAAGTCACTGTGTCCAAAGAGATGCTAAAGAATTAATTAATTAATACTCCATCCTCATTGTGACATTATTTAATTGCTTTTCATGGAGAGGGTGAGCCATTAGCACAGATCCTCCACTTCCAGCCCTGCAGGGTCTATGGTCTAACACATCTAGAGTCCCACCACAGCCAATTTTTCATCACCTTTCACATCTGAGGATGAGGAGCCACAGTTCTGTTTCCCTCAGCAGCAGCCCCATGACAAAGAGCTTCAAGGCTGGCACAAACCAGCTCTCCTGATATTCCTGTAAATTATCTTCAGGAATACAAATAAATTAATTTTTTCCTTTACACAGGTATCTATCCACTGCTAAGAAACCTCCAGCTCTATTGGGGGCTAGAACCAGATGGTCTTTGAAGTCCTTTCCCCTCAAACCATCCTGTTTGATTCTGTGATTTCACAGGGACTGGTGCACCAGTGGGATTGGGTTACTGGGAGTTATGGATGGGACAAATCCCAGGGACAAGGAAGCATCAGGAAGCAGCTCCCAGCAGAGACAGCTCTGGCCACACACCTTTGGCCTGAATGGGAAGGTGGGAGTGTAAAATAAGGCAGAGAGGACTCAGTGAAGTGTGGAGTTTAGAAAAATGGCTGAGCAGCAATGGGAATTCCTGCTGGTCCCAAAGGCAGGAGCAGAAAATGGGGCTTAGGGCTCCAGGGAGGCAGCAATATTCCCTAACAATCCCTCCTCTGCAGGCTGAGCACTGTAAAGTGCAAAGGAAACCCAGAATGACAAACAATTGTAGGAACCTGAAAAGCCCAGTTCCTCTGGATTCCACGGGAAGTGCGATTTTCAGTGCTCTGACCTGTCTGTCTGAGGGGAAGTGGGCAGTAAATAGCAGCAGGGTTGTTATCAAGAGGATGTGAGCTATTTATAAAAAATTCTTGGGCTTTTTGAACTCTGTTTAAAGAGGCAATATCCTTGGCTTGGGTAATTGGGGGGCTAAAATGCTAAAGCAAACACGATTATTCAGCCACCTTGGGAAAGTTTAGTGCTTATTTCTGTTCCTGACTTTTTGGGCATATTTAAACAGCTGCACTGGTATTGTCCCCAGAACCAGAGGGGAGTGGGAAGAGGGTTTGGAGATCCCTGAGCAGGGCTGCTCCTGGCACATCCAGCATCACTGCTCAGCAATCCCAGCAGCTGATGTTCCATGGCTTAACTAAACTTCAACTCCAGCTGGACAAGGCTTGGAGCACCCTGGTCTGGGGGAAGGTGTCCCTGCCCATGGCAGGGGGCTGGAAATGGGTGACCTTGAAGGTCCCTTCCAACCCAAACCATTCCATGATTAATTAAAAATACCTGCTATGAATGAAGTGCTTTGTCTGGAGAGGTTCCTCTGTGCCTTACAAATGCTGGCTGCCCAGCAGGATTTAACCATCTCCAGGAGTGGGTGCCAACTCGTGCCCTCTGCAATTCCAGGAGGAGAGGTTTTCGTGAGGTGGCAAGGGGAAAACAAAGGCAAGATGAAAATCCACACAAAGCACTAAAAAAAAAACAACAACTCCTTGTTCAAGGAAACTCATCCCAGCCCTCTGACAAATGATTGTTTTTAACTAAATCAGGAAAACCTGCTGGAACACCCAGCACACAGAGATGCACCCAACTTTCAGAGAGTCGTGGCTGGGAGCACTGAGAGCCAGGGTGGGGCACAGGCACCCCCAGAAGGGGGCTCAGCCCCCAGGGGACACTGGCCATGGCAGCCTGACCCTCCCAGTGCCACGTGAGGGGCAGATTTAGGGTCACTGGGCTGAGCTCTGAGCACAGAGCTGCTCCATGCAGGAGGGGCTGAGCCTCTCCCACCAGCCAGGGGAGGGTCCCTCCCGCCCAGCCTCACTGGCCCAGGGTCCCCACGGCAGGATGGGGCACCAAACAGAGCCCTCAAGGGTTTCCACTGGCTGCTGTCTTATTTTTGTGAGCCCAGCCATGGGGCAGACAACGCTGCTCCTGTGTGGGAACCACACACAAAGTGTCCTGACAAAATGATGGCATCGTCTAAAATACACAAACACGCTCAAAAGAAGGAAAGCCATGAAATTAAGGATAACAAACAACAAAGAGAAGCTCATACACAGAATCTGTTAGTGTTTATGAGTCACTGAGGCCTTCCTGTCTCCTCTTTTAAATTGTGGGAATGCTCTGTGGTCCATCCTCTCCTTGAAAACCACCGAGGTGCTATTTTCCTCAGGGGCGGGGGGGAGACATTGCACAAATGAAAGAAATTTTTTTCTCTCTCTCTTATTTTTTCCTTTTTCCTTCTTATTTTTTTTCTTCAAAGTAGGAAACCAAATCTGAGGAGCAAATGCTGTGGGATGGGTAAACAGAGGCGAGGGCAGAAGCCTTGGGGATGAGATCATCGGGCGCCTTGGCCCGGCGCTGTTTTCCAGCAGCAAAGGGCTTAACAATGGAATGGATGGGAAATGCCAGGAAAAGTTAAAGAGCTTTGGACACGAGGTCTTTGTAAAAGCTCATTCTTTATTATTAACAAACCATTTTCCCCATCTTCCTTCGTTTCGCCCTTCAGTAAATGAGGATTTTCTCTCTTAAATCGAATTATTTTCATCTCGGTGTTTTCTCCCAGTGTGTCTGTTCTGCTGTACCCAAGGCTGCCCCCCATGCCAGGACATGGGAACCAACCATCACCATCCCCTCCACGACCACCATCATCCAGGGATTTTGGAAATCATCCAGAGGAAGGTGGCCCTGCCCATGGCAGAGGGTGGCACTGGATGAGCTGTAAGGTCCCAACCCAATCTCATTTGTGATTCTGTGATAACCCTGAGCTGTGATCACTCCAGAGCCAAGGTTTTCCTCTCTCCAGGCTGCTGGAGGTTTGCAGGAGGGCCAGTCCCACCCTTGTGAGGCAGAGCCTGTGCAAACCCTGCTGCACCCTGAGGGAAGGATGCTCAGCCCACACATCCCAGCTAGAACTGGAATGCACAAACTGGAACCAGCAACAGCGAGTTTTGAGGGATTTTTATGTGAAAACCTCACACAACAGGATCTCAGATGGCTTCAAGAGAAGCCACCCAGGCTCAGTCCAACCAGGGCTGAGCAGCTCAGCCAAGCTGCAAGCCAGGCTCTGGCTACACACAGGGAATTCCAACACCAACTTCACATGTGGAGATAAAAGTACAAACAGGATTGTAGCATAATAAATAAAAATTCTCCCCTGGGAGGGTGGCAGGCCCTGGCACAGGTGCCCAGAGCAGCTGTGGCTGCCCCTGGATCCCTGCAGTGCCCAGGGCCAGCCTGGACATGGGGATGGAGCCCCTGGGACAGTGGGAGGTGTCCCTGCCGTGGCAGGGGTGGCACTGGATGATCTTTAAGGTCTGTTCTACACAAACCAGTCTGGGATTCTGCAGTCTAAAATGATGTTTGATACTAAATCCCAACAGGCAGCCCTTGGAAGGGCAGCTCAGAGCCCTACCCAGCACCTAGACATGACAAACACTGCCCAAAGCTCAGGGGAGATGGAATCTTGTCCTTTTCTGTCAAAGCTCCTTCCTTGCCCTTTTCCTGAGGGAACATCACCAGCCCCTGATTTGTTTGTGGTTTCTCAAGCATGAATGAAGGACAGAGCAGAGCAGGAGCTCCCTCAGCCTGGAGCAGTCCCATGAGTTGGAAATGCTCAGCAACACCTCTGCTGCCATTGCTGCCCAGTGCACACAGTCCCAGCTGGCAGCTCAGAACTCTGCTCTGCTCCCTCTGGATTCCCTGGTCTCTGCACCACAAGCACTGGAAATGAAATTATTACAGTAGTGATGTGCTACAACAAAAAGGCTACCCCCAAAATTACATCCTTTGGGAGGAACAAGGGAGCTTAAAACCCTGAAATGCCAACTGGGAGTGTTATAATTTGATGTTTGCACTGACTACAGGGCACATCTCAGCAGCCCCTTTCAGCACTAATAACATCTCCCTGCTGGAGCAGCCCCAGGCTGGGGGACAGGCAGGGACCCTCCTGCCAACAAGGCTGAAAACACCAAAAAAAGGGATTCTGAAATACAACAGAGAGAGTGGAACCAAATCAGGGGTTTCCAGCTATTTTGCACCACTGCAAGTGGCTGCAGAAAGAGCAGAGCATCTCCTGGGCACCAAGACTCAAAGAGAGCACAACACTTCCATGAGATGAGGCTGGAGCTGAATTTAGTTCAGATGGAATCAGTCCTTACTGACATAAAGGGAACAGCTTCCTGAAGGACTCCTTCACCCCTCTCTGCACTGCCAAGCTCCCCTGTGGGTACCTGTGACTGCAGGGCAGCCCCAGCCCCCAGACTGGGCAGCACTGGACATCTCCCAGCAGGAGCCACCCACCCCTGAGTCTCAGATTTCTACAAAACCCAGTGGAAAAACCCCAGTGTGGGATGTGCTGGTGCCCCACAGCCCCTGTCAGGCTCAGCATCTGCTCATCCCCACGGCAGAGCCGGGAAGGCAGCGCTGACAGAGACCATGAATGAAACAATAGGTACCACTCATCGCCCCCAGGGCTTCCTCATACCGGCACCCATTTCCCTGGAAAACAAAGAACAATTCCCTGCGTCGTGTACTGATGGGCCTTGGGCCCCAGTACAAACACACACACATAATTGCTTCTTTTACATTTTTGCCTGATGACTTGCATGACAAGCCTAATAAAAGCCGAGACAAATAACCCAAAACACACAAAAATGTGATACTGTTTCCTATTAACATCCAAAGCACTTCAGTGACTGTAGAAATAAACGGCATTTAAACATCGGGGGGAAAAAGAAAACCAACCACATATGGAAAAAATCTATATGTAAAAGGGGAATATACAAATATATATATATGTATATGGAGGGTAGTGGGGCACTGGCTGCTCCATGGCATCCCCGTGGGCAGCTGCTGCAGCTTCATCCCCAGCTGTTTCAGCACATCCAGGATCTATCCCTGCCTTCAAAACCACACAGCAGGACCCTGGAAACCAGCGGGGTCCCCACCACGGGGCTGGGACATCCCTCCCCAGCCCAGGGTGCCCACAGGGCAAGATGGGCCCTTGTCCCACAGCCCTGCACATCCCTGCGCCACCCCCGTGGTCACTCCATCCCCTCAGAGGACATTTTTGGGAGCATCACCGCCACAGCTGGCAGCAGCAGCTCCCGGGGCAGGGGCAGTGCCCATCCCCAGCCTGGGCCAGCCTTCAATAAAAACCAGCCGAGTGAAACCCGCCCGTGCTCAGCAGTGCCGAGAGGATGTTCCGGGAGGTTTTTCTTGGCAGCGGCTCACGGGGCTCTCGCTTCCTGCCCGGCGGGGGGACATCCCCCCGGGACAGCACATCCCATCCGTGTCCTGCCTGGGGAACGGGCTCTCCCCTCCAGCTGCACGGCTCTGCTGGCCAAAAAAACAAGGAAAACCCAAAAACCACCACCAAAGCACCTCTGCAGCAGCAGCACGAACAGCACAGGCTTTAAAGCAGGAGCACTCCCCTCTCAATACTGATTATCTACCTGGGTCTGGAAACCTTTTTTACCCCAGTGGCAGTGGGGAACAGTTATCAAAACTCGTGATCTATACACGAACAGCTTGTATAGAAATGGGAACAACTCTCCAGAAGCTGATAGCGGACTGAAAAGAACCTTTTCCGGCTCCAATTGTGCCAAGCAGCTGCAAGAAAGAAACACCAGCAGCAATGGAAAAATGTTTGCATGTATTTTCGTGGGCTGCCTGCCAGGGCAGAGCCCGGGGCAGGGCACAGGAGCCCCAGGTGCCTGCAGTGGCCAGGGCTGGGTCTCTGGGGAGCCTCCTGCTGCAGGAGGCACAGCGGGAGCCGGGCGAGTGGAAACTGGCCCCGTTCCACCAGGCACAATCCAGGAGCTCAACTCGAAACCACTTCCTCTACCTCCCAACAATGCACTGAGGAATTTCCACAAATCCCAAGGCTGCCCTGACTTCCATTTCTAAACTTGGAAAAAGAAATACCAGGACATTCCTTTGTTGTTCCAGCTCACTCGCTGTTTGATCTGGGGTTTTTGCTCCAGCTGAGCCAATTAAAGAATCCCAATTTTCCCGGGGGGGGGGGGAAGGAAAAAAAAAAAAGAAAGCACAAACCAGTAACAAACAATGCATTTGCTTCTTTGATTTTTAACTAATTGTTTTCAAGTTGAACCAAAACCTGCCACCTCATTTGGGTCCATGTGGTTTGATGCTTAAATAGCATTTTGGCCAGAGAGACGAGTGTGATAGAGGCATTTCCAGCAGCATTCCTGCCCTCTGGAAGGAAACACTCCACTGCTGCATGTCTTGAATGTGGCTGTTTGGGATCACATAAATACCCCCAGGCCAAAGCCACAGCCAGCACCCAGCAGAGCCTGACAGTGCCCAGCCTGGGCAGGAACACCTCAAACATTTCTGTTCTTATTTCCTGTGCATTCAACCTACTAATCTACATTTACAGGAATTTCTATTTCTTTTTTATTTTACTCACTCTTAATTTGCATGGATTTTCCTTTTCCATGTGCTGTGCCACCCTATCCTGATCCCTGCCTTGGGCCTCCCTTCCTGTCTCCCCCCTTGAGAACATCAAGGGAGTTCCAGCAGCACTGAGTGTCAGATGCAGGTGCCAAAGCTGAGCAGGGATGAACACCTGAAGTGTTCAAAAACCACAGGGATGTGGCACCTGGGGACGTGGGCAGTGCTGGGGGAATGGCTGGACTTGATGATCTCAGAGGTTTCCAGCCTAAGTGATTCCATGGCTTTGTCCTGACCCCCAGAGGGTGCAATTGCAAATCCCAAATCCTGGCACCAAAACTCATCCCACAGCCACCAAAGCACAGCCAAACTGCAAAGCTGGTGGGGCAGCTCTGGCCTCAGGAGCAAGGCAGCATCTCCTCTTCTGCCAGGAAGGAGGAGACACAAACCTTGAACTTGGGGAGGAAGGAGCCAGTTCCTGTTGTTCATCTGGAGCAATTAATCACCAGTGTGAGGAGGGAGATGGGAAACAGGAGCTGGGCATGGAGAGGCAGCGTGGAGCCAGCTGTGGGGACAGATGCAGGGACAGGCAGTGACTCCAGCCCCTCCCAGAGCTGGTGGCTGCAGACCATGGCCCAAACCCACCTGTGAGCCCCAGGGCTGAACCCCAGGAGTGGATCCAGAGTGGACCATGGTGTGCCCAGCAGCCCACAAAGGAGATGCTGCAGTGCAGCATCAAAGTGATGCTGGGCATCATTAGGGAAATTTTTTTCCCATGCAACAACAGAAGCAAAACTCAGACCTCTTTTGCTTTTTTTTTTTTTTTTTTTTGTTAGTATCTTATCATCCAGGAGCTCATTAGGCAGGAATTCCTCATGCTGTTTATTTTCCATTTGTCCATATGTTCCCCACAAGCTCAGCCTCATCTCTGTTTTAAGTTTATACTTAGCAGCAGTAATTGGAAAGGATGAACAAAGGCACGAAGGAAGGCAGCACACACAAACAAACTGCCCAGATGTTTTGGATTCCTGCATTTCCCCAAGAAGCAGGATCCTTAATGTTTTGATCATGTCATCACAGCACAGAGCTGCAGGCCAGAGCACAGCTGGCTCCTCTCTGCTGTGTGTCTCCTTCTTGGCCACAGACAGGAATTCAAGGCACCACAAGCGACCCAGATCTGCTCCTACAAGTGAAAGTGAAAACCTGGGACCAGCCTGATCAGCACCAATCCCTGCAGTGGGCTTGTCTCAGGGTGGATTTGGCTCCAGGCTTTGAAACAGGACCAAGCCAAACTGCTCAATTCACACCACCTGCTCCTAAAGTGGACCCAGAGCTCACCTGGGTCCCAAAGCATCATTTGGGCTGTTTGTTATTTCAGTTGTGCTTTTCTTATCCCATTAAGTTTTATGCCACTTAGAAATCAATTTAAACTTGACCAAAATAAATCAGTTTTACTAAGGACAAAGGGGAATGGTCTCAAGCTAAGACAAAAGGCAGATTTAGGTGAGGTGTTAGGAAGGAATCCTTCCCTGGGAGGGTGGGCAGGGCTGGCACAGGTCCCAGAGCAGCTGTGGCTGCCCCTGATCCCTGGAAACATCCAAGGCCAGGTTGGACAGGGCTTAGAGCAGCCTGGGACAGTGGGAGATGTCCCTGCCCATGGCAGGAGGTGAAATGGGATGAGGTTTAAGGTCCCCTCCAACCCAAACCAGGGATGCTACATAATACAAAATATGGCTTTGCACTGGTTAAACTAAAGTGGTCTTTGCTTGCAAGTACAGCCTTGGTTTTCAACACAGCTATTGCAAAACTCTTGGGACAGCACTGAGATACTCCACAGAATGGAAAGAAATTAAAATTAAAGAATCCCAGCAGTTGTGCAGGAGCCATGGACAGCCTCAACATTGCCATTCTCCATCTTCCCTCCCATGCAGAACACAGAGTGAGAACAGGACAGAAGATTAATGAGAGGAAAAACTGTGACCACAGCAAATAGAGTGACTCATGCCCACTCCATGGTCCTCATTTCTAATCTAGAATAGTAATTTACTGCAGGACCAGATTAAATATATTCTTCCTCCTGCTGAGCCTGTGGCCATGGGGATGCAGCAGCCCACACTGGGAGCACTGGCCACTGCCTGGATGAAACCAGCCCCAAAATTATCCTAGTTCTGCATCAGCAACACAGGCTGGGGGTGAGGAAAAGCAACACACAGCAAAGAAATCCCTCCTGCTCCCTTTGGTTGTGAAAGGAAGCAGAGTCCTCCAAATGCCACCTCTGCAGGCTGGCAGGAATCAGCTGGATCCAGGGAACTAATTAAAGGGAGAGCACTAAAAGCAGACTAAAGACTGGAAATCATGTTCTAAACTCACATTAGGATCGGAAGGGGAACTTCCCAATTTGATGGCAGAAAGCAATTTACTTCAATTAGCAGGGACATAACCAGAGCAGTTGCTTAATAGAAGCATTGCATCTCAAAAAAATAAAAAAAAAAATAAAAAAAAAATAAATAAATAAAAAAAAAAAAAAAAAACAGCAGCTCCCCTAATTGCATCCCTTGGCATTTTGGAGCTTGCTTTAGGTGAGCTGGGGTGAAAGACCCCCTTGGCTCTTTCTTTTCAAATCTCCTGCTGGGATTGGAGCCCTGTCCCAGAGCAGAGGGCACACACTGGACCAGAGAGGAGATGGCCATGGGGAAAAGCAGCAGAAGAGCCTTTCCCTGCCTCCTCCTCCTCCCAGCACAGCCCTGCCTGCTCTCTCCTGCTGGCAGCTGGCTCAGGCTCTGCCAACGTATGGATGAGTCATTCCCAGCAGCTCCAGGAAGTTCGGGTCTGTAAAGAGCTTCTTCCTTTCCATTTCCAGCTGGGAGCTTTGGGGTGGCAGATCTGGGTCTGATCAGAGCCTGGCACAAACCTGCAGTGCCAAGGACAAGGGGCTCTGGCACCCCTCACTCCTGGCCCCACATCCCAGCTCCAGTTTATCCCCAGTGTTCTGGGACCACTTTATGTCCTTTGAGACACAGATTGAGAGGGCTGAAAAATTCCTCCACAAATTTAGGAGGCATATTACTCCAAACAGACTAAAACCAGCAAAAGACACTGACACAAACATCCACACAATGCAGGAATCAAACACAAGGGACTCATCCAGAAGTCCCAGTACAGAGTCCTGCATCCTCTGCCACAGGAAACCTCTCCCTAGGAGCCACTTCAAACTGAAACACTGCCCAGGCTGAGCAGCTGCCCTGGGGCCAGGTAACCCCTTTAGGGCTGGGTAACCCCTGCCCAGCCACCAACCCACCCTGGCACCAGGAAACAGCAGCAGGACCTTTGCTCCCCAGTCCCAGCTTTGCTTTATCAGTGCAAGAGCCAGCCCCTCGTCTCTCCTGAGGATTTACCCTCCCAGGTCTAACCCTGAAGCCAAGGGTCAGCCTGAGACAGGACCTGCCCAGCTCCATCAGGAGTCTCACCACCCAAAGGGACAAAGCCCAGCACCCCATGCCAGCAGGACTTTGTGCTGCTCTCACTTACCTCAGGGAGCTGGGAAACCAAGCAGCAACTCAGGCAAGTCCTCACACCAACCAGGAGCACGTTCCATGCAAAGGATGGTGCTGGCACAGCTTATCTGGGGTCCCAGAGCAGGGTTGGGGTGCAGAGGAGAGGGGTTTTCTCCCAGAGAAAGCTCCCAGGACCTGCTGCAGGCACAGGAGCCCCAGAACAAGAAACACTCACCCAGGGCTGGGGCTTTTGGGCACCAGCACCCACTCCCAGCTGTGGGAGGGAGAGGGAGGTGATTGCAAACACATCTCAGCTGCCCTGCAGCGCCCAGGGCTCAGTGGCTGCAGCTGCTCCCTTGTCCCCATCCCTGGCAGTGCCCAGGGCCAGGCTGGACAGAGCTCAGAGCACCCTGGCACAGTGGAAGGTGTCCTGGGCAGGGGGGGCAATGAAACGAGCTTTAAGGTCCCTCCCAGCCCAAATCACTCTCTGATTTTTTGGCGCTCCGTGCTGCTGTTGGAAGTATCAGAGCAGTGGAGCCCCCTCTGCCCTGGCAGCGCTGCCCAGGAGCCCCCAGCACCTCCCTGGGGAGGCAGCAGGAGGGTGACCCAGCTCCTTGTCCTGTGACAGCAGCAGGAGCTGCTTTGGGACAGGAGGGTGCTGCACAGGAGCAGCCGGGTTCCACCACCTCGCCCCCAGCCCAGGAGCCGTGACCCTGTGTCCCTGTGTCCCTGTGTCCCCGTGTCCCCGTGTCCCTGTGTCCCTGTGTCCCCGTGTCCATGTGTCCCCGTGTCCATGTGTCCCCGTGTCCCCGTGTCCCCGTGTCCCTGTGACTCTGTGTCCCTGTGTCCCCGTGTCCCCGTGTCCCGTGTCCCCGTGTCCCCGTGTCCCTGTGTCCCTGTGTCCCCGTGTCCATGTGTCCCCGTGTCCATGTGTCCCCGTGTCCCCGTGTCCCCGTGTCCCCGTGTCCCCGTGTCCCTGTGACTCTGTGTCCCCGTGTCCCCGTGTCCCCGTGTCCCCGTGTCCCCGTGTCCCTGTGTCCCTGTGACCTGTGTCCCTGTGTCCCCGTGTCCCCGTGTCCCCGTGTCCCCGTGTCCCCGTGTCCCCGTGTCGCTGTGTCCCTGTGTCCCCGTGTCCCTGTGTCCCTGTGACTCTGTGTCCCTGTGTCCCCGTGTCCCCGTGTCCCCGTGTCCCCGTGTCCCCGTGTCCCCGTGTCCTGTGTCCCTGTGTCCCTGTGTCCCCGTGTCCCCTTGTCCCCGTGTCCCCGTGTCCCCGTGTCCCCGTGTCCCCGTGTCTCCGTGTCCCTGTGTCCCCGTGTCCCCGTGTCCCCGTGTCCCCGTGTCCCCGTGTCCCCGTGTCCCCGTGTCCCCGTGTCCCCGTGTCCCCGTGTCTCTGTGTCCCCGTGTCCCCGTGTCCCCGTGTCCCCGTGACTCTGTGTCTCTGTGTCCCTGTGTCCCTGTGACTCTGTGTCCCCGTGTCCCCGTGTCCCTGTGTCCCCGTGTCTCCGTGTCCCTGTGTCCCTGTGTCTCCATCCCATTCAGGAGAGTTTAGCAGCCAATTTCCATCAGGGGCTGCCTTGTCATGGCAATAAACCCTCCAAGTGAAACCCAGGGCACGGGAGGACACTCAGATCCCTTTAACGGAGCTGCTACAGAGCTGGGCGGGTCTGGCAGAGAGAGGAGCAGCAACAAAGATCCCAAAAACATGAAAATGACACAATCTGCAAATCTGTTTGGGGGATGGCCCCAAACTCCCGCTGCATCCCTGCCCTGTGAGCTTGGCCTTTGCACATCTGCAACCCCTTTGCTTTCCTTTTTACTGTTTTTTTCCCTTTCCTCGGCCCAGATCACTTTAAAGGTCCAGCTTAGGGCATAATTAGCAGAGCAGTTCAAGTGGCGAGGGCAGTGACCTTGGGCGGTGGCAGGAAGCGGCAGCCGTGGGTGGCCTGGGGGGGCACAGCACCTCCCAGGAACCAGCCCTGCCTTGTAAAATCTCCTCCTGCATCCCCAGCACGGCCTCGGTGCCTTTTCTGCCCGGGGAAAATGGCATTTTGGTGAGACTGTGATGCTGAGCTCCTGTCCCGTGGGCTGCACTGGCTCCCACACACACAATGTCCCGTCCTTGCTCTGTCCCACAGCTGCAGGGACAGCCCAAGACAGTGGCCAAGGACGTCCCCACATCACCCGGGCCACCCGTGGCCAAGGACATCCCCACATCACCCGGGCCACCCGTGGCAGTGGCACTGTCCCTCTGTCCCCTCTGTCCCCCTCACTGCGGGGCTGTGTCTCCATCGGAGCTCCCTTATCAGCACCACGACCTTTGCTGCTCACAGTTTAGGGGCTGGAGCCTCTGGATCTGTTTGATTTCTGTTGATGGTTATTAGGCAGAGGAAGTGCCAGAAGGGATTTTGACCTCGAGTTTAAACCTACTCCAATTAGAGGCACTGAGCCTTTAATTACCACGCTCCGGCCACTTTGGTTAAAGCAACAACAAAAACAAACACAGGATCTGCTCGAGGATGGGCTTCTCCTCCCATGGCTCCTCTGAGCTGCCACCTACCTTGTCCCTGTGCTGGTGACTGTGGCATGGAGCATTCTGGCCCACCAGGCTGCCTCCAGACACAGAGGTGACACCACTGCAGGTGACACCCACGGGCAGGTGACACCCATGGCCAGGGGACACCACTGCAGGTGACACCCATGGCCAGGGGACACCACTGCAGGTGACACCCACGGGCAGGGGACACCCATGGCCAGGTGACACCCACGGGCAGGTGATACCCATGGCCAGGGGACACCACTGCAGGTGACACCCACGGGCAGGTGATACCCATGGCCAGGGGACACCACTGCAGGTGACACCCACGGGCAGGTGACACCCATGGCCAGGGGACACCCTGCCCTCATCCCCTGCCCCTCACACCACCCCCAGCACCCCAAGGATGCTCCAGGGGTGATCCAGTGAAAAACACCCCAGGTTACAGTTCAGGGCTCATTAGAGCTCACTGAGGGCTGGTGGATATTTTGGAAACATCCATTTCTTACTTGGCAGAGCTGCTATTAAGTCAAGATATTTTTTTTTTAAAGCAAGTCCAGAGTGTTCTTGTTCTTTGTTCCACTTGGCCCTGGGACATGGACCATGTTTCATCCCCTGGCACCACTGGCTCCCAGCACAGACCTTCCTGATGCTCCAGAGCCTGGCACATCTCTGCCTTTTGCTTTATTGTTATATTCATCAATATAATGATTAATATGCTTTATTAACCTATTTTAAACTTAGCAAAATGGGGTTTGTGTCCATGAAAGACCTATGATTTAAAATTACTTTCTAGGATACATCTTGTGATTGATTTTTTACTTTAAACTGTGACTTAATCCTTGTGCTCTGATAATTTCCTTCCCTGCCTGTCCATTTTACCCAAAAATCTGAGAGGAAAAAAGTCAAGGGGAAATTCTCCTTCTAAGCAGCAGCTGAGCTGAAGTGGGATGGGGTGACAGCCCAGCTGGGGCAGTGGATGGATTTGGGCATCCCCAGGACCTGGGGGGAGCACAACAACCCTGCCAGAACCACACTGTGGAGTGTTTTATGTGATGAGTAACAGGGATCAGCACTAAAACAGCCCCTGTAAATGTCCCAAATGTTTAAATAGGTTCCTTAACCCAGCTGCCACCAGGTTTGGAGCATTGTGTGGATTTTCAAACACTTTGGTTTCTTTTTTGCTCCCATGGAAGCTGTGCCATCTTTTGAACACAAGGCAACGAAAACAAGAATAGTGCATGAAAACTTCATGTAAAAAGGGATTTCCTCAGCCCTCAGCAGGCATGGGTTGGGCACAGGGAGCCACAGCACGGGTGAGCTCTGCCCCTGTTAGATTTTCAGCATCCCACAGATAGGAGAGCCCCAGCCCCGAGGAGAGGTGGGGGCAGTCCCTCCTGTGAATCACTGCCACTAAGGAAGCCACTGAAAGTGAGTCAGTCCTGGCTTTGTGCGGCCAAGGCACACAGGGATTAATTCACTGGAGTGTTTCTCTGGTGAGAAAGGACTTCTGCAGTAAAGCCAAAAGGTTCAGAGAAATCATTCCTAAATCCAGCAATATTTATTGATTTCTTGTCCATGTAACAGTATAACCCAGAGTGAGAGGGGAAACATCCAGCTTAAGGAACTGGGAGGTCTCCAGCTGAAGTGGTTTTATTCCTCAGTGTAATTCTCTATTCCACATTATGCCATGGACAATTAGCACCAATATTTTCACTGGGGTTCCCTCCCACCAGAGCAGGCAGGGGAGCACAGACAATGGGCAGACCCCTCCTCTCCTCCATGGTGCTCCTACCTCCTCCACAGGCAGATCTGATTTCTTCCAGCACGTGCTGTTCTCCCTTCAGCTGAGCCTTCTCCCCTTGGCTTGCTTTTCCTTCTTCCATGGAAACTGGAAATCAGATCTCACGAAGCACTTCTTACTGGTTTGGGTTGGAAGGGACCTTAAATCCCACCCAGTGCCACCCCAGGACACCTTCCAGTGTCCCAGGCTGCTCCCCAGCCTGGCCTTGGGCACTGCCAGGGATCCAGGGCCTGCCCACCCTCCCAGGAACAATTCCTGCCCAGATCCCATCCACCCCTGCCCCTGGCAGTGGGAGCCATTCCCCCTGTCCCCAGCAGCTCTGCAGTCCTGTCTGCCCTGCACAGCTCCCAAAGCCTCCAGCCCAGCCTGGCTGCCAGGGAAGGCCAGAGGTGTTCACTTGGTCACTGCAGGTGAGCACAGCCCTGCCCCTGGTGTGAGGTGGCTGAGCTGTCACAGACCCAGACAAGCGTTTGAGCCTGGAGTCGGTGTGAGCACACCCAGCACAGTGTGGCTTCTCCAGCCCCTGTCACCCCCCGTCCCTCCCCACGCTCCCAGGGCCTCTGCCTGGCCAGGAACATGGAGCTGGAGGTTCTGCAGCTCCAGCCCACTCAGGAGGAGCAACAGGAATGCCAAATATTCCACTTCTCTGGATATTCAAGCCCAAATAAGGCCCAGATGCCAGGAGAGCAAACACGAGGCTGATCGACCAAGTTTGGGCAAACGTGATTGAGTTCCCCAATGCTGCAGATTTTGCCTTGGAGGATAAAATTCCTAATTCTGTGTTCACTTATTCTTGTTTAAAGAGGGATCTGTGGAACCTCCATCCATCTCTGTCAGCCCCCAACTGCTTGTTTGTGGGAACTGTACATTTGAGAAGTGGAGCTGGAAACCAAAACCAGCTTCATGGTAAGTCAAGTAAGTCATGAAACTACCAAAAAATCCAACAAATCCCCCAAAATGGAATCACCATTTCCTGACAGGCTTGGTTACAAAGATGATGGACATCTTTTGGAGAGGGAGATTTGTGTTTCACCTTCCATGGAAAAGTGATGGAATGCCCCAGATAGTGTTTGTCATCAATACCCAGGTGCAATAACACAATTAAACATTGTCCTACAGCAACAATTGCTACAGAAGTGACATTTATTGACGTTCTGCTGTATTTACAGGTTGAACATAGTAAAACTCCAAAGTGAATGACCACTTGGCAGAAAGCACAGGAGTGCACATTAAATCTACATTTCCAACGCATCAGAGTCTCTGCTAACACAATTTATAAAAGCAAGAATTACAGGTATGTTAGGAATTGTCTCAAAAGTCCCAAGCCAGAGAAAAAAAAAAGGCCTTTGTTTTGCAATATGGATTTTATACAAAGTTGCAACATGATCTTTCAGTTTTACACTACAGACTTGTTCCGTGAAAACCCCTGGAGAGCCCAAAAAGTTGGTGATGTGAAAGGAAAGGATACTACAACACCGAGAATAAAGACTGTTAGAAGTTAATACTTGTGCCACCTCTAAATTCCCAATGCCACCTCTGAGTCTGGACTGCACCAACCCTTTTCCTCCACAGGCCCCAGGTGCTGGGGGATTGCAGGAGCAAAGCCACCCCTGTGCTGTCACCTCAGCTCCAGGGTCACCCTGTGCTGGCAGTGAGGCTGCATGGGACACAGAGTGCCAGGGAGGGACAGGGAGGGACAGGGAGTGACAGGGAGGGACAGGGAGGGACATGGAGTGACAGGGAGGGACAGGGAGGGACAGGGAGTGACAGGGAGGGACACGGAGGGACAGGGAGTGACAGGGATGGACATGGAGGGACAGGGAGGGACATGGAGGGACAGGGATGGACAGGGAGGGACAGGGATGGACAGGGAGGGACAGGGAGGGACAGGGATGGACAGGGAGGGACAGGGAGGGACAGGGAGGGACAGGGATGGACAGGGAGGGACATGGAGTGACAGGGATGGACAGGGATGGACAGGGAGGGACAGGGAGGGACAGGGAGGGACAGGGAGGGACAGGGAGGGACAGGACATGGAGAGGACACCAAGTACAGGGATGGACAGGGACAGGACATGGAGTACAGGGATACAAGGGATGGACAGACAGTGTCACACTGCACAGAACAATGTCACACACACTGCACAGAGTGTCACACACTGCACAGGAGTGTCACACAGCACTGGACAGTGTCACACAGCACAGGGTGTCTGTCACACACTGCACAGTGTCACACAGGACAGTGTCACACACTGCACAGTGTCACACTGCACAGTGTCACACACAGGACAGTGTCACACACAGGACAGTGTCACACACAGGACAGTGTCACACAGAGCACAGGACAGTGTCACACACTGCACAGTGTCACACAGAGCACAGGACAGTGTCACACACTGCACAGTGTCACACAGCACAGGACAGTGTCACACAGCACAGGACAGTGTCACACAGCACAGGACAGTGTCACACAGCACAGGCAGAGCCTGGCACTCCCAGGCTGCAGCAGGAACTAAAGCAAGCCTGGCCCCTGCTGGCCCCAGGACAGCTCCTGCTCCCAACAGCACAAACTCCTGACCAGCTCCATCAGCACTGCACAGACTCACTGCAACAGCTGCTTCTAACATTACCCACTAATGAGTCAACAATTACAGAATTCTGCATTAATTATTAAAACTTTACACCTAAAAACAAATAGAAATAAATGCTTCTCCTTTTTCTTTTTTTTTTCTTTTTCCAACAGTACTTTTATTTATTTATTTTAAAGCAGGTGATTATTTTTTCTTCTGCTCCAGAGCCTTGATTCACTTCCTGCAGGTGTCCTGCTGCTTCTTGGGGGGGATTTCACTAATGCAGGAAGACATTTGCCAGAAAACATCTGTTGAAGAAGGATATTGAACACTGAAGCTGCAGTCAGAGGGTTATTTTGGATAACAGGAGGATGTCATTCACACAGCACAGGATGTCTAAGGGCTTATGAAGTGTCTCAGCACACAATGATGTGACTCCAGCAAAATGCTCAGGAATCTCTGTGTGTTAATGGAATAACACCAGGATTGTGTCCAGTGCTGCACACACAGTAAATAGCTAATATTAAAGAATAGTAAACTCCAGCTTTCCAGCAGATTCATTTCACCAGGTTGTATTTTCTGGTTTGCACTCATTATTCCCCTCCAAATTTTCTAAAAATTATCCCTGCTCTAAAATAAAAATAACCCCTCACTGTGCCCTTTGCATCATGCCCTGAAGAGGAAATCTCATCAAAGGACAATACTACAGTAAAAATCCAAGTCTTTTGTGGTTTCCTCACTCAGAATTCAGAATTGAAGGTTTATTTTCAGGGGAATTATCAAAGTTGTAATATTTATAAATTATTCTGGACACTTATCTCAGCATGTCTGAAAGAGAAAGTGCTTTTTTGAGAATGCTCTAAAATTACACATAAATAAGAATTTAAACACTCTATACCTCCACAAGCAAGGAGTGAAGCCAGGTCTCTAAAACTGTAATTTTAAATTTCAAACATAGGAAAAGTTTGTGCAAAAAGAAACCACAGAGTTCCTTTAGGGAACAAACAATAAGTTTTGGTAAAGGAGCAATTTTTTTTTAATTGTTCAGTCAGACAAAATACAGAGATAAAGCTGACTTTAAATGTTCACAATTCCATGACCATAAACTGGGGGAAATCAACCCTCTGGTGAGTCAGCAGGAATCTGGGAGGATATTACAGATCCTGGAGGAGGTCACAAACCAGAACTTTGTTAAACAGAACTGAAACACATAAAGAAATTGACTGAACTATTTTTACACACTATCACCAGAGGAAAACACTGCACAAAGGCTGTTCTGTGCTGCAGGTTCTCCTCCCAGACTGGAAATGAAGGAGAATCGTGGGCAATTTGCAGTTTCTAATAAAAGGGAAATGCATTTGGAAACCCAAGGCTCGTTTTCAAATCTCAACAATTTAACGACCCCCAATTTAAAGCTGGGCTTGGTTTAGTTTCTTTGACTGTCCCAGCTGCAATTGCCTCTGTCTGGGGAAATGGAGTGTTATTATGATATTTCTAAAGGGAGCATCATGTTGCATTCCCCAGCTGGGGAGGAACCTATTCCAGGATTTCCTTCCCCTCAGGGAGGACAGTTAATGCCAGGCCATTATCTGCTGTGAGCAGGAAATTGTGCTCAAGGCTTCAGCTACTTAAGCCTCCTCCTTTAAAACCCCATTAGGGCAGCCAGGCTGAGGCTCAGCACTGAAGCAAAAGACTCCCAGGCACTCAGGTTTTTGCAAGATGCTCAGGCAGGACAGCTCAGGTGTGTGGAGAGGTCTGAGGAGAGCAAAGGTGTGCAAGGGTGTCATTTCTTCAGGAACCTGGCAGCAATTTCAAACAGCAGAATTCAGACAAATTGTTCCTTCTGGGACAAAAGCCAAAGGCACTGGCACTCCCCTCTAACAGCTTTGGTGATCTCTCCTTGGTTTGGGACACACCAAGTGTTTCAGGCATGAGATTTGTCCTCAAAGACACATTTGCCAAATGCACTACAGTACCAAGGGGCAGAGGTTTTGTTCTCATAGTTTCTAGTCATGGAATCAAATGAATATCCAATTCCTCACAGCAAAAAATTCAGGGAGGAATGTCCAGTGTTCCTCTGCCTCCCTCTAGGTCAGTCTGGGCTCTGCAGACTCAGGAGCTGGGGAGGGGATACCAAGAAACAACTGTTCCCTGCTTCCCTGAGTTCTAAAAATATTCAAGCAATGGAAAGTGGAGCCTAGAAAAGCCACTGAAGAGAGTTAAAATCAAAGCAGAACAAATTGAGGAAAGCAGAAAATTTACCTTTAGTAAATAAAGAGAACTCTGGTTCTGGGGAGAGTGGAAAACGTATCTGGCATCTTCCTGACCTTTGCATAATTAATAAATCCTCTGAGAAACAGCAGAAAACCTGCAGGGGAGAGACACATTTGTCCAGTTAACACAGGTGCTGCTTCTTCAACAGCACCACCCACAGGGACCTCAGCACTGGCATGCACAGCAGCTCATCACACACAGCCATTATCCTTGGTACCAGTAACACCTCATCTTTCCATTTCAGGGAACTTCAAAAACAAACTGTCCTTGGGCAGTCATAAAACTTTTGACTCCAAACAAGATCCAGTCACTCCCAAAGCAGGGAAAAGAAAATAAAATGAGGAAGGCAACAATCTACTCTTCCATTTCAGATGCAAGAGCAGACACAACATGAGGTACAACATATTCTCTTCTGAACTTCTGGATGATATGAGGATGCTGCCACCAAAAACTGGCAACTGGAGGACAGAGTTTATATGTCTTTAAAACCTGAATGTGTTCAGTCAGAGGAGTAGGAGATCACATTTCATCTGTGCATCTACACACAGAGATTTAGCAGCCAGGAATGCTCACAAAATCCCAACTGACTTCACAGAGTTTTAAAGCATCTTTCCCCCCAGACACTCACCTAGTACAAGGAAGACCCACCAAAGCCAGTACTGGCCATCGAAGTAACCAGGAAAATAGGTGGAGAACTGAAAAACAGCCAAAAAAACACAGCTTAGAGCAGTGGAGTTTGTGAACCAAAATCTGCTCCCCTCAATTTTAGCAGTAACCAGATCAGGGCTGCACACAAGAGATCTCCCAGAAAGCTGCATTTCACCAGCTGCAGGAATGAGTGACCTCCACAAACTGCTATTTATGGTTTTCTGCACCAGCTCTAACAAGTGGAATTCAGATTCAACACCCAGCTATGAACTCTGGCAATCAGTGGGGCACAAGGACACTACTGGGCAATTATTCCTGTTTTAAATTGTGTCCTGGATGATGATAAAGCACAGCTGCAGTTTCTGAAAGGGCAGAGCAGGCTTGCAGCAGTGCAGCACATTCACTACACTCTCAGGCTGGATGGTGTGACAGATGGAAAAGGAATCCAACATCTGTGGAACCCACTGACAAGATTCCCAGCTGGGAAAATTACTGCTATTAAATGAAAGGTACCAACACTATGAGAGCACTGAAGTTCACAGTTTCAGAATAAATACAGTATCATTCCTCTGGGTTTGTTCTGTTCAAGTTTAAAAACCTAACAAAAGATAAACTTGTTACTGTGTTTAAATCAAATCCACAGATAACATCACCTCCTTCTGTCACATCTCTTAATCCAGCAAATAGCTCTCAAAAACCTCTGTACAAAGATGACCACAAAAACTTCTACAGAAAAGTGAAGAGATGCTTTATTTACAAATCAGAAGGTGGGAAGTGACAGCTCTGACATTAATGCTCTGCACTTCCACTTACAGCCAATGAGCTGCTTTGCCTGAAATTCAACTTTCAGCCTGGAATGTCTGTGTGCCATCATTTCCAAACAAAGACTTCCTGATGGAAATATCTTCTCCCAATTCCTCCAAAAAATCCAAGAGCCCCAGAGCCCAGAGCAGGATGCAGGCTGCTGCTGGTGGCTGCTGCAGGGAGGCTGCAGCAGAGGGCACCCACGGCCTTCTCCCTCTGCTGCTGCAAACCAGCTCCTCCCCACGCCCCTCTCTCCTCTCCTCAGCAGCTACCCCACATTTCAGAGAATTTCCTCATTTCCAGAGGCACAGCAGGCTGCAGGGGCTTTGCCTGGGTTAATGTTTTCCCAGGATCAGAGCACTGCTGCTGCTCAGCACAAAACCACACTCTGATCCCAGCCAGAGGCTCTGTCAGACACACTCACAATGAATCCCAAAATCCCAGAGTTGGATTGGGTTGGAAAGGGTCCTACAGCTCCACTCTTTTGCCACAGACAGGACACCTTCCACTATCCCAGGAATCCCTGTCCAGCTTAAACTTGGACACTTCCAGGGATGGAGCATTCCCCAAAGCATATCTGAGTGTGCAATCTTTCTCTTCTTGTACTACAATTGTAATTCCAGCATATAAACAGGATGTAATTATGAAAAAGCTCTGCTCTTAGTGAATAAGTAGCTCAAAATTATTTCATTATTAAAAAAAAAACAAACCAACAAACCTAAATTTATCACTAACTTCAGTATGAGATAAAAACCTGCTGGGGAAAGGTATCAGTGTCTTGTAGGTGGTTTTGCAGCACACAACTCACCCTGACAATAAGGATCCACTTAATGAGAGAGAGACCAAACCCAGAAATGGCCCCATATCGTCCTGCAGCTGAAGTAGTCAGACAGAAAGACAGGAAAAATCCAATCCAGTTGAAGAGGAATGCCACTGAGAAAGGAGGAGAAAAGCAGCAGGTCAACACACCTTCATATTCCAAGTGAAAAAAAAAAACCATAAACCTCTTGCACACAGGTTTTTCCTGGTGTTACATAAACATAAATGTGACCCAAACTATTTTGAGCCATTGCTTGGAAAACTGTTCATTCCATCAGGTACTTACTGAAGAACGTCAGCATGAAAATGCCATCATTGCCTATCCTCAGCTGGTCAGTGTCATCAAAGTCATCCCTTGTCACAAAATCTTCATCCTGCAAAGCAAGGGAGGCAGCACAGGAGGATTTAGGTCATACAGCAACCCCATCTCTGGGTGTGATATTCAAAAAATCCCAAATCTCAAAAGGCCACAAAATGCAAACATGAAAAAATTCCTGTTTCTCATCCTGAAATGGTGCAGGGCATGAAATGTTATCTATACACTAGGAAATGTATCTTTATTTTTAACATAGTCAAGATCCAGCATGTTCTTGTTCTCACTGTGAAGAATTCTTCAACTCATCAAAAAATTATCATCTCAGCAAGGAATTTGGCTTCTGTGAAGAAGTGTAATGAGCAGTGGACTTCTAATGCTAGCAGGGGTGGAGGAATGGCTGAACAAGAGATAATGTTGAAAAAACAAAAAGAAATAATTCTGACAGAATGGTTTTATCGTCCTGTACCAGCTACACTGACCTCCAGAAAAGTCAACTAAGTAAGCAGCAGGAGTATCAAGGGTAGATGTGCCAGACAGCTGAAGAATTAATCCTAAATCTTTTTTAAAAATGAGGGAAAACCCAACAAAAACCCCAGTGTCAGTGCACAGGGTTACAGTACAGTCCCTCTGTCAGTTTGCCAAGCTAATCTGGCTACACATGCTGGCATTACTGAGATGTCTGACATCATCACACTGCTCAGAGGAAAATTAAAGAGAAAAAAAAAAAAAAAATAAAATAGCCACAGGACTCTCAGGAGTGTGGAAAGCTTCAAAAACAAAAAACCCAAGACAAATTTTAGGAGCCGTGGCACAGGATGGGCAGGAGCTGGAGCTCAGGGACACTCACCCTGCCAGGGACCAAGGGGATGGTGGCCTCAGCCTTGCTCCTCTCGGCCTCGTCGTAGCTGGGCAGGGTGGTGGCCACGTTGTAGGACGGCGGCTTCGGGAACCCTGACTCATCCTTGTAGTCAAAATAAGCTGCAAAAAACAGTTCCACAGGAGGTCACTCAGCACTTCCTCAAGAACTCTGTTGGGAATGAGCAGTGCTCCAGCACCCCAGGCTGTTAAAGGCTGCTCCCTCCCCACCTTCCATCCATTCCAGCCTCCTGCCACCCCAAAGCAGTGAAAAGCACAGGAGCACCTTCTCTGAGAGCCAGCAACCCACAGAACCCTCACTGAGCATGTCTGGAACCCTCACTGAACATGTCTGGCCATACTTCTGCTTAAAACACCACATGCTGTGCCTCTGCTGACTTGGAATCTCAGAGAGTCACGTTTCCAGTTCCAAGTGGTTATTAAAGTTATTAGTGACAGGACAGCAGGAAGATTCAAAGTACCATCCAAGTGCTTGGATGGATTGGAAAGTGCAGGGAAAGTGAATTCTTTAAACCCTTTTAAGTAACAAATCCTTTAAGGAAGGGGCATAGCATCATCCAAATGCCAGATAATGAGAGGGGAACCACAAATCCTCCCAGCACTTTGATTTTTAGCTGCCTTCAATTTACTGAGAACACTGTGAACTGTAACTTGAACACCCCTTGATGGGATGACATCAGATGAATGCAGCCAAATTGCATCTCCCAAACCACAAGTACCACCAGGCTGTGCATCAATCCTGATCCCTGCAGCTCAGGGAGGTGCTGCAGTGGCAGGCAGGGATGAGGAGAGCAGCCAGGGCCAGCAGAGCAATCCCAGCCCTGCCCCAGGTGAGAGTACCTGTGCTCTCTGCAGAGATGCTGCTGTAGGGTGGAGGGGCATCGTTCACCACGGGCACGGCCTCGCCCGGCTCCTCTTCATTCTGCAGCTGGACAGAAGCACACACCAGGCCTTAGGGGGGTCTGTGCTCCCACACCCCTGCAGCTTCAGCTGCACACACCAGGCCTTAGGGGGGGCTCTGTGCTCCCACACACCCCTGCAGCTTCAGCTGCACACACCAGGCCTTAGGGGGCTCTGTGCTCCCACACCCCTGCAGCTTCAGCTGCACACACAGACCCCTCTGCAAGGAGACTGCTCTGCAGCACCACGGGGCACAGCAGCTGCTCAGCCTCCCTCCGAAGCAGTCCCACTTGAAATGATCAATCTTCCAGCTCAGTTTTAATGTTGTTTTTAATCCTCTCCTCACACACCTGGACTCCAGCAAAGCACAGCTTTCCAGTACCTTTCCATTTGCCTGGCACTTCCTCAGCTCACAGTGCTTAGGAGCTGCAGCTGCATCTGTTTTAGTCAGAGAAAGATAGTGAGACTCCCAACAAAAGGCTCCATTGCTGCCTGTGGCTTTGCTAATGAAGGTTTTTTCCATGGATACCTTACATAATGATGCACAGAAGTATAAATGTTGCCATTTCCCTTCAACCTTTCACACTGCATGACTGAAAAGGAGCTGGTTTATTTTGTGCACTGTGCTTCCCACAGGCTCTGTATAAATAACCAGGAGCTCTCACAGCCCAGCACAGCTCACACGAGGCAGGTGTGCCATGGCAGCTTTGATAGGGAAGCAGCAGCACCAGGCCAGAAAGGAGGTTACAGCTGCCATCTCACGTTTCCCTTCCTTCCATTTCTCATCACCTCAGCAGCAAAAGCACTGAGGTTTTCTGCAGAACAGCTCACCTCAAACAAGCACCCCAGCACTGAGCAGGGGCACTGCCCTTGCACCACTAAACAACCCTCCAGCCTTCCCTCCTGCAACCCACACGTGCTCCTGAAGCCATCCAGGATATTTTGTTTTCTTTTCTTTGGAGAGACATGTTGCCACTCTCCTTGAGCATTTAACACAGGGGGTGGGGGCGTAGGGGGATGTTCTATCTAATTTGTACCTCTTATCAGGGGAAAATAAATCAGCTCCCACTTCTAAATGCAGATCTTGGATATCCAAGTGTTCTGTGGTTTGGAGTTTTATTCCTTTTGCTGCTTTACATCAAAGAACACAGAATAGTTTGGGTTGGAAGGGCCCTTACAGCCCATCCCATTCCACCCCTGCCATGGCAGGGACACCTTCCACTGTCCCAGGCTGCTCCAAACCCATCCAACCTGGCCTTGGGCACTGCCAGGGATCCAGGGGCAGCCACAGCTGTCTGTGCCAGTCAAAGTCTATGATCTATAATCTATAATCTATAGTCTGTTCCACACACTATATCCACATCCTCTGTGAAAGTCATGACTGGGCTTAGCAGATGGCAATGAGTGGTTCTGCTGGAGGTCAGGGAACAACTCTGGAAAGCACCAGAACAAAATCAGGAGCACTGTCTGCCAGTCCAGGTGCAGCAAAACAGCAGAAAACCACAGTCCTGCACTCCAGTCCCACACCAGCTGAAGCTCACTCTGCTCCCAGGAACATTTTCTAAACAGAATAGGTGGGGGGAAGGGTGTGGTCAGCCCCAAGCTTTGAGGATAAGAAGCCCTCACATGGCAAGGCTGAGCTGTTTCCTTGGAGAAGGAGAAACCAGTGATCCGGATGAGAATTTAATCCTGCAGCAGGAGCAGCTCCCAGCACAGCTGGCAGCAGGACACACCCCCAGCACTGGGCCCTGCCAGATGTGAAGCACAGCAAACAGAGCCAGGGTGTGAGGCCCTGGGGTGGAGCTGGCAGGACCTGCCTCACCTGCAGCTTTCCTGAGCCTCAGGCACTGAGCAGGGACAGCAAGAGCTGCAGCAGCTCCCACCACTGTGAGGCACCTTCCAGGAAACAAAAATGCATCATTTTATAAACCCCAAGCAGCTCAGCATTAGGAGTAAATGCAAACTAACTTGAGAAGTAATTGCCTGTTAGAATATGCTTTAATTTTTTTATTTTTTTTTAAAGACAGCATTACTCCAGAAATCCCAAACCACCCTGCACAAAGTACAAGGGGCAATGGAAGGGGCAGGAAAACACAGAACCAAACTGCCTGGTTCAATCTCTGCCCTGAGAGGCTGCCCCTGGATCCCTGGACACAGCAGGGTAGAAAAAGATCATCTTTGAGGTCATCCCAACCCAAACCATTCTGTGATTCCATGATTCCCCCAGCTCTGTAGTTCATGAATTCTCAGAAAATGCTCCACCATGCTCATTGTCAGTCTATCCATAAAAATTCAGTATTTCTCTTCTCCCTGTGCCTGTGCAGGAGCTGGTGTGTTGACAGGAGGAAAGGCTCTGTCACAGCTGGGACACTCTGGGTTCCACAGGACCTTTGTCACCTGCTCTCCAGCTCAGGGGGTGGCAGAAATTCAACCCCTCATGTCTGTAAGGAAGAAGAGCCTGAGAGCACAGTCAGCAGGGAGGAAAGCACCAATGTGACAACACTGGAAGAAATGAAACAAAAGAGGCCACAGATATTGAGTGGAATATTAACTCCTACCACTGGCTCTTCTTCCCATAGTAAAAAGAAATGCATGTTCTTCCACCAAAGTCATGTGGGAGAAAGCAGCTGAATTCCCTGCTGCCTTCAAACATCCCAATTCAGGTAATGCACAATGACACAAAAAATGCAGCTACTTTCTGAAGCTGAGCTCGAGGCTGTAGGAGGTTACAGCTATAGAAAACATATTTTTCTCCTAATGGACAAGGTACACAAATGCCTTCCAGCCTTTTTAATGATTCCAGGCATCTAAAATTCAACTAAGTGCCTATTAGCAGAGCAGGGAGGGCTCATGTGACAGGAAGAATGACTCATCAGGCCTGGCAGTGCCACACTGCTGCCCTGCCTGGCCCTGGCTCCCACCTGCCCTGCACAGCTCCAGGTACAGACCCCAGGCTCCAGAAGCCAGAGAGCCTGGCCAACAGCAGGGTCTGACTCCAGCCTGCTCTGCTGAGGCTGGGGGATGTTCTTTACTAGATTCACTGATGGGTTTTGGATTTTTGGACAAGGTTCTGGCATTTGTGGCATCAAAAATAAGACAGTCTTTACAGCCATGCATGTAGTTACTAAAACAACAGCTTGGCTGGGATTTTCTTCACCAGACTGCTAAACCAACAGAAAACTGACTGATGGAACACCCTGGGATATTTATTTTCAAAAAACCCCCAGCATCAGAAGCCTGGCACTGAGCAGGACATCACTTCTGCCACTTGCCCTGACTGAGACCTGTCCCATGTAAATTCACAGCACGGAAGCACAAAGGTTGAAATATTCCAAGCTATTTGGAAATATTTCCATATAAACTTTGAAGAAAGCATTTCCAATAAATATATTGGTAAATTCTTCCAAATTTCCTAAACTCAGCATATGGGCTGCTGACAAAGTTTTGAATCTTTATTTTCTAATTCCCCTTTGCCAAGTTCTGAGGCTGCACTCAGAATAAATACTCTTTACACTAAATCAGCATCACTACACTAAATCAGCATTACTACAAACTTGGCCTTAGCAATATACCACATATTACATATCTTCAGCCTTTTGGAAGTAAATTAAAGTCACTGCCAGCTCTGAAAAGGAGAATTATTTTTACTGACTTTTGCTTTACTTAATTAAACACAGCCTGATTTAAAATCCTAACTTTTGCCAATGTTGTTGCAAATTTATACGAATTAGCATAGCCTATTAATCAGCAGGAATAATGATAAGCTACCAGAGAAGCCAACCCACACCCTCCAGCCCTCTCCCTGGTGAGCAAATTGCTGTTTTCTCCCCCAGGCTCTTCCAGCCCATTTCCCTGGAGCAGTGCCACCCTGGGTGTCACCCAGGTGTGCTGAGCACCTCTCAGGTGACACATCTGGCACCTGTGCCAAGCCAACCCTCCCTGGGGAGATGCTGAGCCCCAGGAGTGACCTCCCTGCATGTGCCAGCCTGAGAATTGCTGCATGGAAGGTGCTCAGGCTTTGGCAGGGGCTGCCCAGGGAGGTTTGGATCCCCATCCCTGGAGGTGGCACTGAGAGCTCTGGGCTGGGGACAGGGTGGGGATGGGGCACAGCTGGGACTGGGTGGGCTGGGAGGGCTTTTCCAAACTGACTTGGAGATTCTGAGATACTCCTCCCTTTTAACAAGGACTGAAAACTTTAATTTCATTTAAATTATTAGAATAATTAAAAGTGCCTCCAGCTCCAAAACCTGGGTGTTTTTCCCCAGCTGGGGCAGCACCCAGTGAGCAACGACCCCATGAGCCACCAAAAGGCAAAACCACAAATCAAAACCTTTTTTATGCCCATAAAATACAACCTGTGCTCAGGAGGGTGTTGTCCTGTGACTCAGTGCAGCCAAGGGCCTGACAGCACAGAAATGCTCCTCAATCCTGGGAAACAAGCTGCTCTAATTCCCCTGCTTCTGTTCAAACAGGGACTTTGTCTGGTCTGCACAGACTGGAAACAAGCACTTGGGCCAGCTCAAACCTGTGCCCACACACTGGCCTTAGACTTGAGAGATCAAGGTCTTAATATGGAAAAAGCAGTTTTTAATCTTGGATAGCTGTAATTAAATTTCCCACACTTAGAGCATAAGCTTTCTTATAATATTTATGTTTTTCTGGACATCAGGGCATTACAGTAAGACTTCTAAACATTTTAAAATATCACATTTTTTAAATGGTTACATGAAGAAGGATAAGTATCTTCAATGGAAAAAAATCCCATATATTGTGCCACCATGGATCAAATTTGGATATTTCACAGCAAGCAGGAACAGAATGATTGGATACCCCTTATTACTGAATTTGCTCACTTGTCCCAATGACAAAGGATCAGAATTCACACACACAGAACTTTTGCTCCTTGCTTTCTGTATGGTTACTTCTAAGTCATGATGCCAAACCCCAGAAAAAGGTTCCTCATCTCCTTAACAACCTCAAGCCCCCAGGGATTGCTCCTACAGCTGCTTCCCAATGGGGTTACTGAGCCCCACTGAATTTTAGTGATGAGAGAAAAGTTACTGAAAAAGCCCAGCTCAGAGTCCAACACCATCCTGATGCCTGAGATAAGGCTGTATTGAAAAGTCTGCATGCAAAGCTATTTTCTCCTGCTGCACAAGCTGGGAGATGACCCTGGACTGCTGCTGCTCCCAGGCCTTTCCCACACCCTTTGAGCTTTAGGGACAGAATGTATTCAAATTCTGTAACTTTTTTACACAGAATCACTAAACCCTTGTAAACTTACCTGACAGGTACTGTTGCCTACAGAGGTGGATGTTTCATAGGAAAATAACCAGATTTTAGACATGTGAGCACAGACAAGGCTGGACAAGGGGCAGCATCAGCACAACCTTGCAGCAGAGGCTGCACAAACAATTTTACTCTGCAATTTTTCTAATTTTACTGGGCTTATGTCAATGGCATCTCCTATTCTGCTTACAAATAAAATTAAATATACAAATAAATATGCAAACAACCCACCTTGCAACTTTTCTTACCATTCTTATCTTTAGTCAGCACATCTTGCACACTGCAAGGACCTCACTGAGGAAACAGTCACTGACATTTCTGATTCTAATTGCTGACATGAAAAGATTTGGGATGTTCTCATGTATTAGTTTCAAGCTGTGTGCCCATTTCAGCTGAAAAATTAAGCACAAGCTTAAGGTACACACAAGGCAGCAACTGGTATCTGCCTCTCTGCTCCACTCCAGCCTCCCCAGATATTAAAGAAGCATTGTGGTCCTTCATCATGGATTTAAATTCTATTCCCACTCTATCTCCAGCAATGTATTTCTTATCCAGTTTTCACAGAATAAAAAACAAACAAATGGAAAAATCCTTCTTCCTTATTTTTCCCATCAACACCTTGCCTTATGGAATGATTCATGATCCATGTAAACCTTCAACAAGTGGAACAGGAAGACACAGCACTTAAAAACAAATATATCTTCATTATTTAACACTCCCACCATTTCCCAGGTGGGTTTACATTACTCAGACACCTCACATATATTTTTGAATGCTCCAAGTGCAAAGCATGCCTGGAAAACACAGAGTGTAAATAAACCTGTTAAAGTTGGGCTATTTTTTTCAGAGTGGAGGGTAATTTCTGTTCCAAGGATGAAACACAGTTCTGCCAACTGAACTCTCAATCCAGGGTTATGCTGGAAAGGTTTTAAACCCCCCTAATCCCAACAACACCCCTGTATAACTTTCCCAAAGGCAGATTGAAATGACAACAGGCTCTCAGTGTCCTTTTTTGGGGCCAGCAATGCCTGGAATAACAGTACCAGGGTGGGCTGCAGCTCTCCTCCTTCCCAAAGCTCTGCATTCCCACCTCCACAAGCACAGCCCCAGCACCTGGCCTGCAGGGGAGGATCCAAATCCAGCAGTCTGGGCCTGGCCCAGCCCTGCTCCCCTTGGAAGGCTGGGGAGGCTGAAATCCCCTCTCCAGAGTTTTAGTTTTATTTTACAAGGAGCTGCACTTCCTCAGTGTGTGAGCTCAGACTCACATCACCCAAAGGCACCACTGCAGGCCACTTTTTATCAGATTGTCTAAAGCCTGAACAAAGCCATGGGCTGGGAAGTTGGCTGTGGAAAATAAATCAGTGCACGCCCCTTGCACACTGCCCACAGTGGTGAATGACACGGGCTGGGAGTTTGCTGTGATGGAGCACAGCCCACATTCCCACATTCCCATATTCCCACATTCCCACATCCCACCTGCACAGCTGAGGAAGGGCTGGGAGAGGAAACACACAGGTCTCAGACTTGGGTATCAAGTTCTGCTGTGCTCCGACCATGGTCACTAACTCTCACCTTTTTTTCCTGACAATACAGACACTTGAGGAATCCTACAAATATTGTACAGGTTCCACAGTGCCCACACCTCAGTGCTGCTCCCACATGCACATGGATCCATCAGGAACCCATCCCAGAGTGAGGGTTACACATCCCTGGCATGCTTGGACAGTCACATTTACCAGCACAGGAACCACCTACCTACACAACCAACTCCATTAATGCATTACCCCATCACCCAAAAAGATCAAACTTTTAAAATTCCTCCATTCATAATCCAGTAATTTAAAGGATTAAATGAGCTTGGTGTGAATTTCTCCACTGACAGGATCCTGTATTCACCTGCAGCCCTTGCAGTTATCACTTCACTATCAGTCTCTCTTCCTTGGCACATGGTACATTCATTATTGTACATTCACACACATGGTGGGTTTCAAAATATGGGGGAAAAATTGACACTTTCCATGCTACAGAGACTCTCCCACTCTCTCATCCTCTCTTTATCTAAATCCCAGCTGCATCTCCACAGCTTGCAGGGCTTCTGAAGCAACACAAGCACTAGGAGCCAGTTCACTGATAACACACTTCACAGCAGGAATATCTGGGTTCTGGCAAAGGGTGAGGAAAGAGAAGCAATTTCTAAACAGCTGCAGGAAAGCAAATATATTTCCATGAGAATCTGCCTCTCACTCCAGTTAAACCAGTGGCTCCACAGGCCTCCATTATGTGCTTGTCTTTAGCAGTGCAAATCTCCCCTAATCTCTGCAGATGAGTCTGCCCTGGGTCTGCCCGAGGTGTGAGCAGACACAACACTGAGCTGGCAAACAACAGCTTTACACATCCCTCCGTGTGTGCATCAGCCAGGTAACACACGGCAGTGGGGACAGCAGGGACTGGCACCAGCCCCAGGCTCTGGGACACGCTGCAGATCCCATTGAAGGCACTGCTGAAGACACTTGTTGGGGTCAACACCACCAGCAGAACTGTGCCAGGAAAGGCGATTATGACAGACCTGGTTATCTGTCCCCAGCAGGTCCCAGAACAACACAAAGAGATTTGTCATTGTAAGTGAGCACATCTGTTTTGCACTGAGAAAAAAAAAAAAAAAAAAAAAGCCTCATTTTTACCTAACTTCTACATTTCCAGTATGTAAAAACACGGAGCTGTCAGATGAGACAAGTATTCCGTCCCATGGGAGGGTGGATGCCGAACTCTGCCGAGGCAGAGCCTTCCCACGCTGGGAATGCTACCCAGGAAAAGTCACAACACAGCGATTTCTCGGGAGAACCTCGCTTCAGCAGGAGCGAGCTGACTGCCGTTCTGAGGCACTTCTCCATCACTCCAAGTACAGAATGCTCCGTGTCTGAGGTCGAAAGGCGCCTGCCAGAACTGGGTCACACCGGGGGCCCGGCCGAGCCCCGGCCTTGCCGAGGGCCGCCGCTGCAGACAAACGGGAGGCAGGAAGGAGAACGAGCCCGTTCCCGAGGGAGCTCTCTAAGGCCAGCCCCGGCCTAGGGGGGTTCACAAGAGTCCGCAGGCCAAAGGCAGAAGGAAACTAACGGTGACCTCGGCCCGATGCCGAACGAGACCGTTCCCCCCGTGGGGGAAACGAGCGGCGGGGTCAGCGCCCTGCGCCAAGGTCGCCCCGGGTCTGGGCAAACAGCGGCCCCGGACACACCCGGCCCCGGCACTGGGCAAACAGCGGCCCCAGCACCGGGCAAACACCGGCCCCGGACACACCCGGCCCCGAGCCGGCGGGCAGCGCTCCCCGGCCGAGCCCGGCCCGATCCCCCCGGGGACCCGCGGCCTCCGCCCCGGGCGCTGCCGCCAGCACAGGCCCCGCTCCCGGCCCCGCGGCCCCGGGAGCCGCCCGGCCCCGGCCCGGCCCCTGGCCCGAGCTCACCTGCTGGTAGCGGCCGGTGCTGGGCTCGGCGGCCGCGGCCGCCATGGCGCTGCGGGGTCGGTGCGGGCGCTGCGCAGGGAGGCGGCGGCGGCGGCCCGGGCGCTGCTCGCTGCGGGCTCCGCTCGCTCCCGCCCTCCCCGTCACGCTCGGCCGCGCCGCCTCCCGCCCCGCCCGCCGCCGGAGCCGCCCCGGGCCGCGGGCAGCGCGCCTGGAGGGGCCGTGCGGGCACGGGAGCACCGGGGCTGGGGCAGAGCCGCGACACCATCGAGAGGCTGTGCTTGATCGTCACCTTGCTCCCAGCCCAGAGCACTCAGTGCCACCTCCAGGGATGGGGGCCCAACCCTCCCTGGGCAGTTCCAATCCCTGAGCTCCCTTTCCATGGGGAAATTCCTGCTGCTGCCCACCCTGAGCCTCCCCTGCCCAGCCTGAGGCTGTTCCCTCTCCTCCTGTCCCTGTTCAGCAGATCCCAAATCCCCCCGGCTGTCCCCTCCTGTCATGGAGTTGTGCAGAGCCAGAAATTCCCCCTGAGCCTCCTTTTCTCCTTCTGAGCCCCTTTCCAGCTCCCTCAGCCCCTCCTGGGCTCCAGCCCCTTCCCAGCTCCAGCCCCTCCCTGTCCTTCCCAAATTGAGGGGCCCAGAACTGAGCACAGCACTCACTGTGTGACCTCAGCAGTGCCCGCACAGGGACAGTCCCCTGCCCTGCTCCTGCTGCCACACTATTGCTGAGACCAGGTGCCACTGGTTCATGTTCAGCTGCTGTCAACAGCACCCCCAGATCCTCTCTGCTGGGCTGGTTTCCAGCCAGGACAGCTCCCCTGGGCTGGAGGGTGCCCAGAAGCAGCCTGGAGCTGGAGTGCCACTGCCTGCAGGAACACCGAGAGCCAGCAGCGTGTCCCCAGCACCACCGGAGCTGCAGGAGTGACCCCACATGCTCTGTGCACTGCATATAATGCACATTGTGGAACTCAAGTATCATTTTCAGAGTGGAAGCTGTCACAGGATGTGTTAGTGAAACTTAGGGAGTCAGGAAATTGGTGTGAGGCCACGCTGACAAACAATGCTGCCTCAGCAGGGACACACCAGAGCCAGCACAGAGAAACCAGCCCTGTCTGAGCCATGCTGACCAAGCCTGGGTCACACATGACCCCACCCATCCCAGTCACAGACTGCTGCACCAAACACGAGGTGTTGGCCTCAGCTCTTCCACATCCACAGGGAGCAGATGGTGTTGAGCTCCTTCCTTCCAAAAGGAGCACGTGTAGGAAACCACGCAGTGAGAGAAGTTGGTTTGAACTGAGTTCTTCAGTGTTACATTGGCCAAAAGACTTCTCAGCTTGTGGAACATTTGTTTTCTATATGCACAGTTCAGCTCTAGTTAGGCTTGCACAAAATTACCCACATCAATCCCTAAGGTGGATGAGATTTAAATATATCAGCTTTAGGATGAGGAAGGCTGAATCAGCCCCGCTGGGATTCCAAACTGCAGATTCAGAGAGTTGCAAGCACTGAAGCCCGAGGACATGGTTTTGAACTGCACACTCAGTCATAAATACAGGCCTCAATGCTCATTATTCCATACCATAATCAGCCTGGATTCTTTTCTTCCTGTATTTTGCCTTTAAGGGGTAGGGAGTTCATCGATGTCTTAGTGAGATGAATGAACATCCCATGCTGAAGGAGAGGCAGGAACCGTGAAGGATTTTAGCCATGAATAAACTCAGAGAAGGACTCCTGAGAATTGCTGGAGACACAAGGACAAGGCAGGGTTCTTGCAACACAGGTGCCTTTGAAGGAGCTGGAACAAGAGCTGCAGGCACTGACAGACTCTGGTTTCACCTTTCCAGAGGATTCACAATTTGCACTGAGAATTTCCCTGCAGTGAGGAGCTGTCCTGATGACATGCAAGGATTTACTCACTGCTGAGGTGGGATTACATCCCTAAGTCAGGCTGTAGCAGCAGTGCTAATTAGCTGCACAGTGATTGACATGGACAACACAGAGACTAAAATAAGATTCAACCTGTGAATGTCCTCAGAGAAGATGCTGGAACGTATCCTGGAGAAATGGTGAAACCATTTGTGTCAAAGCCATTTTGGGGCCAGTGGAGGCAAATCATGGCCTAATTAGTCCATCTAGTCTGAGCATGACTGACTCCAGAGGGGTAAGGGCAATTTCTTCCAGCTGCTCTCCCTGTATTTATTTTTATTTTCTTAGGTGGGGAAGCTCAGTAGAAAGATGATGCTGTGGTTACAGCACATGACTGGTTCTGCTTTCATTTCCCAAATGGTTTGAGGCAAATCACTTCATGCCTCTCCTGTGTTTTTTTGTCTTTCTCTCCAGTACAAAATGTCTTTTCTCCCAAGAGACACTTGAAGCTTGAAGTCATTGATTTTAGTGACTTCCGTACGGGATGTGCTGGGAAAGTATTTGAAAGCAATTGAAAGTATGACAGAAGTGAAATTGAGTGAGTCTTCTGAAATCTTGGAGCTCTACATGTGTTCCTTTAATTACTATGGGAACACTTTTAATCTGCACTTTGTAATAAATATTGATCACTAAAAGCTAAATAATAAACCTCAAAAGCAGGGTGTGTAAGCTAAACTAGTAAGAACTGAGCAGGACATTAAAACTAGATCTTTCTTCTAACTTTTTAGTGCTAAATTACCCAATTAAAAACAAATCAAAATGTTCAAATGACAAAAACCTTTTCATCATCAATTCGAAAGTGCTCCTGTGTCCCTGAAGGCAGAGACACTCCATGTGCAAGAACTGGATTCACAGGGTTTGAATATATATAGGTGTCATTTCCCACTGGGGAATGACATCCTGAATTAGAGTTGTATAATTAAGCTGGAGAGATTTGTTAGGAATTAATAAATGCTGTCTAACAGATGCTCCTCCCCAAAACATCACTTGGCCACAAGGACTTTTGGTGCTTGGGACCATCTTGTATTAGAATCATCTTTGACCTTTTTGCCCAAAAAATCCAAGCTGTGACTGGCCCATCCCTGGAAGTGCCTAGGGTTGTGTTGGATCAGGCTTGGAGCCACCTGGGATGGTGGAATGCTCATGGCAGGGAGTGAAACTGGGTAATCCTAAGGTCCCATCCCACCCAAACCATTCTGTGACCCTGCCCAAGGAAGCTGCCCCACTCCTTGGAAGCAGCAGGTTCTGCAGGTGTGGGCTCTGAACAGGGTTTTGGACGCGCAGGCAGCTGCAATTTCAGGGTTTGTTGCAACAACAAAAGGCACTCGGTCACCTCGGGTCTGCTGGCACGAGCAGAGCCCCAGTGAGCACAGCCACACGTCAGCCCGTGCTGAGCGCGGTGGAAGCACTGCCCTGGTCACTGGGTGGAAAATTACGCCCCAATAAGCCACGAGTATTGTGAGGAGGAGGGATGAAAACAACAGCAGCATTGAGTTGGAAGATTTTCCCAATGAGAGTTCTCCTCCTCTGAAACCCAGCAGAAGCGAGGGATGTGGAGTGGTGCAGTGAGTTGTGCTGGATGGTGCTCGGGGCAAGGCAGAGCTGAGATCCAAATTGCCTCAGTCCAGCCTGATTTAGGGGCCCCAACTCACTGCTTTCACCAATGTCCTTTGTTGCTCTGTTATTTCTTCAGCCTACTGGAGAAATCACAATTAACCAATGGTTAATTTAACCTTGCTATCCAGATTAAATCCCTTACTGCTTACACTGGCAGTTTTGAACCTGGTGAGGAGTGAAGTCCTGACAGCTTTGTTATGGAAGCCTTGCCTGAAAAATGGGGAGGGTCTGGCATGGGTGCTCTCCAGAACTGCCTGTTCATGCATTGCCCTACACATCAGCTTGTTGTGACCCCGAAAATATCCTAACTAGGATTTGGGCACTGCTGGGAGAGCTAAAATATGAGTGGGACTTGCAGGAAAGAGCAGCTCCCCTCCAGATCTATGATTTCTCCTTTTCTTATAAATTGGGGTCAGAAGGTAAATGGAACATGCTGGAGCAGGAAGAGGTGACTGATGGTGGATATTAAAAAGACTCTTTAATTACAGGATTTGGAGAGAGGATTCTTCATTGAGATAATTTTTTAATTGTTGCTGTTTCAGGAAAGAATCCCAGTGCTCCCAAGCATTTCCCAATAGCAAAAGCCCTGGTCTCTGAGCACCACTGACTCTGATACCTTCAAGATGGGGCAAAAGAAAATACTGTGCTGGTTAGAGCTCCCCCATTAAACTTCAACTTCTCCTGAAGAGAAGTGTTTGTTTCCTTCCATCTGCTGCTTTTGCAAGGAAGGAAAATCAGCCTGTTCAGACATCAGGAAGTTCTTCAGCATGGGAACAGCTCGCTGTAAACGCAGGAACAATAACGGGTAGAAATTATCATACCTAAAAATACCCGGCATGCGAGTCACGGGGAGCGGGGGATGGAGCGAGTGGATCCGCGGGATGTGCCGCCTGTGGGCAGCGCGGGGGCCCTGCCTGCCTCTGCTGCAGCTTTTGCTTCCACCAAAACACGGTTCGCTGTCACAGGGAGCTGTCGGCTCCTCCTGCATCCCTGTGCACTGCCCAAGCCACTCGCAGGGGAGGTGAAAGCCAGGCCCTGTGCAGTCAGAGCCCTCCTTGGATTTCGCAGAACCCGTCCCCACAAGAGCTGTGTGAGCAGCTGGGGGGCTGCGAGGCCGCCGGCAAAGGCAGCAGCTCTCCGCAGTCCCAGGAGAGCCGGGGCAGGTGAGGTGGGAGGCAGAAGATGAGGTGACACTGTCCACAACCCGCAAGTCACCCCCAGATCTCACCGCCGAGGGAAGTCCGTGGTATCTCCTGCCATCCATTCCTACGCGGGCTGTGCCTCCAGGATTTGCTCTTCCCAAATTTCCACGTTTCCAGGGTAACGCCGAGCGATCCCATGAGGATTCTTTGCACAGTGGCGGTGCCGGTGCTCCTGCGGAGTTTTGGCTTTGCGCACCAGGAACTGCACTTGTGCCACAACTGGGGTGAAGTGGGAACTCCCAGGTGTGTGTGCAGGTCAGGTGTGCGCTCACCAGGTGTCCTTTGTGCCCGCAGCACCCCGGAGAAAGGACTGAGGCAGCTCCAGGATGGGAAGGGTCCAGACCTCAGGGTCGCCATCCATCCCCTCCATCCCAGCGGTGACAGCCCCCGGTGAGCCCAGCACCTCGGTCCTGTGCCTCTGAGCCCTCCGGTGCTGTGATTCCTGCCCGCGGCCGTGGCAGCCATGGCACCGAGATGGCCCCGATGGCACAAAGGGAGAGCTGTGTCCCACAGAGCCAGAGCCCAGGCTGCCCTGCCCTGCGGGGGAATGCCGCTGCTGTCAGCTCCTCACCACCGAGAGAGCTGCCCGTGGGCTGACACCGCCATGGAAGCACATGGCCATGGAATTTGTTTCGTCTCTCTGGCCTCAAACTCTTGCCGTGTCTGCCCGCAGCCGGCACACCCATCACTGCCCGTCCCAACGCCAACCGAGGCTCTCCAGCATGAGACAACACCGGGAGCACTGGTTCTAGCCAGGTCATTTAAATTATTAAAATGAGAAGGAACTGCGTGGGCTGCATCCCAGCAAAGCAATTTGTAGCTCATTCTTCCTTCTGATGAAATTGAAAATCGGTCTAACTTCGAAGTAAGAGCTTTGTATCCCAACAATGAACCAAGCCTGTGCAAGGAGACGTCGGGCACGTTTTCATGAGAGCTTAAAGGCAGCTGGAGCAACTACAGGAAGGTGTTTTGGGGTTACCACTGTGCCAGGAGCAGCAAGGACAGAGATTGTGGTCTCTCCATCCCCCAGAACGACCGCAGCATGCCCCAAAGTGAGTCCCTACAGAACAGTTCAAGCGTGAGAGCAGCTCGTTTGGTGGGACAAGGCTGGGAGCTTCGCTTTAGGGCTAAAAAGCTGAAGGACAGAGTCGGGTGGATTCCTGCTGTGATGGTGACACTCCAGCAGAACCACATCGAGATATTTACGGCCTTTTTAATGCATTTGGAGAAAACACTGCTTCCCACAGCTTTGCTTGGACAACAGGCACACTCGCAATATGGTGACTGATTCACCCGAGCAGCCGCACCGGATCATTCCCGGTGGATCCAGCCCCTCCTCTCAATTCCAGCAGCACTGGATCATTCCCGGTGGATCCAGCCCCTCCTCTCAATTCCAGCAGCACTGGATCATTCCCGGTGGATCCAGCCGTGCTGCTCAATTCATCTCCAGCAGCACTGGATCATTCCCGGTGGATCCAGCCTCTCAATCCCACCCACCCCGGATCACTCCCGGTGGATCCAGCCTCTCAATCCCACCCACCCCGGATCACTCCCGGTGGATCCAGCCTCTCAATCCCACCCACCCCGGATCACTCCCGGTGGATCCAGCCCTTCCTCAATCCCACCCACCCCGGATCACTCCCGGTGGATCCAGCCCTTCCTCTCAATTCCAGCAGCACTGGATCATTCCCAGTGAATCCAGCCCCTCCTCTCAATTCCAGCAGCACTGGATCATTCCCGGTGGATCCAGCCCCTCCTCTCAATTCCAGCAGCACTGGATCATTCCCGGTGGATCCAGCCCCTCCTCTCAATTCCAGCAGCACTGGATCATTCCCGGTGGATCCAGCCTCTCAATCCCACCCACCCCGGATCACTCCCGGTGGATCCAGCCCTTCCTCAATCCCACCCACCCCGGATCACTCCCGGTGGATCCAGCCTCTCAGTCCCACCCACCCCGGATCACTCCCGGTGGATCCAGCCCTCCCCTCAGTCCCGCCGCCCGCCCCGCGCTCCCTCCCGGCCGGGCCCGGCGCTCTCCGCCCGCCCACGGGGCGGCCCCGGCGGCGCCTCCCGGCCCTCGGAAGTGATCCCGGGCCGGGGCGAGCCGGGAGGAAGCGCCGATTTCGCACAGCGGTGATCGCAGGGAAGGCGGCGATCCCAGGAGCGGGCGGCGATCCCCGGCGAAGGCGATCCCGGCAAGGCAGCGGCGGTGCCCAGCATGAAGCTGATCATCCTGGAGAATTACTCTCAGGCCAGCGAGTGGGCGGCCAAGTACATCCGCAACCGCATCGTGCAGTTCGGGCCGGGCCCCGGGCGCTTCTTCACGCTGGGGCTGCCCACAGGTGGGTGCGCGGGGCCGGGGCCGGGGCCGAGCGCGGGCCCTGCCCCGGCTGAGGCGGCCGCTCCCCGCAGGCAGCACCCCGCTGGGCTGCTACAGCAAGCTGGTGGAGTATTACCGCAACGGCGACCTCTCCTTCAAGTACGTGAAGACTTTCAACATGGACGAGTACGTGGGTGAGTGCTGTCCTGTCGGGAGCTGCTGGGCCCTTACCCCGGCGGGGCCTGGCGGTGCCCGAAATCCACCTGCCCAGGTAAGGGGATGACATTTCACAGTTACAGCATCAGTTGGGATGGAAACGACTTCGGAGATCATCGAGTCCAACCTGTGATCCCACAACACCGTGTCATGGCAGAGTGCCACATTCAGTCTTGCCTTAAACACCTCCAGGGAATTAACAAAGAGGGACAATTTGAAAACCTATGGAAGGAATTTGAAATTTTTCCATAGGTTTGAGAACAAATGGACAAAAGTGGATAGTGGGTGTTGCCCAGTATTGCACACACTGTTACAGACACTGCTGTATGTCAGCACTGACCAGGTAAGGCACAGCTTATCACTGCAGGCTCAGTGTGCAGCACTGACTTCAGCCTTTGCTCTGGGATTATAAAGGTCCCTTACAAAGACCAGTGTGTTCCCTGAGTGCCCTCTGCTATCTCCTGCTGAGATAGCAAAGCACTGACATTTCTGCAGTCGTGGTGAAACAGTCTTCTCAGAAGAAACAGATCCAAAGGTGAAAACATACAGGCTAAAGATTTGCTAATGCTAATTTTATCCTGGTCAAGAGGGTTTTTTTCTGTGAATATTCCCAATCAAGAAGCATTAGGGAATAAGCAGTCCAGTGTGGGTTTACAGCACTAAAGGGGGGTAAATATGCAATAATTATATAATAAGTATTATTTCCCAGACTTCTGCACAGTTTTTAAATAATTCTTACTAATATGAAATGGGGAAAAGGCTGAGAAGGTACTGACAGATGAGGCACAGCACACACCTGCTTTTGCACATCTGTGTATGTTAATATGGGTACATGTCTTACAGGAGCTGATTTTAATTGTTATTTAGGGAAATAAAAACAACTCTGAAAGCTGAGGGCATGACAAAGGACAGAGAGTAGTGCTCTGTCACCACAGCCACTGCAGGGCTGTGGGAGTGCTTTGTTATGGGTGATTCTGTTCCAGCTGTTCTCAGTCCTGTGTGTTCTGTGACCAGGTCTCCCAAGGGATCACCCAGAGAGTTACCATTCCTTCATGTGGAATAACTTCTTCAAGCACATCGACATCTCACCAGAAAATGTCCACATCTTGGATGGAAATGCCCCTGATCTCCAGGCTGAGTGTGATGCATTTGAGGAGAAAATCAAAGCAGCTGGAGGCATCGAGCTCTTTGTTGGAGGTGAGAACCCGAGAGCAGCAGCCTCTAAACCCTGTCCCAAAGCTGTGCCTGTCCTCCCCAGCTCTTGTTTATTGTCAGGATTGTTCATTTTCTGTGCATTTGCAGTGAAATCTGCCCCACAGCCTATGGCCCTGGGCACTGCTGTGTCCTGGCAGCCTTGTATTCCTATGTGCAGTCAGTGAATTATTCAGGAAGTGTTAGCAGGAGGAATGGGAAGGGCTGGAACTGACATATGAAGTGTTTATCAATTGTCAGTAGCAACAGGAAACTGCTGGGAGTATCTTTTCCCACACAAGCTCTTCCCATCAGTTTGCCATAAGGTTCTGCCACCTACTTTGCTTTGTTGTTGTTGTCCCAGCACAATCAGGGAATTGTCTGGTGGCTTCTGAGGGGGCTCTTGCTGTTCTTGCCAGACACAAATGTGAGCTGGAGCAGAGGAATTGCAGGGCTCTGTGTTCCTGGAATTGTCCTTCTCCTGGGAGAGCTGCTGGCCCTGCTCCCACAGCTGACCCTGCTCTGCTGTCCCTGTCCCAGGTATTGGCCCTGATGGTCACATTGCCTTCAACGAGCCAGGATCCAGTTTGGTGTCCAGGACACGAGTGAAGACCTTGGCCATGGACACCATACTGGCCAATGCCAGGTTCTTTGATGGTGACCTCTCCAAAGTGCCCACCATGGCTTTGACAGTTGGAGTTGGCACTGTCATGGATGCCAGAGAGGTGAGGAAAGAAGAAGTGGCTTCCTGCAGGCCCTCTGGAGCAGCCAAAGGTTATCCTGTTATGGAGCAGCCAGGTGTCCTCTGGTGTAGGGAATTCCTGCCACACAATGCTTGATCCTCCTGTCCTCTGGCATCCTCCAACACCATGGAGAGGCTCTTGCTTCGTCTCTGCTGGCACTTGTGTTTGTGTAACCTGCAGCAGCTGTTCCCTCAGGGAGCCAGGAAGGTTTGGGAAGGTGTCTTTGGTTAGGAAACTCACCTGGACAGGAACTGCAGAAATCAGGTTGAGTTGTTGTCACACAGATGGTCGTGAAAACTGTGTGGGACTTTTACTGGTGTCTATTCCTTGATCTCCACTTGTTAAATCTCAGTGTACAGGTGCCCAAAGGATCATTCCAGTGACCCAGCAGGCTGTGATTTCATTGGGAGCTGAAGCAGTCAGAGGAGCAGCAGCACACAGAGGCTGTGGGGAGGGTGACAGGGGTGTCACCATTCTCAGTGTGGCAGGGTGTGGTTGGGCCCTCCCTGACCCAGCCCCTGACTGCCTCTCTGTGTTGGGGTGCAGGTGATGATCCTGATCACAGGAGCCCACAAAGCCTTTGCTCTGTACAAGGCCATTGAGGATGGGGTGAACCACATGTGGACGGTGTCGGCCTTCCAGCAGCACCCCAACACCGTGTTCGTGTGCGACGAGGACGCCACGCTGGAGCTCAAAGTCAAAACAGTCAAATACTTCAAAGGTGAATGCTTGGCCAGGCCAGGCTGCTGTTCTGTTACATCTTTTGGAGCCCTGAGCCATGCTCTGCAGAGGTGTGGCTGTATAATTAACTGCCAAAGGAGTATATTCCTTAAATATACCACAGTAGTACAAGTGTGATGCTTAATGCTTGGGTGGGAGCAAAGGCACAAGGACAACAGTAATGTGTAATTCCATTAGCATCCAGTGAAGGAGAACTTTCCTTTTTTGTCCACTTAAATTGTCCTTTGACTCTCTCCATCAGGTTTAATGCTGGTTCACAACAAGCTTGTGGAGCCCTTGTACAGCATGAAGGAGATGGGAGCAGAGAGGAGCCAGTCCAAGAAGCCATACAGTGATTAATGTGCTGGGGCAGTGCTGAACCAGCTGCTGAAAACAGCTGGGAGAAAAGGGAATTGCTGCAGAAACTGATCTCATATTTGTTCTTAAATTAGCAGAATGATCATATGGTTCCCTCTCTCCATTAAAGAGACAGATGCCAAACACCTGCCTTAATTAACCAAAGGAGGATCCAGTGTTCTGTGCTCCACAAACTTCTGCTACCACCCACTCTCTGAAGTAAATGAAGAATAAGTTGTTTGATCTGTGAACTGCCTGTAATCATGGACTGAAGGCTGCAGAACTAAGTGTGAGGAAAAATGAAAGTACAAGGTTGCAGGAACAAGTGGGTGATCACTTTGGGGTGTATTCCTTGCAACTAGGACAAGTACCTCATGTTATTCCTTCCACTTCCATGAAACACTCCTGCATTAGAATCCTGGAGAAGGGAAGCTCAGAGCAGCACCCAGAGGGCAGGAAGAAGATGAGAAGGGACAGTGGGGCCTGAGTGGAGACAGGATGCCCAGGCTGGAGAGGATGAAACCCCACTGTGGGAACAGCCAAGCAGTGGGACAGGATCCCCAGGGCTGTGCAGGCTCTGCTTCTGTTGGATTACACACACCTCACAGGTGGACAACAGCCAAGACACCACCAGTTCTGAAAGGTTATTCCTGGGATTCCTATCCAATGCTCTCACAAGAGGGGCAAGAAAACTGGGCAACCTTTATTTTCTTTATACAGAAATTTTATAAATTGTTCATCTGTAATGTAGCTTTCTTCACTAAATGTCTTTAATTTTTTTAAAATGGTGATACTTGACTGTATCTGGTGCTTGGTCTCAGTGTACTCATGGTACCAAAGCTGTCCTGGAGGCAGTTTGGTGGGAAGAGCTCCTGCTGCTCCCCCCTTCCTTGCCCAGTTGTTCTCTGAGGGAAGAGCAGGGCCCTGGGGGTGGGAGGGCACTTTGCAGACATGGAAATCCCATGAGCAGAAACATCCTGTGCTGCAGGTGGGAGCTCTGGGCTGTCCCATTCCCAGCATCACCTGGGCACACCTGTGCTGCCAAATCTATGCCACAAGGAAGACAAACAGGAACACTGTGTTTATCATCTTAAAGTGAATTTAGTGCATGTGAAAGGTGCAGGAAATACAACTCAAACCATACACAATGTGCACTTTTCCTACACACTGACCTAGAGCTTCAGCTGAGGTGGGATTTGCTCCTCCTTTCATCTTTTTAATCTCTGTGCCAGTTCCAACAGTGCAGACTCCTCCTCTGCAGAGGGAACTGAGCACTGTTCATTCTGGCCAAACATCCAGGATACATTTACCAACTCTCAGTCAGAACTGAGTGAGCTGTGACCACCCTGAGTTCCTGAGGAGTCCCAGCTCCAGAGCTTTCCATCCAGGCCCCACTGCTCTTGAACAAAGCACATGCAGCTTTAGTTTCCAAATAAACTTTTAGACTGTTCTGCAAGTGGAAAAACTTGTCAAAAATCAGTGTTTGCCTCCATTAATCACCTTCATATTCTCAAAACCACTTGCTGAGATTTTAGGAGAAACAATTTGGTTTCTGAAATAATTTCAAGTGCAAAACCAATAGAAATAAAGGATCTAGTCCAGAAGCAAAAGTATCAACCATCAAATTTCTTATATGAAGAATTAATAAAAAATAAATTACTTCATCAACTGAGAACACAAGGTAATAGTATCTTGAAGAATTCAAGTTCATCTCTTCCTTTTCACCCTCACTGGTCACATCCTCAGCTCACTGCCTTGGCACTCACCCCTGCCAAAACAAGGACAGGCAACATGAGGGAATCCAACAGCAACACTGGGAGGCACCAACCTCACAGAAATCCCTGAAGTGGCTGTTGGTCATTTTCTGCCCAAGCTCTCAGGGATGCAAAGGCTCAGGCACAGCAGCCAGTGAGAAAGGTTGGGGAAAATCAGCTTTAATGTCATTAGAAAGTACCAGTGACAGAGCCAGGAGCTGCTTTTCAGAGAAGCACACCAAGAAATTAATAAAAGCAACAAACTTTGTTGCTGAATATGGAAGAAATTTTCTGTATTGTATCAGAAAACTCCCCCAGTCTAAGCAGCTCCAGAGAGAGCACCAGACCTCCACCAAACCACCCCAAACCCCACAATGTTCACAATCCAAAAGTCTCCAAGGGTCAATCTCCCTAAAGGAAATTCCAAAATACTTCCAGGGTTTGAGGCTTCAGCTTTGTCTGCTGGCTTTTAGAAAAGGGGCACCTCTTAGTGTCTATTTTTCCAATGGTTTTCCAATTTCTGACTTGTTTAATAACAGACATGTTTGTTTGGGCATTCCATGATGATCCTGATCCCAGGATGGGGAAAAGTCACCTTTGGTTTTGGCAACAGGCTCTGAGGTGTGAGTGTCCTGCACTGCAGGGCAGTTACCACTCTTCTGTCACACAATGGAAGTGAAAAGCAAACAAAGGACACACAAAAGGCATCTGTCTCTGCTTTGTTCACCTTTTGGTGCTGGAGGAAGCTACTGATCATCATCTTCCACTTCCCAGAACTCCCCATCGTGCATGGCTTGAAACAATCTGCAAGATAGAAAATCAGTGATATCAGGGCTTAAAAAAAAAAAAAAAGTTAAAAAAAGTATCACCCTAAATGGAACAACAGTACAGCAAGTTCCCCTGGTTTTTTCAGTATCACAAACCACCATCTGTGCCCTGTGGAAGGGCCAAGAGAGGCTGCCATTGTCACCCTCCTGTGACCTGCCTGTCACAGTATGTCCCTGTCCCACAGTAGCACCTCTGTCTCTTGGCTCTTCCCCAAGGGAATGTGAGGCAAATCTGCAGCTCCTCAAAGCAGCTCCTCCCCAAATCCTCAAGCTGCTCCTGAGCAGTGGCAGGGAAGCCCCTGCAGGCTGTGGCAGCACAGAAAGGGTGAGGTCATGACCTGATTAAAAAGAATCAAGAAAACTCCTCCAGAGTTTTAAAACCAAAGTTTTTAAAGAGCAAAACCACATCCCGAATCACTCCTGATTTTTACTGTTAGTGCAAATATTTGAGAGGAGAAACTGGGTCTTAAACTGCAGCTAAAAACTTCAGGTAGGAATGTGGGAGAGACTGTAAGGAAAAGTAGAAAAGAGGTGCAGCAGCAGTGGAGGAGGCCCCTGGAGCACCGACCTGTTGAAGCAGGGGGAGGAGGGGTCGCTGAAGTGCCGGTAGGGGTTGGCCCGGGACAGGGAGCCCATGCAGAGCCAGCAGAAATACTGCATGCACCCTGTGCAGGTCATCTTGTTACACCCATCCAGCTTCTGGGGAAAAAACCAGGAAATGGTGATAACAGACCCTGCTGTGGCAGGCTTCAGTCCCTCTCTGCCCTCAGGACCACAGCAGTCAGTGAACACATCCCCCCCTGGCTCCACCACACACAGATATTTTCACTGGGAGCCGGAATCCCAGCACTGGAAATTTGTTATAATACTAAAAATAATGGAAGCTAGTATTTTTCTGAAGCTGGATTGGTTTCCTGGCTCTAGTGTGAACCAGAGGTAGCCTGAAACACTTGGAAAACTAAAGAATTCACACAGGGATCTGTTAAGTGTGGGAGCCTGACCACCAGACACTGTTTGTACTCCAGTCCTTGGGATCCACAAACATCACCTTGCCTCCTTTTCCATGTCACACAGAAATGGAAAGTTCTCTTAGCATTCCCTAGAGATCTCCTCTCCCCAGAGGCTCCTGTACACCCAGAACTGCCTCCTTGTGGGTTACTTTCTGCTCCATGGATCCCCAGCCTTTCCCTCCTCACTCACCTCGATGTGGGTCCCACAGCAAGGACAAGACTTGGAGTTCTTCTCCAGCCATTCTTTACTCTCCATCTCCTCCAGGGCTTTCTGAATCACTCTCTTGCCATAGCGTTGTTCCAAAAATCTTTTAGTTGTCTCATCTGCTTCTAAATATTCATTCCTCAAATCCATTAACTTCTCTGGGGGGCAAAATCAAACCAAACCAGACAGCTTTTGAAAGATATAGGAGTCCAGCTAATTATAGCATAAAGATTCTCAAAAAACAATTAACATAATGAATTAAAAAGCAAGAAAACTATTAAAATACATAAGATGACAATATTAAAACCACTCTGCCCCAAAATTCAGCAGTTTTACACTGTTTTATTATAAAAAAGGTCTATTGATGAAATTAGAACAATGTAAAATAAACTAAAAATTGAATTTTTTTTTCTGACTATATATTTAATAAAATTCTGTCACAGGATTTTGAGGCCAGACAGAGAAGCTTTCACCTGATTTCAGTATTAACTCTGACAATACAAAGCAGTGAAAATATAAAGTAATACTTCCCCTGCTACAGCCTCTCAGCACCTGACAATCAGCAGTTTAGAGGAGTCTCACCAAAAGAATATTTAACTGCCAGCAACAGCCCTCCTCCAAATGAATGCAGCTTCCAGAGAGCTCAGGGTGAGGAGCTCCCCTGCTCAACTTTGGACTTTTCCAGCCAAGATTTAGTGTGTGGGTGTGACAGTGGAGCCCAGGGGGAGGGGACTCACCTGCAGTGACCTTGCAGGGGGACACCCCATGGTAAGTCATCCTGCAGAGGGTGCAGAAGGCGTAGTTGCAGCAGGAGCAGATGCCCATGGTGCAGCCTGGCTCCTGCATCACGGGGGTCTGGCAGCCGGGCCGGGGGCAATACACCACGTCAGCCATCAGGTCCAGGCTGGACTGCAGCAGCAGGCGGTCATAGCGGGCAAACAGCTCCTCCCCCACCAGCTCCTTCACCTGCAAACAGCCACAGCAGGCAAAGCCTTCACCCACAGCCCTCAGCCCTGGCACACAGTGCCCAGAGCAGCTGTGGCTGCCCCTGGATCCCTGGAAGTGTTCCAGGCCAGGCTGGACACTGCAGCTTGGACAGCCTGGGACAGTGGGAGGTGTCCCTGCCATGGCAGGGGTGGCACTGAGTGGGCTTTAAGGTCCCTTCCAACCCAAACCAGTCTGGGATTCTCTGATTCCTTCCATCTGTAATTCTGAGCCTGCTGCAGCAACAAACAGCAAGTCAGTGAAAAGGCACCAACAGCTGGGATGAATCCACTTCAGATTCTCCAACAGGTCACAGGGGATCAAAGATCTGCTCCCAGGACAGAGGGAACAGCCTCAGGCTGTGCCAGGGGAGGGTCAGGTTGGACACCAGGAGGAATTTCCTCATGGAAAGAGTGGTCAAGCCTTGGCAGGGGCTGCCCAGGGAGGTCTGGGGTGCGCATCCCTGGAGGTGAACAAGGATGTGGAACTTCATGACATGGTGGGATTGGGTCAAAGGCTGTACTTGGTGATCCTGGAGGTCTTTTCCCACCTAAATGACTCTGTGACTGCCAATGTCCACCATGCAGAGCCACAGCCTGGCCCTGAACTTGATTCCAGAGCTCCCCAGCCCCCGTGCAGGGGAATTACCTGGCCTGGAGTGGCGACAGAAGAACACTTGGGCTCGGGGCAGTTGAGGCAGTGCACCTGTCCATCCCTGATCTGGATTTCAAAGTAGTCCTTCAGGCAGGCTTTGCAGTACACGTGGCTGCACTCAGTGAAGTGCATGCACTCACTGCCCAGCTTCTCACAGAAGCAGATGCTGCACAAGTACATCTTACTGTTAAAGCACCTCCTCCTCTGGGCCTGGTCGAAGTCCAAGATCTCCCTGATCAGACTGGACAAGGACTCCACATCCTGCACAGCCCTGGCATCCATGATTTCCTCCTCAGCTGTGGCAGAGCCTGTGGCACCCCCACAGTCTTTCCCAGTCTCGAGGGGCCCCCCAGGTGTCCAGCTCTGCCCCTTCCCCTGAGGGCACATTTTCAGCTCGTATGGTGATGAAATATTCAGGTAATTCAACGTTTCCTCCTTCAGGAACTGCATCCAGGCAAACAGGACCACACAGCCTCGGTTCTCTTCCCACACATTGTCCAAGTGCTTGCAAAGAGCACTGAGCTGGGAAAGAACAAAGAATTCCAGATTTCAGTAAGTCTGAGTAACTCCTTACTGGGCTCCTCCCCTCACACAGTCCTTACTGCAAACTTTGATTTCAGACTCAGCAGTTTTTATCTGTAAAATACACATAAACTACTTCTCACAGATGCAAGTTTTCCTTCCTCAGAACAGTAATCAAATGAACACCAGCAAGAGACAAAAGAAGAACCAACCATCATTGGTTTTTTACTTTGTTTAACTGTGAATTATTAACTTCCTCAGCAGCCAAAATGTAAAAAATGCTGTGCAAACCTGGGCCTGGGAGAGCCATTTCCCACTGAGGGTGAACAGGGGTGGTGAGGTCGATGGGTAGTCAGGTGGGAGCTCGAAATTCAGCACGAGGGGAGGCAGGAAGCACACGGAGTACTCGAACCCACTGCTCTGGAGGCTCTCTGTGGAACTGCCTGAGCCAGGGGGAGAAATAACACAGAAATGAAAACTAACCAACTGCTGCTGTTTCTGACAGCTCCCCATGTCTGTTAATTTGATGTGTTTCTGGGGTTAAAACTATTTGTTCCACCCTAAATAACAAAACTCTCAGTGCAGTAAAATGTCACAGGGTTGGAGGTGTGTGATAAAAGCAGTTAACAGCAGCACTATGAAATGTCAGAGGGAATAAAAACCCAATAAACTAACTTCATTATTCTGAAGAAGTGCTATTACTCATCTGTGATTTTAAAATGTACTGAAGATGTTCTGTGTATGAGGATTGAACTGCTCAAACACAATCCCCAACAAGCACAGCACAGGGTGAGCCACAGCTTTGTCCAGTCACTGTTCCCTCAGGTCACTCCCTAACAACCACCTGAGCTTGGCAAAGCCTCCCTTGGGATAATACAAAACATCTCAACTCACCCCTCACAAAAATTTTGAAGTCTTGAGGCAACTCCAGACAAATTCTTGTTTCTCCTCCCTGGGCAGACTCTGCTCTCTTAAACTCATCCTCATCGTAGATGCTGGCCAGAGCCAGCAGCTCGTCCTCCTGAGCCTCCTTGTCCTCTGAAGACATTTAATTTTCTCTAGAGTTACCACCACTCTGCAACATCAACCAAGTTAATGCATCACATTCCAATTATCAACCTGAGGCATCTATTTTATAGCATAGTAAGCTTTACAAAAACCCAGGTAAAGCTAAAAAAAAAAACCCAAAAAACAACAAAATATTGAAAAGTCACAAAGTAAACTGATTGTTAGTAGGTAAAGACAGCTGTAAGGGGGGGGGAAATAATGAAATATGGAGATGGCACAGGTGACACAGGGACATTTCACTGATGTTTAGAAGAAAACAGACCCCCAAAAAACACATGAGAAATGAATTACTAACAGTAGTTCTTACCCCGTGCTCTAACTCAAACAGGGAAAACAGTCCCATTTGTGATTGACAATATCAGAAAAAGGGCAGAAAATATCAGAAATCCTGTTCGGGCATCTTGCAGATGCACTCGTGGAGCATCTCAGCTCTACATTTAGGGAAATGAAGCAGTTCCACGAGTTACCTTTCGGTCAGAGCCGCGCAGAGGCCGAGCGGAGGAGCCGCTCCCCGACCATCCCTCCGGGCCCGGCTCCTCCCGTCCCTCCGGGCCCGAACACGGCGCTGGCCCCGGCCTGGGGCTGCTGCGGACAAACATCACCACAGGCTCGGGTTAAAGTCCCCTCGGGGTTAAAGTGCCGGCAGCTCGCTCAGGGCTTGGGGCTCATTGGCAGCCGCAGGAGCTGCGGGGCCGGGCCGGGCTGGGCTGGGGCACCCCGACCCTGCGGTGACGGGTCCGGAATGACCGCGGGGCTCCAGGCCCGGCTCTGCCGCGGCGATGGCGGCTCCGGCCCCGGCAGAGAGCCCAGCCCGGCCCGGCCCGGCCCCACAGCCCCCGGCAGAGAGCCGAGCCCAGCCCAGCCCGGCCCAGCCCCACAGCCCCCGGCAGAGAGCCCAGCCCAGCCCGGCCCAGCCCGGCCCAGCCCGACCCGGCCCCACAGCCCCCGGCAGAGAGCCCAGCCCAGCCCAGCCCGGCCCGGCCCGGCCCCGCTCACCCTCCCTCGCCCGCTCCTCACCGGGGCAGCCGTGGCCGCGCCGAGCGGGCCGGGGACAGCGAGGGGGGTCCGGCCCTGCCCCTCACGGAGGGGCGGCGGGGAGGGACGGGAAGGGACAGGGAGGGACGGGAAGCGCCGGCAGGAGGAGGAGGAGGCGCCGGCCCGGCCCCGCAGCTCCCCCGGCGGCCGGGAGGGCCCAGCCCGGGGTGCTCAGACCCGCTGCGGGCGCTGCTCGGGCACTGAGCGGCTCCCCGGGAAGGGGCACGGGGGGAGCGCTGGAATTGGACTTACTGGATTTACTGAGCCCTGGGAGTCCCTTCTAAAACATGGTTGTGATTCATTACAGGGAGCTTGAGCTCACACCCCCCACAGCTCGTGGAGCAGCCCGGCAGAGCTCCTTGCTCGCCACAGAAGCGGGGACACAGCCCTTCCCTCCACCCCCACACCGCTCTCTGCCTCGGAATCAACAGCTGCAGCAGGTGATCCAGTAGAATCCAGTGCATTTATTTCTTGCAATAACTGAATGGGTGTTATTCAGCTTTGGATTTTAACACATACAAATTAATTTTTGCAAGTTTAATGACAATCAGTACTAGAAGCAAATCATTGTATAAAGCTCATAGAAAAAAAAACAAACTAACAAAACAAAACAAACCAACATAATCTGTCATAAATCTTGGTTTTCCTGGAAAAAAAGAAACCAAAACAAAAAAACCAAGCATTCCAAATGAAGGCCTCGTGGAAGCAAGCATACCCCTGCTAGAAAAAGTTAGGAACAAGTCAGAATCAACTATCAGCATAGGCAGCTGAAATACAAGTATTCACTCTTCCTACAAGCAGCTAATTTAACTAGAGACAAGGAGTTTACAGGGCCTAATTAGCTGGGGAGGTTGTGAGAAACCCACTCCCCTGTCCAGGAGCACATTCTGAGTCTGATCTGCAGTCTGGGCTAAGGAATCAAGGTGCTGATGAGCCACCCCCTGCTCTGCAAACCCCCTGTAACCATCAACTGTTCCAGTGCAAATCGGAGTGAGTCCAGAGCAGGCATTAACACAAACCAAGAGCAATGGAAGACTCTGCCTTGGCTCTCCCTGCCCTCCCTGGAGTGCCAGCGCTGCAACCCCCAGGGAAAGGGAAGAGCAGGGTGCACATCAGACTGCAGATGTTGCTGTCTCCCTCCTTCAAGGGAGAATTGACTCAGCCTGGACATTACAAATGGAGAAGCAGCTTATGGCTGTTCCTAGAGGTCTAGTTAGACTACCAAAACTTCTAAATACAATCAATAAAGGCAAACACTGCTGAGCTGAGCGAGTCCTTCGCCACCTCCGTGTTCTGACCTGCTGCCCTGCCCAAACCTCTCCAAGAGTTACCAAGAGTGCTGTGGGATTCACTTGCTTCAGTTTGTATTCAGAACGTACAAAGTTGACAACTTAAAGCTTTATTGTAATCTGCAATAATATAAACAAGTGCTGAAATTCAGTCAATGTCCATCTCTGGAAGCTTCTTGTCGGTGGCTGTGGGGGCAGAGCCCTGCTCGGGGGGCTGGCTCCCGCTGCCGTCTCCCTGCCCGTCCAATGGTCCGTTGGCTTCCGTGGCCTTCTGCTCCTCCTTGGGCAGCTCCACCTTGGGTTTGGGTTTGTTCACTATGGGGTTACAGATACCTGCCAATTCCTAGGAAACACAGAAATAACACATCCTCAGAAATGGTTCTGTCCCCCACAGCCAAACTGTAACTTTTGAAACCACTGTTGGGAATACTCCAGTTGAGAGTTGATGTTCCCTGGTACTTTTGAGATTTCTGATAGAGCAACAAACACCAAAAGTCACTAAATACAGTGAGTTATGTAGAAAAACTTACTTTTGCTTTAGCCTGTATGTCTTTTGCTTTTATAACTGGGTCCAAAGTAAGACTCCTCTTGTTCTGAAGGTTGAGGTTGTTGTTCATCCACTCCATGGCTTCATTGGTGCTCTTCTCCACCTTTGCCACATCTGCTTCATCAAGATGTTCATACAGTTCATCCTGCAACACCCAAACAGGAGCACCCATGTCACTGTTTGAGCACAACCTGCATTCTGATTTCCTCAAAGCTTAACTTCAAAATACTAAAGACCATTCAGCCAAGAGCTGTTGTGGTTAACAAATCAACCAAATTGATCACACACAGGTCAGTTAGCAAAGACTGAAGTTCTCCTGCTGCTCCATGAGGAAATCAACACTTGATTAAAAAGAGACTGAGATGTTGCAAGGCCCAAAATCTGCTTCTGAAAATCTATTAAACATTAAGAACTCACAAGCCCCCTGGGAGGTTGCAACAGATTTTTGTCTGAAGCAGGTTACCTAAAATTCAGAAAATACATTGTACCATTTCCTTGCATTTTCCAGAAATTAAGTATGGAAATACCTTTGCTTTGAATCCATGAACAGCTTTCATGTATTGCTGGATTTGCTTCCCCAAGTCCTCAAATGCTTTTGGTCTTTCCTCTGATTCTTGGAATCTCACCTGAATAGGCTGACCCAGAGCCTGAAACAAAGCACAACAGAAATCAAAACTCATGGAGCATCACTGAGGGATCCTCAAGGTTTGACAGGATACATTAACTTTCCTGAACTCCTCAGAAATCTGACTCTCCCCTCAACATCAGGAAAGACTGAGCCTCCTTCAGGCCTGTTGTTACAGGTCTGTTGGGTATCTACTCCTCACACAGTTAAATTCCAAAGCAGGCTGTTTGTTACCTCAGAATCAGCAAACCCCAGACAGCTCCTCACTGGAGCAAAGTTCTCCAGCTTCAGTAAATTCCCACAGGAATGTAAGAACCACTTACTTTCAGTTCTGCCAATTTATCAATGTATATTTGTTTGGGCTGGTCTTCACCATCTTCATAAAGCCAAATCTCTGTATCTTCCAGCTTCAGTGTGAAACTGTTGCGATCCTGCAGCAATGCACACACAAAACAGGCAGGTGACATCCTTTCTTAGGTGACAAATGGCATTAAATGGTACCTGGAACCTTTCTGGAAGGGTTGTATTTTTAGAATATGAACTCTGTCTGGAACTCTATCCTATTTAAGTGAAAAATAAGAAATAAAAGACTCTTCTGTACAGCTTTGTGGTGGATTCCAGGTGTGTGACAGCTACAGTTAAAAATCAAATAGTGTCACATCAAAGGCTTTTTTGTCCCCTGCACGTTTTCATTGTCACTATGTGAGCAAGCCTGAGAACAGAGGGAAACTCTTCTTTAGCAAAGGTGCCATAAATGTCAACTGCCATGTCCCAGTTGAGCTCTGCAGACACCTGGCTGGCAAAGCTCCATTGCAGTCAATGGAGGTGCAGTCAGGTGTTCAGAGATTCATCCCTAAAAGCACAGTTAAATTTATTACACACCAAGCTCCCTCAGTGCAACAGAGAAAGCTGATTAATAATGCCAAGAGATTTTTAGGCAACCAGTTCAGATACAGGTGCCCACATTTAGCAGATTATCATCAGAGCCAGAAAGGTTACAATTATTTCTTCAAATTTAAAGTCTGAATATGTAATTTATGTAAATACAGTATGTGATACAGGTCAAGAGTATCCAGCTGCTGATTGCAGCACAATGTTTCAGGACAATCAAGCAGCAATACTCACATCCTCACTGACGAATTTCTCATAAACACCACAGAGCTTGTCTCTCATTTCGTACACGTACTCCTCCACTGCATTCTTGGCATCATTCCTCTCCTTCTCCAGCTTATCCTGCATTATCATCTTTCCCTGTGAACAAGGTGTCAAATTAATTGGCTAAAAAGCTCATTATTTCACATTTATTTCTGTTAGCAAAGGATCAAACCAGATCAAGATTTTGCAAACCTGTGATTTACAGAACTGCTCTAACACAGCACATGCCCCAACACTCATTTCAGTTTTGGTGTGATGTCCAGTACAGCACAGGAGAATCCTTCTCCAGCTGAGGAACCTCCACCCTGAGGGTCACCTGCACCTTGTACCTTGTGCAGATCATTCTGGAGGTACCCTGCAGAGCAGCTCCTGGGGAGTGTCAGCTCCCCTGGCCAGGAGCAGTGAATGTATTCTGCCTCCACGGGGCACTGTTGTTCACCTCTGACTTACAACTGCTTGTTTTACTCCTTTTAATCCTTTCCTTGACCATCCTTAACCATGTTTAATGAACAACAACATTTCTGGAGACCAGCAAGTGACATTTTTAGCTTGGGCAGGAAGAGTTTACCTCGTTCTCAATGAACAAGTTGAGCATGTCCTTCCCTATCTGCCACACCAGCTGGTTCTCGATGGGAAGGTCCACGGTGGTTGTCTTCACTTTGGCCTTCTTGGCCTGAGGTGGCTGATCCACTTTCTTGTCCTTTGAGTCAGCCTGACAAGTCTGCATTAAAAATATATAAATGCATTCATAGTAAAACAGCATCACTACTCAGTTCAAGGAGAGCAGTCAGGGTTTACAGGAAAATGGAGTTAGCACCTCAACAAGAGAAGCAAGCACTCCCTGCCATTCTGACACCTCAGCTGCTGCAGCCTGAGATAATTAATGCAGCCACTGACCTTTTCTGGGCACTGTCTGCACTCGTGGGGGAGGGTGCTCATGGCAGAACACTGTTCTAGTATTCAAGTTATTGAAAACCAGGTGATTATTTCTTCCCTGAACAGGAGAGTTCCCCCATTTTATCAGTGCTGGGTCACCTGACAGGTCTGCAGTTATCAGTTCCATTTTTGTCCTTTCTAAAGCTCTAATCACAATAGACCACCAGTGGACTAAAATAAAAGTTCAGCTTCCAGAACCATGACAAAGGCAGCAGATGTGCTCACACTCCTCATATTCTCAGGAATCTCATGAAAATAAAATCTCAAATGCTCCTGTTACCTCCATTTCTTCAGATTCTGCCTTATTTTCAGGCTGGGTTTGCTGTTGCTCTTCAGCCTTTTGTTGCTCCTCGTCTACTTGCATCTTCTGAAATTCAGAGAAATTCACACATTAAAAAAAAAATGCAGATCACTGCTTCAGTTCCCAGGCTGATCCCTTAACACCTCTAATGCTCTTTAGGCCAAAGAAACAGAATGAAAACTGAAGGAATAAATGATGAGTTCCCACTCTTTGCTCCAGCAAGCCACAGCTCCATCCTGGTTTCAAGAGATCTATCACTGGTGTAATACACTACAATGAGTACTCAATCCTTATTTCAGTTGGGACATGTCTAGCAAACCCTTACACAAGCCTGAGACCCTGGCCAGCTGTGCTTCAGGGGGATTCTGAGCAGCTGGGGGCAGTGACTCTGTTACCTCCTCCTCCTTCGCGTGCTGATCCGTCTCCATCGGCTCCTCGTTCTCATCAGATTTATGAACCTCCACCAGAGATGCACTTGACACACTGAAGATGCCATGGATATTTACTCTGACTTTGACTTTCACTTTGGAACTGGATCCATCTGTTTGAGGAGTGACCTTCTGAACCAAGAAGTGAGCTAAACAGAGAGAAAGAAACCAAACACTTTTGATGAACCTGAGTGCTGAATGCAAAGCAAACACAACTGCTGCTGACACAGCTCACTGCAATGTGCTCAGGGAATCTTAAAACCTACTCAAGTTGGACAATGCAGTTTTTTACTCAGCAATGCTGGGGCACAGCTATTGGGAATTCTTTATGTAAAACCTGGTGTAACTTTTATCAGAGTAAATGACTACACAACTCTTAGTGTACCCCTTCCAGGTTTGCTCCAGTATTAGGATTCTGTTTTTGCACATAAACTTCATGTTATTTCACCTGAAAATCCATTTGAAACATTGTCCTGAGAGCATCTGCAGTAGGCTGCGTGTCCAGACTACATAATCTTAGTTAAAGGTACAGAATGGTGCTGACCTATAGCAGGGTCTGGGTAAGGCAGCTCCTTGGGGGAACTGTAGTAGGCCTCCAGAGTGAAGGGCTCCTTCCTGTAGAAAGTGAGGACCTTGGAAAAGGGAGCAGGGTGGTTCTTGGGGAACACCTCACAGTCACTGCAAGAGAAAACACAGTCTGTGTTCAGTCTGACAACACAGCTGATAAGGAAACAAAACATTTCTAGATACTATTAGGGAAAACCTTCCTTAAGAAGTGACAAGACTGTCCTGATGTTTCAGATTAAGGAACACCAACAGCCATGCAGCAAGTGCCAAACTGCCATTCAACCTTGGTTTTGTTTTCTATCATCATTAACTTCAGAAGTATCAAAACTGGAAGTGTTAAGTGGGCATTTAATCCTGGAAATACCCTGTTCTAAGGGTATTTACTGATGTTTGTTATTTACCCTAATCATCACCAGGCATTTGAAGCTGTAACATGCAAGCAGATTGTACTGGTTTTACCTCAGGCCTTCCTCTGCTGGCGAGTTCCATCGCAAGGAGATGGGATATGGTATCAAATCTGTGATAGAAAACTCTCTCACTTTGAAAGCCGGGGACAAAATTGCACACTGCAAGAGCACAAAAGCCACATTACACGTTCAGACTTTAGGTGAACAAGCATTTCATTCAGCAAGCAGCTACTGATGCTGCCTAATATTCTCAGAGCTAAAACAAACACAGTTCTTACCTGCAGTGCACAGCCTCGTGCCACAGCCTCATCTGCATTCAGGGTCGTGCTGACTTCTTTGCCAAAAAATTTACTGATCTTCTCTTTTACGGCAGGGATTCTTGTGGTACCACCAACTATCTCTACTGCATAAATATCTTCTTTCCTCAACCCTAGAAAAGAATCAGACAATAGACGAAATGTTTCTCCTTCACATGAATACACTGACATCATAAACCAGAAGTTTTAATAGACCAACTTTAGGCTAAGTTCCTAAGCAGTAAAAATTTCAGCTCTTCACTTGAGCGAGAAAGTTTTTTAATCTTGTAACTCCAAAGCAAGAAGTTGTTGTTTGTGGCAAAGCCTTGTGCCCAACATGCAGAGCAAGCCTGCACTCTGGCTGGTTCCTGTGTGCATGCAGAGCACTCCCTCACCCCCCCCACTTACTGGCTTGGTCCAGCACGCTGCGAAGAGGAGGCTCCACTCTTGCCAGCAGTCCTTCACACATCTCTAAAAATTTGCTTCTGTTGGAAGAAGCCATAAACAAAGCTCCAGCACACCATAAGCAACATTGCAAACAACAGGATGCTGAAACTGAAGGAATGCCACTTTCACTGTGTACTGCAGTTTTTTCTCTCCCCCAGTCCTAGCTTTATACTTGACTATATTCTCCCAGACAAAACCTGGTTCCAGTAACCCTGGCATCCTTGCAACATTCCCACCCCTCCCTCCTAACTCCTGAACAGGCTCCAAACCTTTTCATTTCCAGCAGCATTTCTGCACATGTTGTTCTTTGATTTCTCACCTCCCTGCAGTCCTAAGAGCTGACACTTCATACTAAGTTTTTAATTGCCTGAAGGGCACTCTATGATTCCCCTTGTAGAGGAGCCAAGGTTACCTGTTCATGGTTCCTGACACATCTATGTCATTCATGAAGCACTCTATGTTCATGGGCAGGTCAGAGGCATTGGCACTCATCAGCTTCTTCAGCCTCTCACACTCCTGGTACAGCCTCAGCAGTGCTCGGATCTTGGACTTTATGTCAAGTTTGTATTTCTTCCCAAACTCCTCACAAAAGTATTCCACCAACACCTCATCAAACTTCCTGCCTCCAAGGGTTGTATCGAAGGCTGTAGCAAGAACCTTAAAGGAAGAGAACCCTTCAGTTACAATACAATGTGCCATTACCCAATGAAAGCAATTAGCAGTTAACATCACAGCAGTGCTTTGTTTCAAATACAGTTCAACTCAAAGTCAAAGAAATCATTCCTGGAATGAGGTGACAACTGCTTTAAAAGGAATTCAGGGAGATAGGGCAGGACTTAGCAACACAATCTGTTCCATAGCTTGTGCTGGGAGCAGATCTCTGTTTCCAAATTCTGCTTAGCCACTGCCAGTTTGAGTCATATCCCAGTTTAATATTTGATGCCGCCCTAAGGGTGGAACGTATTTACACCAAGCTAAAAATAAAACAGGAAGAAAATAAATGATATTAACTCTTAAAACAGGTGCTCCTTTTTCATGAAGGAATTATCTGCAAAGAACACCTGTAGCCCACCCACCTCAGCTCATTCTGCTCTGTAAACACAGCAGTTTATGTTTTTTAGGAACAGAAACCATTACTCAATACTCCTTCAAATGGCTTTGGCCTCTACACTGTCTAAGAGCCCTGCACTCTGGACCTCAAAGCATCCCTTCCACACTGCCATGGCTTGCAAGTTTAAAAAACAAATCCGAGAGAAACACAAAGGTTACATTTCTTCACTAAATAAAACTATGAGAAATGAATGCTGTCAGAACATTTCTCTGCATTTCATTACCTCATGCTTTAAATCTTGCACCTGTTTCTCCAGCCTATCATGAGAAAGGTATTGTAACTGCCAAGCCCCAATTATAATAATAAATAATAATAAAAAAGTGCTGGTAAGAAATGTTAATAGTTTCTTGCAAACAGCAGTGCTTTGGCAGTGTGCACTCAGAAATACATTGTCATCTGCTGAGCTTCCACTGGCAGCTTAAAGCAACCAGGAATGTTTCCTCTCTTTACATGAGCACCACAGTGAGGGTTCAGAAACAATGTGTGCCACTTACACCACTGCAGGAATTCCTGCTTTAACACCAGATCTCATGACTGAACTGGAGCATTTTTTTGAAAGCAACACAGTCAGATATGACAATTTCTGAATAAACCATTTAATCCAGGTTTTTTTATTCTTTGCTAAAGTCTGCTGATTAAGACATCTTTGCTTGCTCCACACAGTGCTCAAATGCTCTCTAGCTCCCTGCCCCACTTTTTGCTCCAAAGTGCAATTTTAAGAATATGAACTGAGCTGTGTGGATGCCCCTCTGTGAAACCAGGCAGGCTTGCCTGCCACAGTCCATGGACGTGCTGATGAATGTTCTACAGATAATTGAAATGGATGTGTAACAGCTTCTTTACTTTCAGTTTGCCTTTGTTGAATGCACAAACAGAAACTTGATATGCAGAATGCCCCATGTCCACAAAAACAACGTTCCGTGGCTTTTCTTCGAAGGCAGGCAGGTCTTGCTTATAGATCCCATATGCAAGGGCAACTACAGAAATAAAAGTATAGTTAGGACACAGAGGTTTGCAATTATCAAGAAATTAGTGGTAATCAGGAATCAGCATTAGCATTTCATTGTGCTTCTCAAGCTGCAGACACTGCATAAAAAAAATTCCCAATGCTAAAGAAACACAGAAGAACCTTAAACAGCACCAGCCCCTCCCTCAGCTGCAATAAAACAGATATCCTCTAGATATCTATGCCTTTGTAAAGCAATGAAAAAACAGAATTTAAGAAACTTCCTGATTCACTCAATTTCAGTTCTATTTCAAGTGTATAAAACCAGCTGTAGTTCCAGAAAGCAAGGCTCCTTTGATGTAGTAGAACTGCAACACTGAGTGAGGGAGAAGAAGGAATTACCTGCAGTTGTTTCATTGATTAGTTTCAGACAGTTGAGACCAGCAATCTGGGTAGCATCCATCACAGATCTCCTTTCTGCATCTGTGTAGAAAGAAGGAACCTGCAAGGAGGTCAGAGAGCCAAAATTAACATTTACAGGAGCCACCTTCAGAAAACAGTTACCAGGGTAAACACTGAGCTCATGGAGCACGGCTGAGGCCTCCTTCAAATGCAGGGCTCATTTCAGTTGCAAGAGACAAAAAGTAAAAAATAAAAAACTTTACATAAAGACAAAAGTTCCTTTTTTCATTCCATATCACAAGCCACTCATTTTTGGAGCACATCATCAGAAACGAATATCAAATATTATTGATGCTGCTAACAAGCAGCAATTTAGGACCATGATGTAAGTCTAGTTTCCAAGAGGTGAAGACTCAGTTTAAACATTCAAGTTTGCTGGCCAATGGAATCAGATTTAATGTAATGCTGCAGCCATTCCAGCTCAGACAGTAACTAAGTTAATTAAGTGTATTGTGGTGGATTCCATACTTACAGAAACAACACAATCAACCACAGGCTTCTTAAGCGCATTCTCAGCGGTCTCCTTTAATTTGGTCAGAAGCATTCCTGTCACCTGTTCAATTGTAAAGTTTCTTTCTTCTTCCATATACATGGCCTTCAAATAAAAATTGTGCACACTCATTACACTGCAGTAGAACCCATGCACCATCCCATTATCAGCCCTTTATTCCCTTCTCTGTTAAGGCTTTCCATTCAAAAGAGAACACAAACTACAGCAAGCAGATTCAAAACAGGGAAATAAAAGGAAACTTTATCAGTTTCCTCCTCTGGCTCTTTCTCTAACATGCCAGACTTACCTTGATGCCAGTTGAGCCTGTTGGCAGCTGGACAAGTTCATAGGCAAGGCTTGCTTTTTCAGCTTGAACAAAGGGATCTGAGAATGCACGACCATGAAATCTTTTAAAACTTTGTACTGTATTCTTTGCATTTGAAATAACCTAGAGGAAAAGAAATCTTTAATACAACGTGGCAGGGGAACATCTGAATTTCAAACAGAAGACAGAGTTTTGTTTTCATGCTTCTCCTGCCAGAGTACTCTTGTCATTTGTATCTTAACAGTATCTGAACAGGTGCTGGGAGGCAACTTCCCTCTGGTTGCTCACGGAACCTACAGGAATTTGAGATGGAAAATAAAATGTACACTAAAAACCGAGCCAAGTCTATAAAATATTGATTACAACAGCACTCAAATTTCATAGCATACGTGTAGGAAACTCTTCAGAAAGAGTTAGCAAAACCTCTCTCCCACTTACCTGTTCTCTACCCCCTACCTTTATACAACCAGTGATTGCCCAAACATAACAAGCACATGGATGTAAACTCCAGCTCAGGTTCATCACATGCACATGACATTCAACACACAGATACTGTCACAAAACAGCTCAAGGACCTGCTCACAAAGCTTTAAAAGGTCAGGAGGTCCCCTAAGATGATACTGTCACCTTGACTGAAGTGACAAAAGGCAGACTGACTTTCATGGCCTGCAGAGATCAGCACAGAGAAGTGAAAGCCCATCCCAGCTGGCAGCACAAGTGAAGGGAACTGTGTCACTGACAGCAGAGCGAGGCACACACTGAAACCACAGCACTGAGAGCAGACACTGTTCCACAGAGCATTACCTGGCAGGGGGCTCAGGCAGCTTCTACTCCTAAGTAACTTGGGCTGGATGTTCTCTAAGTTTAGTCTGTGCAGGACACACTCATCTCTACAGGGCTCTGCACCAATGGATTTCGTTAAGCTAAGCAGCCACTCAATTCCAGAAAAAACAGCTGTGTTTGGTTCTAGTACAGTTGTGCTGTTCTTGAATAACATGGCTGTGTCCAGGCATTTCTGTATTTTAGATAAAGAATCTTCACACACATCTCTAGGCTTTTTAGACTAAGAAAAGCCAACTGTTTGACTAGTCACTTCCTGCAGAAGACTTCAAAAAAATAAATAATCTTTTATAGGGGTTACTTACACAGCAACATAAAATCTGATCCAGCAGGACCCAAATACCACAAGTAGGACAAATCAGCTTAATTTCTTCTCACTCCTTAAATCACATTTACCTGCCTACAGCAACAGAAACTCAGACTATGGGCAAGAACACCCAAGAGAGATATTTAGGTTGTAATTCAGCCACAAAAGGTCAAGAAAGCTCTGTCTATTTACACTGAAATGTGCCCCCTTTCTGCCTAAATCATGCACTTAATGGAATTCTATAGGACAGAGTCACGTAATTAAAAGCCATCATAGAGCACAGGAACTGGAACAAGCTAGGGCAGGGTGAAGCACCACTGCTTAACTTTAGAATTTATGTTTGCAACTTGAAAAAAATAATTAGCAGTTAAAAGAATTCCTTAAGAGGAATTCTTCTGTACAATTCATTATGCAGCCCATGGTGAACAGCTGAGGGCAGCTCAGCTCAGGGACATCTGTTATGTGCAGTGTCACTCTGCTGCTCTGGAGCTGCTCTACCCAAACCCACACTCACCTGGCTCTTAGCTGCAGCACCAATGGAACGGTTCTTGGGCCCAAAGGATATACAGGCTCTGCAAGGAAAACAGCAGTTCAGTCAGTGACTCTACAGCTGCACATCTTTGGGATAAAAAGTACTGATACTGCCCAAAAGATTACTGTAATTAATATGATTAAGTGCATTTAAAAAGTTGGTCACTCGCTGCAATGTGTGCATGGAATGTTCTGTGGATTCTGGGAAGAGCAGGAACTGTAACTGCATTTACACAGCAGCAGTGGTCCCTGCAGAACAGCACTAACCCCAAACTCATCCATGCTCCTGCAAGCTTCCCATCCAAGCACTGCCAGGCAGCCTCACCTCTGACTGCCTGTGTGTGTGATGCACTCAGAGGAAAGCTGGCTGCCATTAACACAGAAACATCCGACTGCTCAGCAGACAAGCACAGGGTCACTCAAGGAAATCGTTCCTACACGTCTGCAGCAGATGCTAACTAAGCTTTCCAGTTTTAAGGAAAACCCTTCCAGGGCAGGAAGAAACTGCAGAGAAAGATTGGTCTTTCAGAGTTTCATCTGCACCCACTGAAATAACATGGAGCACAGAAAAAGAAATTATGTTTTACTTCCCCTTGCTTTGTGACAGCCTGCAGTTCTGAATAGAGAAATTCTCCTTTTGGAAGAAATTCCTTGGCCGATTAAGCCTCTCCATTTACATATTTAACAAACTGTAGGAGCTCTAGCAAAACAAAATCCAGCCCTCTAATCCAAGCAGCTCATGCCACTGAGGTAAACTTGGAGGGGGGAACCCTGCCATTAGGCAAGCAGATCTTTACTGCTCACACAACATACCAAAAGTCTAATTAAGCTGCTCTCCATGCAGCAGATTAAGAATCTACTTTAGAGCAGGGTGATGCCATAGGGCTGCCAGAGGAAACATTCCAGTCCAGCCTGAGGTTTGGAATTAGGTGTTCCAAGCAGAAACTGTCAAAACCAGACCTGAAGGATGGGGTGATAGAACTGCATCGGGTTTGTATCTTCTTCCAATTATTAACAACTTCACAAATGTAACAAGGCCTACTCTAAAGTATGTGCTGAAACAGAATTAACATTCCTGAATAAATCTGCAGTTGTTTGAAACAACTTTTCATGAGGTAAGTTAAAAAAACAAAAATAAGTTTGTGCTTTGCAGACCCTCAGACCCACACCAGTGGAACAGGAGGTAAAAATCTAAAGAGCCCAGAGCAGAAAGCTGGTTATTAATTTACTCTTGTCTCCTGACAGGAATTAAGGCATTAATTTTTGTCCCTCTCTTGGACAAAAAAAAAATTCCAACTACTTTCACTACTGAATTCACAAACCAAGATCCCCTCACCAACACAAATGCACTAATTTAGATGAGAGCCTTGACAGGGACCCAGCACAGAGGTGAGTGAAACGAGGAAGGAGGGAGAGAAGGAAGAATTTTCAACCAGTGTCATTCCCCAAATCCATTCACAAGAAGCAGTAAACTCATAAAATCCAAATGACACTATTACACAATTTCTGGAAGCTGAATAACTAACCAGTGCATTTTATGCAGAAACATTGAGTGAAGGTCATCAGAGGACTAATGAAACAACTTAAAAGTTAAAATCTCTGCTTCACGTACCTGGAGGCACCTCCTGACCCTCCCAGCACTGCCACTTCCTGGGAAGTTCCCTGTCCCTGACAGTTCATGCACTGATCACCAGCTCCAGGTCAATCACAATGATCTCATTTAACTCAAGGGATCATCCCATAGAAATAATTAATTAATTTTCCTCTCAGATTCCACTACCTTCCTCTCTACCCTCTCCATGTCCAAAGACAAACACAGTTTGCACAGCTTTGGGATGTACAAGTTCAAATTTTACAGCATTCCAGAAGAATGCAAGGAGCAGAGCTGAAAGCAGATTCTGTGGGAGTGCCATCTGTGCCACTGAACTCAGTCCAATGCCCTCGGTGGGGTTTATTTTAATAATACAAATTATTACAGTAACACATACAAACCCCAGTGCTTAACCCTGACCAGGAGCCAGTGCCTGAGGAAACCTGTCAACACCTTGCATGACTTCCCCCTCTAACAACTGCTCTGCACTGACTTTTTGAACCAAGCCTCTGATTCCAAGTCACTTAAAAACCATGCAGAAGTTCTTTTAATAGAAGGGTCTGCTGGCAGAATGGTTTTCTGCATTCCCTCAGAACACTACCTGGAGATTAAGTCCTGTTAAAAACCTCTCATTTTCATTATGATCATTTCTTCCAATTTCATTCAGGCTCCCATAACTGAATTATTTCCCAAGAGATGCAGTGTGTCAGATATTTTATTTAGCTCATCTCCTTCAACAAGGGAGATTTGTGCTCACATCTCAAATACATAGATATATTTATCAGCAGAACTTCACCTCCCTGAGTGCCAAATACAGCTATTAGAGCACAGCTCTGATATTCTCTACATTCAGTATTTTCCCAGTACATCTAACCTTTAAACTTCCACATTACTGAGAACACTTAAGAGAACTCCAGATACTCGAGCACACATGCTGAATTCAAAATTTCCTCCTCCATTTATTCATTGCTTAGAGACAGGAGCAATCAAACAGTGATGTATTGTCTAATGAGCAGCAAGGTCACTCTGGGCTTTCTGAGGTGATGAGAGGGATCTAAAAAACCCCAAACACCAAAAATTATACAATTGTCTCACTGAGACAGCTACTGCAGGATCTGCTTAAACAAAGCCATACTGCAACAGAGGGGAAGCTCCAGAAACACTTCTAGAACAGCTCTCCCCAGGTCTGATGCCCAATCCTTGATTCAAATTCTTTTTCCACTTTCATTTTGCAACTCTATTCATAGAGTTTTATTCCAGTTCTCTCTCTCCTTCTCAGGAAGTTCCTTAATTCATGGAGGCAATGCACCCTCCTGTTGAGAATGTGGTAGGAGGGACCATTACATGAGCAGGGCTAGAATATACTGATCACATTGTATCATGGAATCACGGAATGATTTGGGTTGGGAAAGACCTTAAAGCTCATCTAGTGCCACCCCTGCCATGGTAGGGACACCTTCCACTGTCCTTCCACACTGTCCAGCCTGGCCTTGGGCACTGTCAGGGATCCAGGGGCAGCCTCAGCTGCTCTGGGCACCTGTGTGAGCCCTGCCCACCCTCCCAGGGAACAATTCCTGCCCAATATCCAACCCAAACCCCCTCTCTGTCAGTTTTGAAGCCATTTCCCTCGCTCTGGCACTGCAGGCTGCTGAGCAGCTTTCCAAACTCTGACCAAGGACAAACCACGGGGCTCACACCGAGCCCAGCCCTCCCCGGGACCGCAGGGCAGCGACAGCCGTGCTACCAGAACACGGCCTGTGAGACACAGGGAATAAAGTCTGGCACTTCCAGCAGCCGGGGATGCTTTTCTCCTCACAGCCCCCAATGGCAAGAGCACAGCCCCGCCTCGGGGGGACAAACCGGCCGTGCCGCCCCCGGAGCTGAGGGAGCCGGGGCTGCTCAGCCTGGAAAGGAGGAGAATGTGCGACACCTCCGAGCGACTGAACGGGCTGAAGGAAACCGGAGAGGGGCTCTGCATCAGCAACTGGACTGACAGCACAAGGGGAACGGCTCCAGACTGAAAGGGAAAATTAAAATAAGGTAGAAATTCTTTCTGCGAGGATGAGGATGCAGCGGCACTGATTGCCCACAGAAACTGTGGCTGCCCCATCACTGGAAGTGTTCGAGGCCAGGCCAGACGGGGTTTGCAGCAACCTGGGATAGCGGCAGGTGTCCCTGCCCATGGCAGAGGAGTAGAACTGGATGAGCTTTAATGTCCCTTCCAGCCCCTTAACATCCTGGAATTCTGTGATTCTACGAAAGGCAGCTGAGCGAGTCTCTCCTCAGTGTCTGCCGCGCTTTACCGCTTTTCTTTAAGCACTTTACACCTCCGCTCCTCCCGGTCCCGCCGCTTCCCTCCCTCCCGGCCCCGCCACGCCGGGGCCCGCGGGGGCTCTGCCGCCGCCTCAGCGCGGCTCCGGCGCTCACTCACGGCGTGCTGCGATCGCTGTACTCGTTGGCGACAGTCTCGATGCCGCCGGCGCGGGCCACGGCCACGTAGCAGCTCTGGAAGCCCAGGTCGATGCCCACCACGGACATGGCGGCGGCGCTGAGGGGGAGCGCGGCACCGGCAATTCTCGAAAGATCCCGTCGGGCCGCGGCCGCGCCGGCGCCGAGGGGGCGAGATCTCGCGAGAGCGCGGGAGGGGCGCGCTGAGGGCGGGAGCGCCCCGCGCTCGGCCCTTCCCCGAAATGATTTATTTTCTCCACAGTGATTTATTTCCTTCCCCACAGGGATTTATTTCCTTCCCGAGCGCCGCGGAATGGCGGAAAAAGGCGATAAAGTCCCAGCTCGGCAGCTGTGCCAAGCTCGCTGGGTTACTGCCCTCAGGCCGGGCCGGCCGGTGCCGCAGAAAAGCCATTTAGTGAAACTTTCCTTGCCCGTGATGTGACACCTGAGGGTGACAGCTGTGGATGGGAACAGCACACACACCGCGAGATTTAATGGTAATAAAAACACCGTTTCTGCAAACACGGTTTTTGCAGGAAAGGATTTAAACGCCTCCTTGGAATTTTTATTCGGCGATTGAGCCATCCCTGGAGATGGCCAAGGCCGGGCTGGATGGGTTTGGAGCAGCCTGGGGCAGGGGAAGGAGTCCCTGCCGTTCCTGGGCTGGAGGGCATGGGATTTAAGGTCCTTTCAACCCAAACCGGGCTGGAGTTCGATATTCTGATTCACAGCAGAAAGCCCAAGGCTGGGTTTGATGATCCCAGGTTAAAAATTCAAGGTGTCATAATTTGAGATTGCATTAAAGGATAATTTTATACCCCCTGTGCTCCCAGTAAAATTCAGCATATGATTGCTCTGTGTCCAGTAGGATTTACAGTACACTTGGTCTATAATCACCACAGAATATTTTAATATCATTATATCTCACTGGGGCCCTCTTGCTGCAGTTTGGATGAGCACAGACACATTGTGTTTTCCAGGGCAGTGTTTGGCCACCAAGTGCTTTGTGGGCGTGTGGGAGAAAAAGTCCTTTTAAGGATCAGGAATTCCTAAAGAGCTAAACAAATAACAAAACAAAACAAAAATTTAAGTCCCTAGGAGTTCCTGGGGCATTCCATGGTCCCAGCAGTGGAGGTGGAGTGGACACTGCAGCTGCTCCCCTCAGCAGCGTGAAAGGTTCTGCCAAGGGAATCATTTTGGGATAAAAGCACGAGAGATTGGATCCATCCTAACACAAACCTAATCCTGATACTTACGAGTTTTGTGAAACTGAATGCTTAGGAATACTTTTAATCCCACAGTGAAACCCGTGTGGCAGTGCAGTGTGTCACAGACAGCGAGTTCTGAGTGACACAGAAACCACACCCAGAGAAACTCCACAGTGCAGCAAGGACTCCTGCCCCAGAGCCACTGCCTGGCTGGGGAATTGCAGCATTAATTGCATATTAATGAAGTGTTTGACCTCGGATGTCCTTGAGGAACAGCCCCAGTGGCTGCTCCAGCTGCCTTTTGTATTTTTTGTATTTTTTTGGCTTTTCCAAAGAGAGCCAGGGAGTGGAGTGTGGCCTCAGGGGGGATGGGAGCACATGGTCCTGCCAGCCTAGCAGCCAGTTCTGGTCACACTCTGTGTTCTCAGGGTGTCCACCTTAAGTTTCAGCTTTTATATTTCCCAGACTCTGCCCTGCCTTAGGATATAACTCTGAACTCCATATAAAGTGTCACAAGTTCTCCTCCCAGCTCAGCCACACACAACAATCCTTTTCCAGCCCCAAAAAGTGCAAACAGAGAGAACTGAGGAGAGAATCTGGGAGGGTGGGACTGCAGAACCTGGAGCTGGGATTGGACAATGAACCCAATGTGGGAATGGACCAAAGCTGATAAAAGTGTGAAACTCCTGCCTTGGGTCCATCCTGGGTGTAACCTCAGCCAGGCTCTTGCACTGCCCAAGGTGAATCCTTTGAAGGGTTTTTAATCAATCTCTGCTTGATTCCTTTAACTCTGTCCAGCCCCTGCTCTGCCTCTCCTGTGCTGCATTCAGTGCTTGACTCACTCTGGGCTCTCCTGATCCCCCCAGACATTCCCAAAACTCACTCACACAGAAATCCTTGCCTGGCACACCCAACACTCTCCTTTTCCTGTGATCTGCATAGGAAACAGATCTGTGATTTCACTGGAAACCCACCAGCGCTGTGTGTCCCAGTGTCCTCCCAGTTCACAGCTCATTGCAATTCCAGTTCAGTCTCTGAATTCATTACCGCCACCAAGCACAACCAGAACGGGCTTAAAATAATCCCTGGCTGCAATCTGTGAGCGGCTCTTGCCTGGGCTGCTGGAAATAGCCCTCACACGTCAGGGTCAGGGCTATTCTGGGATATTCCGATAGCAAAGGGCTTTGTGATGCCTCCGCTGAGGGATCGGGCAACCACAGCTCAGCTCTGCAAAGCCCCACTGCCTGCGCGGCCCGAGGAGCCGCTCCCACCAGCTGCGTTAGCTCACAGATTTGCAGGGAAATTAATATTAAAATGGTAAATCTCCTTTTCTTCTGGTTTCAAAGTTTTCCATCAAACATGAAAGATAATTAGATACCATGGGTTTACAAATTAAACCATCAGAGCTGGATGACTGCCCAGCAAACCGCAAAGTACCCAAGGCAGGAACAGAGACAGGAACACGGAAAGGCACCAGGCCCGGGCGCGGCAGTGACGTGCGGGAGTGGCAGGGGCGATAGAGAGTGCAGGCCTGCGGGCCCCGCCGCTCTGGCCGCCGGAGGACTCTTTCTTTATGGTCCAGGAGGACTCAATCTCTATGACCCTGGAGGACTCAGTCTCTATGACACAGGAAGACTTAATCTCTATGATCCTGGAGGACTTAATCTCTGTGACCCAAGAGGACTTCGTCTCTTTGACCCTGGAGGACTCACTCCGATCCTGGAGGTCTCTCCCTATTGTCCTGGAGGACTCTCTCTCTATGGCGGCCGCACCTTGCCCACAGGCCGCACATCCCGGCATGCCCCGCAGCCGCCACTAGTCCCGCCGTTCCCCGCAGCAGCCTCACTTCCGGCCCCGGCGCTAAGATGGCGACGCCCATGCACCGGCTGATTGCCCGCAGACAGGCGTGAGTGGCCCGGGGGGGCGGCGCGGGGCGGGCGCGGGCTGAGGGGCGGCGGGCGCTGCTGGCCCCGCGTTTTCCCGGCGCTCTGAGGGGAAACCGCCCCAAACGCTGCTGGGGCGAAGCGATGGCGGCCGCGGGTGTCCGTGCGCGGCCTGCGCCGCTCGGGGCTGAGGGCGCTGCCCACGGTGTTCGGGAGAAGCTCTCGGGTCACTTGTGGAAAGTTCAGGTTCACGTTACTGGGAGAAGTTTGCGGATCTGTCGAAAAGGCAAAAGCCGAGCGAGCGGCTCTTGCTCAGCCGGGGATGTTGCAATCGAGTAATTCCCTCAGTACCGAGGGATTGCAGAGCCCCCAGACGAAAAAACCACATTTGTGTTTGTATATTTGTGAGGTGCAGCAAACGTGTCCCACTCCCGTGCTGTCCTGGCGTTGGTTTTTCAGCTCTTTGTTGGTTTGGCTGTTTATTTTCTCCTTAAATAATTTATTTCTCGTTTCAATTTTTGCACCGTGGGTTTTTTGCCCGATCACAACGTGCAGGATGTGTTCACGAATTTCTTTGTGATTTAGTAGTAATTTCTGTTTTCCAGTGGAAGGTAATTTGGGGATTTCAGAGTACTCCTGGAATGCTTGTGGTTTTTGAGTTGCTCTTTTATTTGAGCTAAGGACTCTGTTTTTAGATTTGCCAGTGCTGAGTTATGGGAGACAAACACTGATTTTGGGGGTTGTAACTGCTGTGGCAAGGAGACAAAAGCACAGCAAATCCTTCTGAGCTGTTGGGTTCTCTTCATTCCCAGAAATTCACCAGAATCACCTGCCCAGGTTCATTGTGCTGGGAGTTTTTTGTGCTGAGTATTTCTAAGGCTTGAGGCTGAAGCCAAATGCTCTCCATTTAAAAAGAGATTGATGTTCAGCACGAGGTTCCCTTCAGGAACTGGCACAAAAAGTGGTGGCTGAAGCTGAGGGAGAAGCAATTCACAGCTTGGCTGGAAGAGGGGAGAATGTTCACTGCTGCTCTGTCACTTCATGGATCTGGGAGCAGCCAGGCTGCAATTTCAGACAGCTTAGATGGACTGGCCTTGAAAAATTCCTGTTTTGGTGCTTGGAACAAAAGCTGAAGGTGGCAGGAAGAGACAGCAGAGGCAGGGAGCTGAGGTGGCACAGCCCTGAGCTCAGGACTAGTTTTGGTTGTGACCTTGAGCAGTCCCTGGGCTGGGTGAGTTCCCTTGTTTGTAAAGGAGGAGAGGAGGCAGAGCAGCTTTGCAGAGCTTCAGAAGAGCAGCTTAAGAGCTGCAGCATGAAAATAGGAGAGTTTTCCCTTCCCTGATGGCTGGAAATGCCCAGAGCAAGAACTGAAATTGAGTGTGAGCTCTCCCTGCTGCTGCAGGTGTTTGGGGAGGTCTGGCTCCATGCAACTGCACAGAATTTGGGAATTTGACTGTCCCAAACATAAACCTTGGGCCAGGCTTCACCAGCTTCTGGCTGTAGTTTATTTGGATTTACTGGGAGCCTCTCAGAGAGTCCTGGGCTGTGGGTGAGGATTGGGCAGTTTGGGACTTGGGTGTTTAATTTCAGGAACAAGGTGCTGCTCTTGGTGCTAAAAGAGAATTTCATGATTTCTCTGAAGCCACAACCACCTGCAGCTGTTGGGCAGCAGCAAACTGAGCAGTGTGATTGTCCTCATGTGAAAGTGCTTTAATAAATCAAGATCTGTTTGCCTGAATTCTGTGTCTGCTTGGTGTTACTGCCCATTCAAAAGAAAATCTGAAGCACCTGGGTACATCTGGTTTAATCATAGCTTGGTTAAAGCTGCATGATAAAAAACTGATTTTTTTTTATTCGGTAGAACAGACCTGGAATGAGTTACTTGAGCAATTTCTTCATTTTTCTAGGGAGGCAAACAAGCAGCATGTGAGGTGTCAGAAGTGTTTAGAGTTTGGCCACTGGACATATGAATGTAAAGGGAAGAGGAAATACCTGCACAGGCCTTCCAGGACAGCTCAGCTGGCCAAAATCCTTAAGGAGAAGGAAAAGCAGCTCCTGCTGCAACAGAGGTAAGAGTGGCAGGATGAAATGTCTGGTTTATGATTGAAATAAAAGAAAAGATGTTGTCCCAGACCATTTTCTGTGATCTTTTCCTCCAGGCTGTGGGATGTGTGCTTGATGTAAAGCTGATCTGTGTGCTGGGTGAGATATGTACACTCAGGTCCCAGAGAATTAAAATCAACATTTTAATTTCATTCACACCTGCTCATCTGAAATACATTTACATGTTTTGACCTGTCTGAAACCAAAACCAGGCACTGAGCCAAGGTTAAGTCAGTTGGAGCCTTTTTGGTAGTGGAATAGTTTCCTGAATTCCTTGGTTGTTTGATTTCATGTTTCTGTGCTGTCCAAGCAGATGGGTGTGAAAGCTGTAAATGTATTTATAGCCAATTCTTGCCCTGTGTCAGATTTGCTGTTCAGAGCTGCAGTTAAAGCTGGCCCAGCCCTGCTCCTGCTGCTCCCTGGGGTCAGGCAGCTGGATGAGACTTGGGTTATCAGCTTTACCTCCAGGTGAAGTAAAAATATCTCACTGAACTACAGAGTTATTTCCTCTTGTGACAGCCCTGGGGGTGGAAGGGACAGAGAAACCCAAACAGAGCTCTGCATTCTGATTTCCTTTGCACTTTGCCCTGGGAACACATTTTAATGCTCCCACAGGCAGATCCAGAAGCAGCAGAGATGCAGCACCTCAGTTTTCCATGGAATTCCTGAGTGTCAGGCTTGGTTTTGCCACTCCAGGTTGATTTTGGGAGCTGGAGGGGGACAGGGTCACTCCCAGTGCCACTCCTTGCAGCTGGAATTCCTGAGGTTTCCACAAGTCCTCAGTCACTGCCACTTCCAGCTCGTCCCCCTGGGAGAGAATTCCCAGCTTGTGCTGCCTCCTGCTGGGACAGGGAGGGGTGGGAGCTCAGCCAGGGCTCTTTGGCCTCCTGAGTCACAGGCCTGAAACCCTGCCTGGAGTGGAGACTCATGAGCTTGTGAGGAGAGTGATGTCAAGTGATTGATTTTGAAATTCATTTTGATCCAGTGAGTAATTGTGAGGCAATTAGAGTCATCCTGTGTTGTAGATAGATCAGGAGTGCTTGGACTCTGACACTTGGCTCCATTTAGAGGCAAAATCTCTTCAGAGACTCAAGATTTTTAAGCTAAGTTTGAGTTTAAGGCTCAGATTATTTCCTTGTTGCTTTTCTGCCCCTTCTCTGGTGAATTCTGCAGGTTATCACAGGGATGCTGAATTGAAGGTGAAATTCCTTGTCCTGTCCTTGGGTTGAATCTGAGTGTGGGATTATTTTATGTGGGAGTTTCAGGACTGGCCAGTCTGGCACAAAAGGTTTGGGGCTCTGACAGTGAGGGGCTTGTGATGGGAAAAATCATCTTGTGGAAGGAAGGCTGAGAAATGCCAGTGGGAGCAGTGATTAATCCTGGTAAATGGGCTGGAATCCCAGGTTTATGTAATCATATTAATCATAATCTCCTTAGCTGGGCCAGGAGGGATCCTGGTCCTTTGTTGCCAGTGCTGCACTTCCAAGGATGAAGCTTTTTTTTCATGGAAAAACAACTTCCTGCCTCACACTTGAGTGGCATTTTTGTGTCTCTGATTTTGGGAGGTTCTTCCTTGCCTTTGGAGGAGTTGGGTCTCCCCCAGGTCTGCTTTGGAGAGTCTGTGTCAGCACCTTGAAAGAGCCCAGGAATCATTAACCAGAGGGCAAACCCAGCCTGGACAGGTCAATATTTACCTGTGCCAGTCTCAGCCAGGTGTTTGCAGCAGGAACTCCTTTCCCAGTTGTTCAGGCTCCCTGTGCCTGCCTGCTGTTGGCCCCACGGTTCTGGTGGCCACTCTGGGGGTGTCAGTGAGCCCTGGGTGCCTGGGGCAGGGCTGGGAGCTGAGGGAAGGCTCATTCCTGGGTGCTGCAGCTCTGAGCCCAGCCCTGAGCTGGGTTTGTGCCTCTGAGGTGAGAGCAGGAACTCCTGGCTAACTGCTGAGAGGGAGACACTCCCTGAGTGAGGTCCTGTCTCCTCAAAGCTGCTTTGGGGTTTAATTCTGTTCTCACAGTGACTCCTCTCACCTGGGAACACCCTGGGTGCCTGCAGAGGGTCTGAGGTCAGGAGTGTGAATATGGGTGGGATTGGAATGTGGATGTCAGTGAATCTTCCCTTGCCCACAGCAGAGCCTGGGGAGTGTGGAAAACTTGTGTGTGATGATAATGTTCTTATGCCTTATGTGTGAAAATAAAAAACTGGAGAAACCCCATTTTTCTGGTGGCAAACAAAGCATCAATATCAATGGATTTTTCTGTTTCTTTTTGCTCTTGAAAGAAATGTGAAAGCTACAGGCCAAGCCAAGCTTTTACCCTTGATTTCAATCAATTCACTTATTGCTAAATATAGTTACACACAATTTCTGTATCCTTTTCTCCTGTGCCTTTCACACCCCAGCTGCTGCTGTCCATACACAATGAGGCAAAGGGGAGAGCAGAGCATAAACAGCACAGAAAATTAGGGGTGAATTGCTGGTTTGGCTCCCAGGTGGGTTTTGCTGTGCTTTGCACAGGACTGAGCTGCCCAGTGCCCTTTGAATATTAAACCCAGCCTCAATGTGCTGCTATTTATTTAATTTTCCTATTGCATTAATCAAAGTCATTCTTTTTTCCTTTTAATTAGCACTGGAGAAAGTGCTGCAGAAAAGAAGACCAAGAAAAAAAGGTATGTGGGGCTTGGGACTGGTCCTGGACTGGTGGGAACTGGTCCTGGGCTGTTCCAGCAGGACTTTGGGAAGGGGGTGGCAAAAGTCAGCTTTGCACATAAGTTTTGGTTTTGCTGCTTTGTGGTTGTTACCAGCTTTTGTCTGACAGACATCTGGAGAATTTCTGCTCCTCCCTGTTCAAAAACTCTCAAAATTTTATTCTTTGTTTTTCTCCCTGCTGATTTTCCACCCTCTGGATGATCTTGCTGTAGTAATAAAAGTCTTTTTCTTTCTGCCTCAGAGTCCATCAGGAGTCTCTGATTGAAGGCTGGAATGGGGTTCACCTGCCCATCCTGCTCTGACTTCTGCTGTTTCCATTCCCTTCTCCTGCCAGATCTCTCTCTCAAGCTTTACCTAGAGGATGAAATAAAACATCTTAAAAAAACACCAAAAAAAACCCAAACCCTTGATCCCAAACTAAACCAAAACCCAGGAAACAACCCTGCCCCTCTCCAAGTCATGGCTGGAGCCAAGAACTCTTTTGACATTGTTTGTACTTTACTTTGCATTAATGTTTACTTGGGAATTTGCTTTCTTAGCAAATGGAAAGGAGGAGCAGCCAGAACTGTGGATGTAACACTCCTGGAATCCTGTTGGGAATTTTGCAGCAGGGAATGTCTGTGCAGTCACAGCCCCAGCATCTCTTCCCTTCACTGTCACTTCTGGGTCTCAGTCTGATCCAGCCCAGTTTCCAGGAGGTGTTTCCAGGCCAGGCCTTTGCTGTGTGTGGCAGGCAGTAAATAAGGCAGAGCAGATCTTTCAGGTGTTCCTTTATTCCAGGCTGTCCTGTGGAATGTGTTTTATTGGAATGCTGGGCTGTCTCAGGTGCTTTAGCTTTCCCAGAAGTGCCAATTTATTGCTGGGGTTACTCAGGACTGGTGAGATCATGAATTAACTGGTTTTGAGCTGGGCAGCTCAGGCCTCCTCCTGCCTTAGCTTCTTCAGACTTTGCTGGCATAATTATTTACAGACTTTGAGCTCCCAACCAGTGCAAAAATGGACAGAGCAAAAGGGTTCATGGGGAAGGGAAGTTTGGGCACTTTCTCCTTGAAATTTTAAAACTCTTGTAAGTTTGAATTATTCTCCTGCTTCTATGCAAGCACAGAATCCTTCAATATAAATTCCTTTCCAGTCAGTTTGCTACTTAGATCTTTATTATAATATGGCAATCATTAAATTTCTAAGTTCCAAGTTTAAATTAAAACTCTAAAAGTTTGGGTTCTGGCAGGAGGAGCAGGAACCTTTTTCAGAGTGTGTTTGTTTTGATATAAACACTAATAAGGGAGCTCAGGCCTAACCAGAAGAACAGGCTGAGGCAGAGCAGCTGCTGCAGAGCCCTGTGACCTCAGGTGACAGAGGCACCACAGCTGCTCCCTGGCCTGTGTCCCACCTGGCACTGGCACAGGGAAATCTGCCTGGCTCAGGGGCAGGGCTGTGTCCTCTCCCCTCCTGCTTCCCCAAATTGAGTTTTGTGCTGGAGTTTTAGCTGTCCCCATCTCCATCCTCCTGCTGTCAGTCCCAGCAGCTCACATGTTGCCTCTCCTGAGAACAAGTTCCTGCCTGTTTCCTCTTGCTTCCCTCTGGGAGAGGCAGCTTTTAGTGCAATATCCTGATTTTCTGGGAGTGGGTTTTGGAATAGACCTAAACACTGGCTGTCCAGGGATTGTTGCTATGGATTCTGTGAAAGGTGATCAGGAAAAGTTCAGGGTTACTCTGATTCCTGCCCATCTCATGGGACTGCTCAGACTGAAACTACTACTCCCATATTTTTTTATTTTCCTTATCCTAATGCTGATTTTTTCCCCAGAAAAGTCAGTGTTGAAGCAGTTCTTATGGATTTATCTGTCAGGAACAGTTGTTGTGTCTGCACACAGAGATAGCAGATTACAGATGTATTATAAACACTTCAGTGCTTTGTGGCTTAATCCACACCCACATTTGTCAGCTGACAGGGCTGATATGATGAAAAACCCTCACACTCTTCATAACCTTAACACAGGCACTTCCTGAGTTGTTACATTTAACCAAACCCTCTGATAAAAAGTGCTGCATTAATTTTCTAATGGAAACAAGAATCTGCAGTATCATAATTTACATTTTTGGATGCTCTTTGATTGGTTTTGGTGGGAAGGGAGGTGAATCAGTATCTTGTACTTCAGGGAAAGATCTCTGGGAGAATTGAATTGTACTTTCTTGGAATTCATATCACCCTCCCTTAATCAGAGATGTTGATCTTGAGAACAATGGCTGCAGGAAGGGCTGAACTTGAAAAAAAAAGTGCAGAGCATACAGAAATCCTCTTTGCTGTGTTCATCATTCTGTCTTAATCTTGGATTGTTTCCACCCTTCTCCTCCACCTGGAAAACACAAGCATCCTGTGGTGGCAGGTGCTTTGGCTCTTTTGCCAGGAGTAATCTAAGAACAGATTTTGCTGGGAACAGCTCTGACCTTGGTGCAATCACTGCTGAAACCTCCCCTGACTGTTGCAGTGGCAGAATTTCAGTGTTGCAGTGGTGAGGCAGGACCGAGCCTGGGTCATTTCCCCCAGGGCTGGTGCAGGGCAGCAGAGCCCCTGTCAGGGCTGGGAACAGATCCTGGCCAGCTTCTCCTCCCTGCCTCTCTCTGCTGCCTTGTGTCGTGCCCTGGGGCCACTCTGCCATTGCTCACATGGCCAAAATCCACTCATCCAGGAGTGGAGTAAAGGGAGGGGAGGGCGCAGGAATTCATCTGAGATGGTGAGGCATGGAAATTTTCAAGGCAAATAATTGCTGTGGATGATTTCGACAGAGCAGAGGGAACACTGTGTGTGTGATGGGCTCTGGCAGGGCTGGGCTCAGCTCTTTGTTCCCTCTCAGGTCCAAGAGTGTGACCAGTTCCAGCAGCAGCAGCAGTGACAGCTCAGCCAGTGACTCCTCCTCTGACAGTGAGGACTCCTCTACCTCCTCCTCCTCCTCGGACAGTGACAGTGAGGACAGCAACTCCTCCTCCTCCTCCTCCCACTCTTCCAGCAGCTCTTCCTCCTCCTCTGACTTCGAGTCAGATTCCAGCTCCTCCTCCAGCAGCAGCAGCAGCAGCAGCACAGACAGCAGCTCTGAGGATGAGCCCCCAAAGAAGAAGAAGAAGAAATAGCTGGGGAGGGAAAGGACTGCTGTGGAGTGAGTGACACTGCCCTGCCAGGCCTGGAGCACACGCCTGCCAAACATTCGGTGGTCAAACATTTCTACTGCTCAGATTTCTAAGTGTTTTGCATAGTTGTTCATAGGACTTGGAAGGTATTAAATGGCACGTGAGACTAACAGAGAGAGTATTTTTGTGGTTTATCCTTTTATGGAAGATTTTACTTTTTTAGTTCCCAAAAAAAAAAAAAAAATCCTATCATCAGATTTGTTTATATGAGCTTATGTCCAGTAACCTGGATGTTTACGTGCTGGAAAGCAAAAGCTTTTTTTTTTGTTGCAGATTATGCTGTGCATCATGTGCTGTTCCTCTGTTAATGACAGCTTCACTTCCATTGAGAAAAATCCCCTAAACTGTTCAAAGCAGAAGTTTTTCAGTGCTGCTCTGGAGCTCTGGCATTGTTGAGCCTGAATGCACAACGTGTCCCACACAGAGTCTCCCATCTGGCTGGTGACAAATGGATTCTGTGCTGCTGAGCTTGTGTTCCAATGGCTTTTCCTGATGCTTCCAGGTCGAGTCTTAACTGCACCATCCAGTTGAGCTGTGTTGATTTGTTACTGATCAATGTAGTGCTTGTCCTGCCCACAGCCTCGGGGCTCTTCACTCCCCTGTGTCCTTGGCTCTGTGTTGGAGGTGTTTGCTGAGACTCTCAGTGTTGGTGATGGAAAGCAGCAGCTCAATGAATGGGGCTGGTCCTGCTTTAGGAGTTTCATCTTGGTGCCTTTTTTTTGTAAATTCAGTGTTACCCCAGTGAGACAAGGGCTGGAGTGGGTGTTCTGCACAACTCCATCAACACTCCCATCTGGAATATGGTCAGCAAGAGCAGAGAAATAATAACAAACAGAACTGGGCACTTTTCTCTGGATGCTCAGTAACAGAGACTCCTTGAGATAAAGGTCTCAGAGGAAAGTGTTCCCCTTTGGATGTGTTTCCCAAGGGATGTGTGAAGTGCAGGGCTGTGTTGGTGGGCACCACGTGCTGAGTGAGTGTCAGTCTGCAGGAATTCATTCTTTGCTTGTGGGAATGGCCCTGGAGAAACAAGGGAGTGCAAAACCCCACAGACCCAACAAGAGCAGATGCAAACTGCAGAACAGGGATTGCTGGGTGCAGAGTGGGAATTATTTGTTGTTCTGGTGGATCAAAGCAGTTGCCATTAGTATTTTGTTTGGTGATGGAGTCTCCTGGATTTCTTATGTTGGAGTGCCCTTTTTGGGGAGGGGGCATTAGGTGAAATACAGTAACTAAACTATTTTTTATATTTTTATGGAAAAAGTAGTGTGTAGACTTACTTTGGAATAAACTGTACTTATTTAAATGTTTGAAAATACCTATGTTGTGTGTCTGTCTGTGATCACTCCTGTGTTTTCCTGAACAAGCTGCAGACTGTAAATAAAACTACCAGAAAGGTGTTTAAGTCTTGTGGAGTGAATGTATCATTTGATGGGAAAGTGAATAAATTATTAAACTGTAATCGCTAAGTTGATGCTTACTGCAAATATCTAAAATATTTGTGGTGTTTGTGTGCAGGTTTCAGCTGGAGTTGCCCTGGCATTCCCTCAGAGGGGCAGGGTTGCTCCCACGGAAGTTCTCCAGCCAGAAGTCACTCTGTATCCAGATTTTTTTTTTTTTTCTTTTTAATTTTCGTTTCAAATACAATGTTTATATTGGCTTTTTTTTTTTTTTTTTCCTTTTCTGGTTACTTTGTCTCTGCATGTTCTTATTTTACAGAGTAACCCTCCCCTCCTTTATCTGCCACTACCTCACTTCCTGCTCTCCTACTGGATTGGGAATTTTGTAAAATCCCTGTTAACCAGGAATTGTTGCAGGGACTGCCCCAGTTAATCCCTCCCTCTCCAGGCAAAGCTGCCACTGCTCATTGTGGGGAAGCAATTGATGCAGCCTGGCAGGAAACAGCCTCAGGAACAGCTGTCACCTTTCAAGGAGAAACCCTGGGAGCAGAGGGGAGAAGGAAAAGGGAGAGACAGCCCCATTTGTGAGTGCAGGGCTTTATGAACCCGAGCAGCTGCCACTCAGAAACGGGGTTTGGGTGCCCTGGCTGCAAGTGTGTTGTGCAGTCTCTGTGGATTAGTGCATTGCTTTGTTTTCTTAGGGATGAGTCCTTAATAAGCAGGAGGTTCTCCAGCGAATGGGTTTGCTTTGTGAAATTCTGTTTGCCCCAGCTGTGCCTCAAACAAGGACCCTGGATCCTGCCTGAGGTGCATCTTCACAGCCTCCTTTGTTCCCCCAGCATGTGGCTGCAAACCTTGACAGCAGAACAGCAGAGAATCCCAGAATGCCAGGATGGTTTGTGTTGGAAGGACCTTAAAGCATCCAGATCCATGGCAGGGACACTTCCCCTGTCCAGGCTGCTCCAAATCCCTCTAAGCCGGCCTTGGGCACTGCCAGGGATCCAGGGGCGCTGGGTGAGCTCTGCCGGGGCCTCAGCGCCTCGCAGGCAGCAGTTCCTGCCCTGCCTCCGCGGTGGGGAACCTTCCTGCGTGCTGAGCCTCCATCCCTCGGAAACCCTCTCTCCATCTTCTCCTGCCGCACCTTCCGGCACTGGGAGGCCACAGCCCCGAGGCTTCTCCTCACCCCCAGCTCTCCCTGCCTTTCCCGAGAGATGGAAAGGCCCGGGATCGGGATGAGGGCCGGTCTGGGATCGGGATGAGGCCCGGCCGTTCCGCGCCGCCAGGGGGCGCTGTGCTGCTCTGCGCGGCGGGAGCGCTCCCCGCGCGCTGCCCACGTGACTCTCCCACCGCCCCGTGAGGGAGGCGGGGCCGCGCTCAGGCCGCGCCCCACGCGCGAGCGCGCTCCGCCGGGGTCACGTGGTCTCCCCGCGCGTCACGTGATCGGGGCGGCGGCGGCGCGCGGGGGCCGCCGGGAAGCGCCAGGCGGGACCGGGCCGGGATCGGGAGCGGGACCGGGAGCGGGCCCAGCGCAGCCCCGGCCGAGCCGCGGTCCTGCCCGAGCCCTGCGAGCCGCCAGCCCGGCGCCGGCCCAGCCATGGACCGCCGGGACCCCTACGGAGCGGCCGCCCGCTTGTGAGCCGCCCCCCCTCCCCCGGGCCGGGCCCGCCCCGCGCCCCCCGGCGCTCCGCGACTCGGCGGCGGCTCCTCGGGCCTCATCGTTCGCCGGTGGCGGCAGCCAGGAGATGGTCCGGGCCTAGCGGAGCGGCCAGCGCAGGTGAGCGCGGCCGGGCTGGGCCTCCCGCCGGCACCGGGGCAGCGCCGCCCCGGCCCGGCCCCTCCCGGGACAGCCCGGCCGCTCCCCCGCGGCGCATCCCGCGGGCCCGGGCCGGCACCGGCCGCTCCAGCCGCACCTCCCGCCGGGAGCCGCGATTTCCCCGCGCTTCGCCCCGCGGTGACACCTGCGGAGGGCGGGGGTCCCTCCCGGGGCCGCATTCATTGCCTGGAGCGGGAACCGGGGGCGCTCGGTGCTGGCGCGGCCGCTGCGCTCCCTCCCCGGTGATGGGTTTAATCCTGTTCCGGTAATTGACGTCAGGGCTTTGTTCCTTCCCCTCTGCTCCCCGCGGTTCGGGGCCGGAGCCGCTCGGGATGGAGCGGGCAGGAGCGGCCGGGGGGTTCCGGGGGGTCCCGGGGCTGCTCTCGGAACTGGCTTCGGGCCGGTGCTGCCGCAGGTCCGGGGGGACAGTCTGAGTTCCGGACACAATCCCGGCCGCCGGTGAGTGGGTGGCTGTTATGTAAAGCCTCATCCCTGCTGGGGGGTTCTGTTGGACTTTGTAAAAGAGCAGCCGATTAACATTCCTGGACTCTGGGCTGACTTTTTTTCTTTTTTTTTTCCCTTTTCCAATGAACAAAACAAAGCATAAAAGTGTTGAGATGTGTAACCGAGGTATTGGTTCATTCAGTGCTGTGTCTGTGGCTCTCTTCTGGAAATGAGCAAGTGCTTGACTGAATTTTCAGGAAGAACTGAGTGCTTGTACCCAAAGCTGCGGGCAGATGCTGTACAATGGGCAAGGAGCCTGAAAAGGGGCAGGTGTGGGACCTGCTGTCCCCCCCTCAGCTCACCTCTGGTCTTATTACAGCCTTGTTTGATCATTTTCTCAGGAATTCTGGTGGTTTTCAACATTCCCAGTGATGGCAGCCAGGCCCTGAGTGTCCCTTTCTCAATGTCCCTCTTGGGAATGAGCTGGTTCTGCTCAGGTCTGTGTGTTTATTTGTCACCTGGGCTCCCTTCCAGCTACTGATCTCTCAGGTGGATTTCTAGTTCCTGACATTCCTTTAAAACTGCTGAATTCTTCTCTCAGATCCCTGGCAAGTGGGGATTTGCAGCCTGGGGGGGTTATTGCAAAACAGGGTTTAGTGAAGTGCTCTGCAGGAGTGGTTGTGCACCTGATTGGTCATTTCATGGTCTCCTCTAATGAGGGAAACGTGATTAAACTCCCCAAGCTGCTGTTGTGTGTCTGCCTGGAGGTGTGAGACAGTCCCAGTGTCACTGGGACTGGGGCAGGTTGTTGGTCAGGAACAAAAGGGAAAATTTATCTTTTTGCATTATGAATACCTTGGCTTTATTAATGTAGCAATGTCAATTTTTGTCATTTTCTGTCTCCTGTCCAGTGTGTTTGCAGCTCTGTGTGAGAGCAGAGTCTCCTGTGTTCAGGGGACAATCCTGGCATATCCTGAGCTGGGAGGGACCCACAGGATCATCCAGTGCAGCTCCTGGCCCTGCCCAGCCCCAAAATCCCACCCTGGACATCCCTGGAGCAGTGTCCAAACACTCCTGGAGCTCTGGCATTCCCTGGGGAGCCTGGGCAGTGCCAGCACCTCTGGGGGATGATCTTTTCCCAAAATCCAACCTGAACCTCCCTGGCCCAGCTCCAGCCCTTCCCTGGTGCTGTCACTGTCACAGAGATTGGAGCTGCAGCCCCCAGTGAGCTCTGACCTCAGGCTCCTCTTCTCCAGCAGAGCAGTCCCAGTGCCCTCAGCAGCTGCTTCATGGTCCTTCCACACCCTTCCCCATCCCCATGTCCCTTCTTTGGGTGCTGTCAGTGCCCCCAGGACTCCAGTACAGTTTAACATCAGTGAATGAAAACAGTGAATTTCAACTCTGATCTCAAAAGCTGTCTCAGGTCCCTGGTATTTCCTCTAAACATCTTTGCAGTTCTTATTTTATGACTTTTCTCCTTGTCTCAAACATTGAGTGAGTGAGACTGAGCCCCTGGGGTCAGTTTTTGTGTGAGAAGCCACACAGCAAGCCAGAAAAATAAGTCATATTTATGTGTTTAGCATTCTTGCCAGTTCTAGTGACCTGAATTTGATAAAACACGATAAAACCTGGTGAAATATGACTTGGGACTTCTGGGATGTTTTTTTAGGGAGCTGGAATGTGCAGATGCTTTTGCATGATTACGACCCAGTTCTTTAATGAGAAGATTCCACACTTCTGTCTGCACAAACCACAGAGTTTGCTTCTTGGGGGCTTTGTAGATAAAGAGCAGCAGCAGTGTGTCCTGAGGTGGCAGCTGGCCCGTGACAGGGTGGCATTTGCTCCCAGTGTCATTGGTGGCTGCTGGCAGGTGTGTGGTCTGTGCCCTGGTGCTTTCCAGTGGCTGCTCCTGTCGGATGTGACTAAGGACCTGTGTGACTGTGCCTTGCTGGCTGAGACAGAGGCTCTTGGCACCTCCTGGTGCCTGGCAGCTGGGACTCTGTGCCCAGGTGCTGCTGGAGCTGCTGGCATTGTCCCCCTCACTGCTTTTCCAGTGCTTAGGACAGGTGCCAAAGCTGCTGGTGGCTGTTGCTGAAACCTCCCTCCCTTCCCTTCCTGCTCATCCTCTTGGTTTAGAAGTTTTGTACTCATCACTGCACTTACTCTTCACTCCAGATCATCAGAAATTTGCAGTGTTGAGGGTGGAAATACTGAGAGTTGAGTTTTGAGAGCTGAGCTAGAAAAGCAGCACCTCTGCCATGGGCACATGGAGAGAGCTTGAGCAGCTTCCAAGAGGCCACAGCAACGTGTGTGCTGAGCTGGGAGCAATGTGAGTGGCAGTGTCGTGTTTGGAGTCCCCCTGTGTGAGGATGTAGGACTAGTCTGGAGTTTTTGGTGACTGAGGTTTCTTTTCTGTGGCAATAATTGTTCCTGGCCACATAATTTCAGTTTGTTACTCACCTGTGGTTTGTTCTGCAGGCCTATTTCCTTTCTCTCATTACTATGGTGTCACAGTTATCTTCAGCAGAGGCTCACAAATAACTAAATTTGAGGTTAGATACCTAAAATTCAGTTTAGATTAGATCCACAGAAAGAATTGTTCCCTGTGAGGGTGGGCAGGCCCTGGCACAGGTACCCTGTACAGCTGCCCTGGCAGTGCCCAGGGCCAGGCTGGACAGGGTTTGGAGCACCTGGGTCACTGGGAGATGTCCCTGCCCATGACAGAGGTGGCACTGGATGAGCTTTGAGGTCCCTTCCCACCAAGACCCTCTGTCCTCCTTCTCCTTCAGTGTCTCCCTCAGAGTGTGTACCAAAACCAAAGTGAGGTTGGTGTCAGCTTCTCTAAACTGGGAGAACAGAGCACCCTGAGCTGTGGGGAGATGGAGGCTGCAGGATGAAGAGGAAGTGTCTGGAAACGAGTCAAGAGACTTTAACAGATTGCATTTAGCTAGAGCAGGGTTAGGTGTATGTAAAATATCTTAACTGTGTTAAACTAAGAAAATAAGCAATCAAGTTCATAGAATTGCAAAACTCAAGATGAAAGAACTTGTGTGGCAGTTACTCTTCTCTTGCAGGATGGTTCCTTCTCTGCAGTCACTAATGACTAAGGAGATGCTGTGCAGCTTGTGAAATGACAGGGCTGCTGTCAGTGCTTAGGAAATCCAGGCACAGCCCCTGCTCCTTCCTGTCACAGCCTCTCTGAGCTCAGCCAGCCCCAGGTGCTGGAGCTCTGCTGTTCTCTGCCCGTGGCTCTCTCTTGCAGGAATCCAGCTTTATTCTCTTTCCAGCTGCTTGCACTGGATGCCTGTGTTCCAGCTGAATTAACACTTCCCAGTTTGGAGCAGTGCTGGTGCTCTCTGAGGTGACCCTGTGCCATGGCACAGCTCCTTGGGGCTGGGCCAGCCTCAGCTGTGCTGGCCAAAATTCCCTGGAGCTGGAGCTGGGAGCTTGTTTGCCTCATGCACTCGTGTCTCATTTGGTGTCTGCCATCTCCCCAGGCTCTCAGATTTTTACTGCTTTCCAAGTTTCTTGCTTCAGCTCTGTGTTTCAAACTCCTCTTTTCCCTAACTCTGTCTTTTCTCCCCAGTGCTTGGAGTTCCTCAGGTTGTCTTGTCTCTTGTTTTTGCTTGGTTCATTAATTCTTGGTGATGATTGTAAAACCTGGGTTATTAACTGCCAGTAGCACCAGGTACCAGCAGGAAAAAAATCTCCTTATACTCCATACTGTACAAACCTAGAATAAGGGAAGTTCTTGCCCTGAAGTCTTGAACTAATTTTCTTCTGTTAACAGCTCATTAAGAGAGATCTTCCTGCTCATCTTTTTATGGAAAACAACACCTCATGAGGCAGCTCAGAGCCCCTTTTTACTGATTTATTTTTTTTTACCGTTCATCTTAGTTTTTATTCACATCACAACATTTATTGATAAATTACTTGAACGTGCTGCTTTCATGTTTTATAATTAAACAAATAGAGTGTGCTTTTACTAATGTGCAATCCCATAGTGCTCATGTTTTCCAGGAGAGGCTGTTTTATCATTCCTTATCTCTCCATGTGGATAGGTGTGCTCCTCTGCAGCCCCACAGCAGTTTCCCACTATTCCCAGTTCTACACTGGGAACATAAAGAGGTAGGAGAGCAGAGGCAGGATAATGGTGTGCTTCTCTTCAGTGTGTTTGTTTCTGAAGGATTGATGTTCCCACATTATTTGCAGTTCCAATATTCCAAGAACTGCTTTAAGCTGTTTGTGCTTTGGGCTGGAAACTCCCTCAGTTTTTGAGCTCATGGAGGGGCAGGAATGAGTCCTAGAATGGTTCTGATCCTCCTGGAGTGGCTGAGGGTTGGGAAGTGTCACAAAAGGTCTCAAAGCAAAGCAGATCCCAAAACGTGCAGCTTTTCCAGCTCTGTAACCTTTGCTGTGTGTGGTGTTAAAATGAGAGGGCAGCCAGGTCTTGGTGTCACTTTGTCATCTCCTGGAAGTTGGTACCTCACTGGAGCTGGGTGATATGTCACTTTATTGACAGACTTTTTCCAGTTTAAGAAAAAAATAAAGAATGTTTAATTTGCAGAACCAGACACTGAGAAAACAGTGTTTGTGATCAGTGACAAGTTAAACTTCTCAAACAGAGGAAACTGTTTCCACTTGTCCTTAGCTGGGATTCTAAGATTTCACCGAGGTAAATTGTTCCAGAGCAGATATTTCCCTCAACGGTTTCTTCCTGTGGAAATTTCACACCATTGAACAGTCATTCAGTTTTTCACTTCATTTTCCTTTGAAATTCCTGATATTCACTTTCCTTGGTGTGATCCTGTTGAAGATATCTGATTTTAAATGAGTATTGGATATTTATATTGGTTGTCAATTATATTTTTATATAAATTAGGCTTTAGGAACTGTGTACTCCCACATATTTCCCCATTCCTGCTGACATGACTATAAAAGCTCAAACCTGACCATAATTGTCCAGCTTTGTGCATTCACATGGTGGTTTTTTTTGTTTTTTTTTTTTGTTTCTGCATTTAATTTAATTTCCAAAAGACGTTAAAGAGATTTCAGTGATGGAAGTGCTTAAATGGTTTTAATCAGGCTTTGATGTGCACAAATCATTAAAGCGAGGAGGATGAAGAGATCAGAGCCCACAATTCCCTTTGTATGGTTTGGCTGCAGAGGAACTCACAGAAGGAGTGTTCAGGAAATCCCAAAGGCAGCAGCAGCAGCGACAGGACAGGGGAAAACAGCCTCAGGCTGTGCCAGGGGAGGTCCAGGCTGGATATTGGGAAAATTCCTTCCTGGAAAGGATTGTCCAGCCTTGCACAGGGCAGTGCTGTCCCCATCCTGCCTGGCTTTAGGGTGTGGAGGTGCCACTTGGCAGTGGCAATGGTGGGACTTCAGGAATTTGAAGGGCTGAACAATTCTATAATTCTGTTTTTCCCACAGCAAAGCAAAAAAAAAAAAAAAAAAACAAAAAAAAAACAAAAAAAAAAAAAAAAAAAACACCCTACATCAAAATGGGAATTTAGTTTGTGTTCTGTGGGCAGAGGAATAGCCAGAGTTTCTGTGGAAAAACAAAATAATTTGAGAGATCTGCCAATGTAACTTTCCAGTGTTGCATTATAATTAGCATAAGCATTTCCTTATTTAAAGATACTTTTTTAAATTGTTTGGTCAAAATCCAGATTTGAAAACACTAAGATGGAAATTTCAGGCAATTGAATGTGGGTAACAGGTTGAAGAACTTAAAGGAACAGCAAGTTGTCCTGTGCTTTGACATAAATAAAGTGAACCTGATGGAAATTGCTGAGTGAAAAATGCTTGATTTTACAGAGATCTCCTAATATTATTGTATTTTTGTAACTTCAGGAAGCCTTGAAGCACAAAGATTGGCCAGGAGGAGGTTAAATGCATTGATGTACTGATATTTTCTTTATCTCCTGGGGGTTTTTTGTGTTCTAGTTGTCTGTGAAACAGACTTCCTGAGAGTTTGTTTGTGTGTTTTGAGGAGGTTTTTCTATTTTTCAGTCAGGTGCTGTGTTTGTTTGGCATTTTCCATTAAACCTTCCAGTTCACCTCTGACTCTTCCTGGTGTGGAGCTCTGGAATCCCCCTGTGGCTGAAAAGCTCACATGGAATATTGGTGTAAATTGCCTGCTGAACTTTGGGATTTCTAGTTAATTATTTTATTTTTAAATTAATTCATTTAGATCTAATTTAGCCTTCTGATGCTGATAGGATAAATTAGCATGATATTATAGTATTGATTTGCCATGGTAGAAATTGGTGTTTGGTGTAAACCAGCCAAAAAAGATAAAGGGTGAAAAGGTTTTTCCTGGAGCAACTGCTTGTGCTGAAAGAGCTCCACTAATTATATTTAATGAGCAAAAAACACAAGTAAGGACTTTGCACTGTGACACATTCTTAGCCAATAATTACCAGAAATATGTTTTAATAGGAGAGTTTTAACAAGTAGTCTTCAGCTTAAATTTGTTAATCACTTATAACCTCCTTAAAAATTACTTTCTTCAGGTTTTTTTTTTTCTTCAGCTTTTTGGGTTGTTTTTAGTGGAAAAAGTTGCATTATTTCCTGGCCACGTGAAGCAAGGTTCATGCTGAATTGGCATTCAAAATTGTTTTTGTTTGTTTTTGTCTCTTTTTTTCAGAGGAATGTTCAAATCTGTCCAGTCATGATTTGCTGACAGACTTGAAGCTCAGGATGGTCAGAAATGGGTGTGGTTTAATCTTCATTGCTATTTTAGAGTATGAAATTAGGATCTCATTAGCTGCTCTAATGGGCTCATTCCTTGCTATAACATTTATTTCAATGCATTATTCAATTCTAAAAAAAATATTATTTGTGACTCTCACTATAAATAGTGAATCATACCTTAAAAAAAAATAATTTGAACTTGTGCTTAGAAGAATTTTGTTAATTGACCCCCAGCTCAATGCCTGGTGCCTGTTCAGCTGCAGCTAAAGCCTGGGAGCTTTGGCAACTCTCACCATGGAATTTCTGGGCACTTGGAAGCAGTTTTGGCTCTCCAGAGACATTTCCAGGCTCCAGCCCTGACCCAGCTCGTGTGAAGTGCCCTCATGCATGAAGGGTTTTGAAACCCAGCTGAATTTTGACATGGCTTTTGCAATGGTTCTTGTGTTTGTCTTTAACTTGGTGCCACAAAAAGCTGAACTTCTCTTGCTGGTGGCAAAACTCACCGAGTCTCACTGGCTGGAAGTGGAATGTGTTGGTAAAATTCTGTGTTTTGTAGTTTCATGTCTTTTGGTTTAAGGCCACATCCAGAAAAGTGCAAGAAGTTGTAAGAACTTTGGGGGAAAGAAAGCCAAACATCATTATTATGGGAAAATATTATGTCATTTATATTAAAAGAGTTTGTACAGCTAAATTAACATTTATCAACATTTTCCTGAGGTAGAAGATAGTACACTAAATGCCCTGTTATTCAGTGGGGGCAGAAATATTGTTGTTTTTCTCAGTCTGCCCAGTGGGATTATAAAGTACAGGTGGCATTTAGTGTATGTAGGCTGAAAAGTGAAAACTTTCCAACTTTTTAAGCAGTGTTTGTTTGGAAGCACAGCACATCAAAGCTGTGCCTTTCCTGCTGCATTTCACTTTCCCTCTGTAGATAGTTCTGGGCCCTTCCTCTCACTTCCAAATTTTTTTGCTCTGCCTGCAGATCTTACATGCTCCTCCTCCCTAGGTTTTTCCAGAATTTTAGCTACTCTGTGCTCTCATCTTCAGCATGTTCAAATTCAAAAAGAAAGTTTGAAGATACCAGGAAGCATCCCAGGTCTCAAAACTGTCATGTTCTGACAGCAGATTTTAGACAAGTAGGAAATGATGCTGAGTTTGATAAACTGCATACAAGTTAGGGCTGAACACTGGGAGGGAAAACTCATATTCTCTCTTTCCTGGTACTCAGAATTGTGGATTTTGTGAAGTCTTTGAGCTGTAAAGCAATCCTAGAACTGCTGCAGCTGCCAGTGAGGAGCACTGGCCCTGTGAGAGTTCAGGCCACCACTTTTGAAAAGATATTGATAGAAATACATTGCTGATAATTTAGAAAATCCCTTGATGTGCCATGGATCCACCCTGGTGGTTGTGGTGCTTCCCTGCAGTTCTGGGAACAGCCTGAATTTCCCTTCAGGCCTCTCTTGTTCTGTGGCTCACCCTGAGTGGTGTGCCATGGTCCTGGGGAGAGTTCAGTCATTGAACAATGAAGTTTTTATCCTGGTTGCTGTGCTGACCTTGACCTGCTCCCCAGCATCCTCCATCCCTCACTACCACACTGCAGGGTGATGTTGGTTCTGTGATGCAGCACAGGGCTCAGCCTTGGTCACGGTGGGAAGTCCAAGATAAATGTCTTGAGAGATTGCACACAGATGATCTTACACAGGCTGGAGGAAGTGACAGTTAAACCAGGGTAAAGTGTCTGATGAACTTTTTCTCTCCTTTCTTTTTCTCTTATTGAGATGGGAGAAGGATGTGAACCTGGAATGTGATTTTCCCTTTTGCCTTTTCACTCCTGGTTTGGATGGCACCTCATTAAAACCTTGTCTCCTGTTTCAAATCTTACACAGAGCAGATCTATCAGAGAATTTCTGTCAAATGAATCCTTTCTTAATCCTAATGCCACAGAGTTCATAGCACTCAAATGTAATGATGTCTTTTATGAAAGTAAATTATTGTGAGGAAGTCAGAATGATAATAGCCAGATTAATGTTAGATGTCTGAATAACTATTGCTTAATAAAATCTAAATGCCAATTGTCTTGGCTTCAAAGTTTAAGCAGATGAACATGTAGGCACAGGAATTGGGTTATTAAGTTTCTGCCCAATTAAAGGGCAGAGATTTGTTGGGAAACTGTGTTGGAATATGCTTTGGCTAGCCTGTGTGGACATGAAAGTACCACATGGAAAAATGCTGGATTTTTGTGATGGTCCATCTGTGCACTGGGGGAATGAAAGACTCTCCCAGTGATGGAGAGTGGAAGGGATGGGGAGGATGCCCTTGGTTGAGTGGGAGATGGAACTTGGCTGAAGTTGGCTGGGAAGGGATTTAACTGAGAAAGAAAAGAATGTTCCTGGTGGATGGCTGAGCTCGAGGTCAGTGCACTGCTGGCTTGGTGGTCTCAGCTGTGGTGTCAGGACCAGGAATTTACTACCTGGGTAAGGAAGTCCCCTGTTCCTCAGAGCAGATATTGCAGGATGAAGCAAATAGAAGTGAGAGGCTTGGGAAGGCAAAGTTGAAATTCAGCTTTGCTGAGCAGCAGCAGCAGCAGCAGCTTCACTTCCCTGTCCTGGCTCAGGCTGGTTCTTGTGGCAGGAGCTCATTGAGGCTCCTGGGTCTCATCTGACCTGGAATCCTGGCCTGGCTGTGGGGTGGGTGCAGAAAATGCCAATTTTAGTGGCTTTGTGATCCCATGGTGTCAGTCCCAGAGATTCTTCTCTTATTCTGGGATGGCACTGGGACATCTGTGGTGTCCCCCAGGATGGAACTGGGGAGAGGGGATGGAGGAGGGACCCTCCCTCTGCCCCCTGCCTTTGGGGAGAGGAGGAGGAGCAGGGATCTGTGCTGTCATTGCTGGCCTTTCCTGTTCCTCTGCTGCTCCTGAAGAGACAGCACAGAAAGGAGGGACTGAAGTCCTCTGAGCAGCTCTGCTCCCTGTTAAGGAAAAGAGTTGGGAATTAATTGTGCTCTTCAGGGAGGGGGACCAGACACTTTCCCTCCTGGGTAGTACTTCTGCACAAAAATGAGACATTTAAGATGTGTGGTTGTGCATTTTTAAGGTCCCTTGAGTGAATTACATCAAACCAATCTTGCAAATTCTTGAATATAAACAGTTTTAAGCTGTTTTAGTACTATGATTTAAAAATCGACTTTAAAATGGTTTTAAATGAGCTGCACTGCAAGTGCTGAATTTAGAAATGTCCCCCTTGACTTGGCTTCTAAAATCCAGTTGCTGGGGGTTCACTTTTACCTTAATTCTTTTACCTTATCTTGGCAGGAGGAGTGGAACTGGATGATTTTTAAAGTCTCATCCAACCCAAACTCCTTTTCTCCCTTGCTTCTCTGTGCTGAATCTCATGTATGATGAATGATGCACCCAGTTCTCATCTGGACTTGTTTAATGAAATCTTACACTTACAGAGCCTCTTTCTAAAGGATCCCCAAGTCCTTTTCCAGGGGATAGTGTTGAGTTACAAATGATCACTGTAATTCTTGTATCCTCCATCGCTGAGTGTTGACTTCTCAGGTGGAAGATGCTGACTGATCCTCAGGTAACCTGATATTTGAGGGATGAAGGGGACTCTGGCAGCTCAAACTCCAAAGCAGGATGTAATTACTTGGAATGAAGGCTGTGCTCCCACAGAAAGTGCTGTGGAATTGCTCTCAGCTAACGGTGGTGAAGGATTTGTGCTGCTTTGTCTGGGGAGCAGCACAAGTCCAGGCACATCGTGCTTGGTGGGGATTTCTGGGTGCTGCAGAGCTGAGTGGGAAGGAGAAGTTTGCCTGCAGCAAACTGCTGGCTCTGCCCTCCCTGGGAGTTCTTGTCAAACATTAACCAGATCTAGGCCAACTCACTTTTTAAATTATTTTTATTTAAAGCTCTCCCACCCTCAGTATGTACAAAGGTGTTCCCAGGCAGCTCTTGGGGCACTTTATGTTCTCCCTGTTGAATGTGCAGTAGGAATTGCTGATGTGAAGGATGGGATAGAAGCATTTGTGTTTGTATTGTAGGAATGAAAAACATTTGTGATTCAGTTAGTGGTGAATCTGATTTATATTTGTATCATATTACCAGTACAATTGTATTTAAATTGTATTCCCAAGAGCTGAAATGTAACCTTGGAAAGAGGGAGATGGTGCTGTGGAAAAGTTCATTCTCATCAAAAATAGCTGAGCAAGAGGATGGCTCAGGGTTTCCTGTGTTCACCTGTGCAGTCTCACCCTGTGATACCGAGTTATGGGGTAGAATTTTGGGATACTGGTGCTGTCACAACCTTTCCTCTGGCAGAGCAGATCCCACCTGCACCAGGAGCCATCCCAAACCAAATCCCCCTCCTGTGTCAGAAGGTGAAGGACAGAAACAGATACCCTCATGCTTTTGAGAAGTTGGTTTTTTCTGCCTGTACAAAAACTGCTTAATTCTGTGTAAATTGTTGTTTTCAGTTGTGTTCCTTATTTCAGTTATTAGACTCTGAAGATGTCTCTGCTGTTTCTGTATTTGCACCATCACAGGAGAATCGTCCTGTTTGTGCTTTTTTGGGCAAAGCTGTATTGTTTTAGTAGGAAGTGTGATATTTTTTTCTGTTTTTCTTCTTCACCATCACATAGAACATGGAAGTTAAGATTATATGTATTGTATGTACACTTCTGTAAGTAGCTCTTGGTGACACCAGGGCAATGTTCCTCTTTGTGTGTCGGTGTTTTTGTGTTAATTTTGTTGTTGCAGGGCATTTATTTGTCAATGTCTCCCTTTTTAAACAGCTCCTCTGGGAGTGTGTTTGTATTAAAAGCTGACAGAGTAGCATTTTAGGCTTATGCACATGAATCCAGGGCAGGATTTGTGGTGATGCCCTACTTGATGTACAAGCTGAGAGAAGTGTCCTGTGCCAGCTCCTGAGATGCCCCTTGCCCATGGTAAAAAGAATATTTGAAATAATCAACAAGCATATTTGGATGCAGCATTTAGGTAGTTTGAAATGCCTTCTGAAAACATCATTCCTTGTTCCAGGCATGCTCTCCAGCTCTTCTGCCCCTTTCTTTTGAGAGAAAAGGCTGGAATGGTGGGAGCTGGGTGTGCCCCTGCAGCTGGGTGTGCCCTGCAGGGAGCTGGGATCCTGCACGTTCCCTCTCAGCCTGTTTATCCTTCGTGGCCAAATGTTGTCAAACAAAATTGGGGTTTCATCGCAGCCAATTAACCAATTAACTGTTTGATTCCTCTTGCTCATGACACCAATTGAGACTGAAGAAGCCCTGGAGTTAGGTGAGGGTGTCTGGAAGGAAGTGGAGGTGTTGTGAGCAGGCTTTGAAGATGCACTGCTGGCTGGCTGAGGTGTGCTGGGGTGGGATCCCTTTGGATGGGCTGTGTGTAGAGGGTTCCTTGGGCCAACCTTGGCCTTTGATGGTTTTGTGTCTGGGAAGATGAAGAGATGCTGCTGGTGCTGAGCTGGAGTGAGGGCTTGTGTGCCTGATGTGGTTCAGGGGGGTGAGAAGGGTTTGGCCAAGATCCTCTTTTCTTTTAACAGCTTTGCCAGGAAATTCAGGCAGTGTGGGTGTGCTGGTTGGGGTTTATCTTTAGTCTGGAGTTGTGGTCCAAAAGTCCCAGAGGTGGGAGGTGGGAAGCAGAAGGAGGAGGCAGCACCAACACTGCCATTTCACACCACAGGTTACACATCCAAGGTGGTGATCTCAAACCAAAGCCATGCCCTTGCTGGATTAGGGATTAACAGAAAACCCAGGTGGGATTGAGGTAGAGGTTGGAAGGAGAAATGAAATGAAAGCTGTGTCTGCTCTGGGTGATGCTGGCACTGATGTGCTCAGTGTGCCTGGAGCAGCAGGGAATGGTGGTTCAGGAATCCATACAGGGTGAGGCTGGGCAGGAGTTTCTGTGCATTCCCTGCTGCATTTCCTGCTTGCTTTCAACTCTTCCTGTTGAGCTGGAGCCGAGGTGTGAGATGTGAAGGGTTGGTTGTGCAGGGAAATCTCAAACACAGGCAGTGTTCAAAGTACAGTGGGACACACTGCAGGAGGAGTGACTCAAACTGTGTAGAGTTCAAGTTCCTAAAAATGGAAATACTCTGCTCTGCTTTAGGCCTGTTTTCTGATTTTTTTGAGTTTTTGAACTTCTCTTTTCCCAGATGTGGAAGCTAAGCTGACCTTGGCCCTTGCTGCAGGGACATTGTTGTGGCTCTCTCAGCCTGGCTCTGCTCCTCCTTCACCTTTTCACTCAGGCTACCTGGGAAAAGGGGAATTTTAGCAGGATCCTCCTGGTAGCATCAGGTACAAGGCAACAGCTTCTTTATCTTCCACTTCCAGGCCTGTGCAGGGAGGGAGCAGAGGTGCAGTCCTTGTTCCCAGAGGATGGGCTAGGAGTGGTGGGAGCAGTATATTGTAGTGGGTATTAAAGGTTTGTTACAACCTGAAGTGGTCTGGAAACTGAGCTGCTGCAGTTTCCTACCTGCTGGAGTTAATGCTGATCAGCAGACATTGTTATCTGCCTTTCAAAGAGCCTCTCCTTGCTTTTCCTGAGCATGGGAACATTTCCCTTCTGTGGCTCGTGGCTGTGGAAGATGTGGCTTTGAGTGGGAAGTTGTCTGAAGTGCAGAGCTAAGGAAGCCCCACGAACTTCCTCTATTTACACATTTAATGCTGGTGTGATTTTAATGGCCTTGTACACATTATAGGCACCTAAAATAGCTCTGTGTGGAGATTGGATGTTGAGATAGCAACAAGTCTAACTTGTATCACAGTCAAACTATTTGCTCTAATAAAAAAATGTAAAAGAGTTCAAAAAACCCTGAACTAAATCCCCATACAGTCAAGGTGACTCCCATGAGGATGTTTATCTTTCACTGTATTACAAAAGGCTGCAGAGGAGTGGTTAAAAGTGTCATTAGCTGGTGTCTTTCTGGTGACTAATTTTACATTGACCTGGGCAGGCACAGCCGGATCAGCTCTGGGTTTGCACCAGCTCAGATCTCAAGTGAATCTTTGCTGTAATGTTCCTTTTGTGTGACAGTGTTGGTACAAATGATAGTTTTTCTTCAGCTCTAAGAGTTATAGGAAATGTTGATGCAATTTTAAAAGATGATGCATATCTCTGTGAAAAATAGCAAAGCTCTTTGTAAATATTTAACCCTCTATTTGGAAAACACAGATGTAAAAATCTTTGTTAAGCTTATAATATTCTGGCTATATAGCTGTATATAATTCCTGATTTTAGTGTATTGGTGGGAATGAACCAGCCAGAACCAGAGCATTCCTATTCCCTGCCTCAAAATTTGCCTTTAACAGTAAATGCCATGGACTCAGACTGTTCCACTTGGCTTTAACTGATCAGTGTCTATAATTAAATCTGATATTTATCTCTGTTGAAATCCTACATATGTAGCAAATTGGGCTGCAATCTCAAGAATGAGCTTTTTAAGTCTCAGACTTCTAAAACAAGTTTGTCATCAATGCCAGAATGATGCCAGGAGTTTGCTGGCCACATTCCAGAGCACAGGTCCCTCTCCTGGCCTGTGGTTACATGAGTTCAGCAGGTTACAGGAGAACTGGAGAAAAATGTGATTTTTCACATAAAATGTAAATTGTATCATGGGTTTGGTATCAGCACAGAGTTGGGTTATGCCAGTGCTTGTATCTTATCTGCAAGGCAGGGAAATCCAACAAACCTGGTGCCTTAGAAAGCATCAAAGATCTCAACTTACAGCCTGGGTTTAGCCTGCTTTAGCCTCTGAGATTTCACTGCTTTCAGAGCAATAGACACAGTGGAGCCAAATGGGGAAGAAATGTAAGAGGCTAAAATATTACTGAGGTGAAAAGACTTGTGTTTTAAAAACCAAGTGATGGGTTGTAGTTTTCTTGTTGAGAATGCAATAGGTGGTTTGCACAGCTTTCAGTCATGCTCTAGCAAGTAATTTATTATTTTAATAATCAGACAGCTGTCTAAAGACATGAAATAATGATTTTCTAAGCAGCTACATTTTCATTTTAGACTGCAATTGATGTGGTGGAACATCAGTTTCTTTCCTGGATGTACCTACTGTACTCTGTGCAGATCAGTAAAGAGCATTTCTGAATCTCTTGCTGCAGAGTTTAGCACTTATTGTGGCTGCCCCTGGATCCCTGGAAGTGCCCAAGGCCAGGCTGGATGGGTTTGGAGCAGTGGGAGGTGTCCCTGCCATGGCAGGGCTGGCACTGGATGGGCTTTGAGGCCCCTCCCAACCCAAACCATTCTGGGGTTTGGTGTTAAAGGAGTTAATCCTTTATCATCCTTTATCATCCTTTACCTTCTTTATCATCTCATTTTGTTTACTTCTTTATGTCCCAATGCTGTGTCAAGGTCAGAGGGAATATTTTTCAGCTTCTGTGTGTGTTTTGCAAGAATTTGATGTATTTCTGTTAACACAAGCAGCAAACACAAGTTAACACAACTGCAAAGGAAAGTTTGTTGAGAAGGGGGATTGGCAGGTTTTTAACCTGCATTTTTGCAGTAGGAGGATATGGTCCAAGGCAAAAGGTGCATTATTGCCAGAGCTTCCCTGAAATTACTGCTTTGAGTTGAAATGCCTTTTGGGAATCAGGGAGGGAGAGAGACCTGGAAACCACATCAAAGCTTGAGGTTAGAATATGTTGGAGAATGGGTGCCAAAAAAAGGTATGTCAGCACCAAAAATAGCCCTAATCTACAGGAGAAGTCAAGGACTGTATGGGTGGGGGGATGGCAGAACATCTGGGGGATGTGGGGGAGAAAAGGTATTTTAGAAATGAATGGGAGATGTTTGGCGTGGGCTGGAGCCGAGATGAGTCGAGCGGGTGAAGTGGTTTGAAATAGTTACTTGCCTGAGGACTTGGTGGATTTTCTTCAATTTGATTTTTTTTTTTTTTTTTTTATTGCTGCATAAAGTTTCCCTGTTAGAAGCCAGCTGTGGGTTGGGGGTTACAGCTCTGTGGAGGGGGCTGAAATTGGGCAGATTTGAGGAATTGTGGCCCTCACAGGGTTCTTAACAGAGATCATTCCTTGGCCAAAAAGAGCCAGAGGCTGCTTGGGGCACTCAGATCCCTCCTTTGGGCTCTCTCATCCTTCCCCTGGGCCCTCTCATCCCTCCTGCTTCCCTCTGTGATCAGGACTGATCTTTTTGCTCGTAGCAACATGAACCGTGAAGACCGGAATGTGCTGCGTATGAAAGAAAGGGAAAGGCGAAATCAAGAAATTCAGCAGGGTGACGAAGCCTTCCCACCCAACTCTCCTCTCTTTGCTGAACCATACAAAGTGGTGAGTTCCTGCACCTCAGAAAAATGCAGCTTTTCTTACAGAAATCATGTGCAAATTAATGTTTTTATCTTTTCTTGTTAGATCGAAAGCTCTTATAGCAACCAGTTGTTTAAGCAGGGCTTGAAAATAAAGCTGGACAGTCACAGCTCCACTGGCAGATTTATAGTGCTTGGGAAGGGGAGGAACCTTTATAGGGAGTGAGAAAAAGGAAAATAAAACCTTCCTTTGCCTTCTATACAGTGACTCAAAACAATGAAGCTGTCCATTGTGTGATGCCAAATTGCCATTTTTGGGGTGCTTTAGCCTATTGCTAAACTTTCTAATCTTTCATCAACATAATCCAGACCTGACTAAGTTCAGGAAGAGAATGTTTAAATAGGAGGTTAATTTAAATGCTGGGATGTTTGATAGGACAGAATTATCAGCTCTAACTAGTGCTCTAGTAGTTTGTATCTGATATTTTAGTTTGTTTTGAAGGAGTTAATTCTGTTTATGGTCTTACAAAGCTTTCAGCCTGTGCTGGGTTTCCTTCCAGGTTGCTTTGCTGAACAGAACTGGAAAAAATAACCTAATTCTGGAATAACTAATAAAATATTATTTAATATGTTAATTACGTAGTTCAAAACTCACTTTGAAAGTGAACCCTTCTTGCAATTTCAGCTGGTTTGCAAGAAGTCAGACATGACTGAAAACTGACTTCCTGCAGGAGGAAGGTTGAGAAATACCTGGTGGTTTTTTTATTCCTGTCCTCCCATCCCTTTCTTGTGCTCGATAACCAAATTGCACATGTATGAAATGAACTGGAGCTGGTTGGCATGCATGGGGGAATGATCCAGGATCCCAGATTTGGAAAACAACATGGTTATAGAAGAAAGAACCCTTTTAACTGTGTGCAACGACCATTGTGCCAATATAAATACCAATTAAAAATGACTTACGGGGGTGAGGTTAAGTTGATTTTATTTTACTGCTAATTAAAACCTTTTAGGACTGGTGCATTCTGCATTAGAGAAATTACAGTCTGTAAGGTGACAGGAGGCATCTGCAGCTTTGGAACTTGCATCTTGCTCAGCAGTGCATTATTTTATTGCTGGTTCAGCTGTTCCTGCTGCTGAATTTTTAGTATGTTTTAGGGAGTTTAATAGGTATCATTCCATCTTTTAAATATGTTTTAGGGAGTTTAATAGGTATTATTCCATCTTTTAGGGAGTGAAATAGGTACTATTCCATCTTTTAGATATGTTTTAGGGAGTGAAATAGGTATTATTCCATATTTTTAGTATGTTTTAGGCAGTCAAATTGCTGTTTCAAGAACTAAAATTCAGAATTGGAAACGCTGGCAAGGAAAGGTGTATTCTAGCTGAAATTCAGGTGCAGCGCTGCAGTTATCAGATATTTAACTGCACACAAAGTTGTGATTGGTTCTAATTCCCGATTTTTGTGGTTTCTCATGCCAGACCAGCAAAGAAGACAAGCTGTCCAGCCGCATCCAGAGCATGCTGGGGAACTATGACGAGATGACGGATCTGATCGGGGAGCGGCCGCTGCAGAAGATCGTCGCCATTCCCAAGGCCTCGGTTCCGGTTGCCGCCGCTCCCGATGAGAAGCCCTCGCCCGGTTTCTTCGGGGAGCAGCGGCACGGCGCGGGCTCCCACCAGAGCAGCAAATGGACCCCGGTGGGGCCGGCCCCCAGCACCTCGGCCCAGTCCCAGAAGCGCTCGGCGGGGCTGGGGGGGCACGGGCAGCGCTCGGGGGGCGGCGGCGCCGCGGGGACCCGGCACGAGCGCGACTCGTACGGCGGCGGCGGAAGGAAGAAGGGCCAGCACGGCTCGGAGCACTCCAAGGGCCGCTCGGGCAGCCCCGGGAAGCCGCCAGCCGTGCCCTCCCTCGGCTCCGGGCACGCCCGAGCCCACGGCTCCGAGCACCACGGCAAGGAGCACCAGCGCTCCAAGTCGCCCCGGGACCCCGAGCCCAGCTGGGACTCACCCTCGCGCGTGCCCTCCTTCGCCAGCGGGCAGCACTCCAGCCAGTCCTTCCCCCCCTCGCTCATGTCCAAGTCCAGCTCCATGTTACAGAAACCCACTGCCTACGTCAGGCCGATGGATGGGCAGGAGTCCATGGAACCAAAGCTATCCTCGGAACACTACAGCAGCCAGAGCCACGGCGGCGGCGTCAACGAGCTGAAACCCAGCAGCAAAGCGCACCTCACCAAGCTGAAAATCCCTTCTCAGCCACTGGATGTAAGTTGCTGGCTGTGTTCTGCCTTCTTTAATGTAAATCTACTTGGGTTGGGATTTTCCAGCGTCTCCAGAATCCCAGTTTGCCTAACCCAAGTGGAGTTTTCAGTAAACACTGTGTTTTTGTTACTCAAAGCTCCTTCACCAAGCTGTGTTTTCAATGGGGAGTATGGAGAAGTCATTATTTTTGTCTTCTGCTTCTTCAGTGTTGATACTGGGATTTTTATTAAATAAAGGCTGAGACATTCAGAAAGGTTTACTTAACCCCAAGAGGCCAATTTTCACGGAGTATTTCTCTAGTCAGGAGTTAGGGAAATTGTAGGATATCCACAAATATTTTGACAAGCTGGGCAAATCCATTGTTGTTCCTTGGAGCTGAATTGACTTAGGGCTGTTGATACAATCTTCCTGTATCAGATTTTCTTTTGAAGTGAGTAGCAATTACTAGATGTGATTATTATACCTTCACACCAAATTGAACAGGGTGCAGAACTTTTATCAGTTGTGCTGCATATAAAATACTATTGGGTTAACAACTTTGAGGAGTTTGGTAATTCCCAAATCATTAAGACACAGACTCTGACTCCAGCTCACTTACAAGGAGAGCCTTTCCTACTAACAAAGTCTCATTTCATCTCCTGTCTGACTGCTTGAATCATGGTAGCCAGAGAAAAGCCCTTTTTCCTGGGATTGCATCAGATAGCAAAGTAAGATCCAGCACACAGGTAAGGAAATCAGAAGTTATTTTATTTCTGAACACCTGCCACATCAATGCTGATGCAGTGAATCCTGTAGTAGCTTTGCTCCTTTCTGCTTGTGGCAACCAGGGATGCAGAAGATTCATGGTTTGGTAATTATTGCTGTTTTTGGGATCCCTCTGTGATGAGTGTTTTACTTGGGATGCAGTTTGTCATTCCTGTGCATTCATGGTCCTGCACTTGAATTCAGATACAATCCTGGGGCTGCTTCCAGGAAATGAATGAAAGTTGTGATTCTCTTTCCCCTCTCTACAAGTTTTTAATATCACTGACTGCCTGTGATCACTTTAACTGTCAAGTGAAAAGTGAGAGATTATTATCACAGTTTTCTGTGATGTCATGTATTTGCTTTTCATAACTGTGACTCATGCCATAAAAACATGGATCTATCTGATATTAAAATTGATGAAAAGAGTTAGCAAGGGCTGTTTGTGTCTATGTGGAGTCCATATGAGTCACAATAAGGATTGAAGTTTGTTTTTAACTGTTTGTAGCCCTTGGAAAATTTGGGAGATGTTAATTTTGAGTTTTGCTTTGTAGGCATCAGCCTCTGGTGAGGTGAGCTGTGTGGATGAAATCCTCAAAGTAAGTTCTCAGTGTTCTTGTTCCCAACTTTGTTGAAAATACAACAGTTCCCAAGGAGGGAAAGGACTCTGCAGTTCTCAGTGTCCAAGTGCAGGTGGTTACAGGAGGGGTCCCCCAGCACAGGGAGACTGGGCCAAACTGGGAGCAGAGCTGGGCACTGGGTGTGGTGGTGTGCACATCATCTCCTGGAGGTTCTCACTGCATTCCTGCTCCCTGATAACCAGAACTACACTGCTTCCACCAAAATACAGATTTTAACCCTGACATTTTAGATTATAGTAAATGCTTTGCTGCCCCATGGCAGCACTTTCCCTTTCTCCTACCTGGGATGTTTTCCCAAGTCCTTTTACCCCTCCTGTGATCCTCTGTCCTATGTCTGCTCTCACAAAAGGATCATCAGGTCCCTCTGGAGCATTTCCATGGTTTATTATTTCCTGTGACCTTCAGCACTGCACAGGGCCTTGGAGATGCTCTGGGACAATAGGAGGCAATTTCCAGCTGCAGGCATTTGATTTCCCCCTTTTCCCAAACAGTACAGGCTTCCCTTCCCTGGGATTCTTCTTCCCACACACACTGAAAGGATCAGACTGACTTGCTCTGCAATTTATCTTCAGGCCAACCAAGTTGATTGATTTATGCCTTGTTATTATGTCATAACTCTCTCTTCTCATGAGTAGCAATTTATCATTCAGGTTTACATGCAAAATCTTTGTTGCACATTTGGGAAATTAAGATTTGAATATAAAGCTTAGTGAAGGGTGAGCAATGAACTAAGAATTGAGAGAATCCAGATTGCAAGTTGAAATCTGATTTATTTTGTTCATAACTTTCCTTTTGGTTGTGTTTTAGGAGATGACCCACTCCTGGCCTCCTCCACTGACTGCCATCCACACCCCCTGCAAAACTGAACCCTCCAAATTCCCCTTTCCAACAAAGGTCAGTGCTGAATCAAACAGTGGATGCTGTTGAAAAAGTAACTCCTGCTAAAGATCAGGATTTTGGACCTCCCACACTCATTTCTATATGATATGGTTTGTTGCAGTGCTTTGTCTCTCTTTATTTTCCTTCACATCATCTGTCAGCAGCAGCCTTACTAAAATTTTCCTTGGTTTTCCTCTGCTTTGCACATGCAGTCTACAAAATTATCTATAATGCTACTTACCTTTTTTTTGCATTTTCAATTACAAAAAATGATATCAGTTTAAGAATCACATGTTTTGCTGAAGAAATCACTTGTTCCAAAAGATCCTCTTCCCAGCCTCCTGTGCTCTTAAATACTGCTGAAGGGTTTAAGCAATTAATTCCAGAGAAATCCACCTCTGCTGCTGTTGGCAGCACAGGGCACGTGTCCAGGGGAGCTGCTGGAGCTGACACCTCTGAGGAAGGAATTCTCTGCCTCCCCTGAGGCTGGGCCTGGCAGCTCCAGGGTTCCAGGGCACACTGGCACTGGGAATTGTTTGCCTTGAAGAGCAGCTCTGCAGGATGCTGGGAGCCCAGGGGAGGCAGCTGTGGGTAAAACCCAGCATGGGGAGCTGACTCACCCAGGAATTCATGGTCTGCTTCCTGGACCTGCTGATTACCAGTAAAAGATTCAGCTCAACAGCCTGATTTTTTTTTCCAGGCTCATCTCTCTGGGATGAATTGGGGTGCTCCACCCCAAACTTGGCAGAGCTTCAGAGTGAAGAAATTGCACTGTTTGTCTTTTCAAAGTTACCTATGTTATAATCCAGCCCATGCTCTCTCTGACCAGCTGCTAGACACCACTTAATTGCTCTTAATTTCCTGTTTGATCCAAATTGCTCCCCAAAACAGAACATCTGAGGGAATCATTTTAAGAAGATTTTCTCACTGAGGTTTCTGCTGTCATCTCTCTGATCCCCTCCTTTTATGTGAACACTTTGACATGACCTTCCTTCAGCCCAAGGTTCCAGTCCCTGATGCAAGGGCAAATCCACAAACCTTCCCCAGGCTGGTCCAAGTTCAGGTTCTCAGGTTCTCATCCTGGCTGGATATCCCAGAGCCAGGAGCACTCCTGCTCTCTGTGACCTGTCCCTGCCTCACTGCATTTTGCTTCTCTTCAGTACCAAAAAAATGCAGAATTTACCATTCAGTTCTCAGCTTTACTTTGGAAGGCATACCTAGAAATAAATCCTGTTTTCTGTTTTCCTAGCATTAGATCAATATTAATCTTGCAAATATTGCTTTTAGTCAGGGTTTATTTGTGTGTTACATAAAACTGTCATCCTGGAAATAATTCTTACCTTTTCTTATAAGGAAAGAAATTCCACACCTTTCCTCTTCAACAAAGGTCCTTATTGCACTGCTTTGAGTACTCACTCCTGAACCTTTAGGGAGATTTTTTCCCTTTGCATTTGGAGTACACTTGGCTGTGGGGCTGCTTGGTTTTAGTTTCTCTGGCATTTGAGTTTGGGAAGAGGAAGGTGTGCAGAATTCCATGTGGCTGTGGCACAGAGGCCACGTGACACTGCTCAGCTCTGGTAATGTTTGAACAAAAACCATGGCTTGTGGGGCTTTTTGAGCCTCTCAACCTGGATTGTGTCTCTTCACCCAGTTTGCAAAAAATTCCATTTATGGCTGCTCTGAGTCGTTTGACTTTTTGCCAGCTTTTTTATTTTGTGGCTGCACATCTTAGCCACGGAACTCTGTCAAATTCTCTCTCTGCATCCAAAGCCTATAATTTCCTCTGCCTTCTCCCCTCTGTCATTCTTGGCAGCAGCAGCTCTGCAGAATTCCAGGGAGTTAGTGAGCCATAGGCCTGTGCAGTCTGGGCCCAGAGCAGAATCCAGCAAACAAAACACAACAGTGGTTTACTTTAATCAAGCAGTTCTGCTGGAGGAAAGCTCCTTCTCTTTAATACTGTGCTCCATTTATTATTATTTATTATTATTTATTGCCAGTCATCTGCTGAAGAGTTTCACAGCATTGCCCTTGTGGGCAGAGCTCAGTGTGTTCTTCCTGCTCACATAAAGTGAAGCTGCCCTTGGTGGAACACTTGATTTTATTTGTCAGGCTCCTGGGATGGGATCACTTTCCCTGTGTGTAGGGAGTGAGTAACTCCAAGGAACCCAACCTCCTGACTGGGGCCTCTCTGATTACTATAAATATATCTAATAGTTCCCAGGAAGTCTTTGGATCAGAAGAGAAAACTCCATGAAAATAGGTCAGGGAGAGTTTTATGGATGCTATGGAAAAATGCAGATTCCTGTGTCTTGATAAAAAATGTTATCCTGTGACCTAACACTCTATAATTTTATCCATGGGCTCACAGTCAGACACTGCAGAAATGATTGTGAAATGCACTGAGCAGCCCAGCTGCTGGCTGGGAGGGCAGGTTGGGTTCCAGGGGAGGCTGTAGCTCTGCAGAGGTGGCTCTTGCTGCTCAGCAGGACCCCTCAGCCATCCCTGCCCTGCTGGGTGCACAAACCTCCTCCTGAGAAGTGCAGATAAGATCTGACCTCTGGTTCCAGGTGTTAACTGGGAATGGGCCCTGTCCCCCCCAGCCAGGGCTGTGGGATGGGAATCCAGCCCAGCTGGACAATTCCTCTCTCCAGGTTTTTTGTCAAAGTTTTTGTTTCCTGCTCCAGTGTCTTCCCTGTGTAACCTCAGTCCATTATATTTTGCTTTAAAGGGTTTCCTTCCTTTCAGTTGTTTGCAGTTTCTTTCTGAAGCAGACCTTTAGAAGCTGCTGCTCTAAATAACCTGGGAGTTGAAAGTAGAGCTTATTTTTTTTTTTTTTTAGTCTCTGAGTTTCTTAAAGAAATATGTATCCAGTAGATGGCAAGGGAGTTGGAAAAAGTTGCACATTGAACCCTAACACCTCATTAAAGTGCACTTAGCTGAGAGCCAGTGCTTTGCCTGTGCAATAGGAAGTTGACTCAAGTGGGGAATTAGGCAGGGGTGTTGTGCAGAATTCCCAATCCCTGTGCTGCTGGAAGGGGTGCAGTTCCCATCCTGTGCTCCCCCAGTGCTGTGGCTTTGGGAATGTGGAGTTTGTGGTCTTTATTTCCTTTTTCTCTCAGTTTGTTGGCTTGGCTGGGCTGCCAGTGGCAAAAAGTAACCAGGGATTCAGAGCTGCCTCCTCCCACTGTGCAAGTGATAAGAAATGGATTTATTTTGAAGGAAGTGTGGCTGTTCACAAGACTTCTCTCCATCTTTGCTTTGCTCTTGAATTCTTTCTGATTTTTTTATTATTGTTTTTATTGTCCCTTCCTTTCAGTTAGTAGAGATCAGAGGTATTTGAAACACCTCCCAAGGAAAGCTCCTTATGAAATCCTCCATCCACCAAATTCTTGTTCAGCGCATTGTTCCATTTTTGAAATATGAAGCTGAGGGAAATTGGAAACATCTCAAGGGTGCTTTGCTGTGTAAAGCTTTTGTGTGCTTAAAAACTTCATTCTGTGAATTGCCTCTGTAACCACTGCCTGGCACTGGCTTGTTGTGAGGGAAAACCAGGTCACAGGTGTACCAGGAAAAATGGAATTCATTGTTGAACTGTAGTTCTGCTTTGCCATTGCCAGAGCATGTAAGTAAAACGTTTGTATAGAACTAGAAATTGAAAATACTGGACTTGATTTATTTTTCTGAGGCCATCAGTTGTCCTCATTTTGAAATGAGGTCAGGAAGGTCCTATTTTAACAAGGCACTCGAGCCTGGAAGGGAGTTTGCAGTGGCTCAGGAGCCTCTGTGTATTTGTTAAAACAATGGTTTAGGATTTCAAAAAAATTCATAATCTGCTGTGTCTTGGAAGTCAGAATTGGAGTTTCTGAAATGGGAATACTGAGGAGGATACAGATGCTAAAATTTGTCAGGCTTCCTCTCTCCTGGCTGGTTTTATAGGATATTGGGCAGGAATTCTTCCTGTGAGGGTGCCCAGAGCAGCTGTGGCTGCCCCTGGATCCCTGCAGTGCCCAGGCCAGGCTGGATGGGGCTGGAGCAGTGGGACAGTGGGAGGGTCCCTGCCATGAGCTCCCTTCCAGCCCAGCCCACCCTGTGAGTCTCTAACACTATTTTATTGCCTTTTCTGCCAGGTGTGGCAGATCCAGGCTGGAATGCTGAGCTCCCCACCCAGGCTGGGTTTACCAGGGACCCACGTGGAGCTTTTGGGGCAGAGTGTGCAGAGCTGATCAAATGAAACCTCTCCTTGTCCCTAAGGCTCCTTTGTGGCTGAGGAATATTTTTTCTTGAGACATTTTCCCTGTTCCCATTTCTGTGTGTGCCTGGAGAAGGAAAATGAGGAGAAAAGAGTTGGAAGGAAAACACTTCAAACAGCAGCAAAATTTGTGTGTGTATAAGGAGCATAAACAAACATCCTGAGCAGTTCCTCTCCATCCTAAACACAGAGGGGGAGGGGATTTAGGGAAGTCACACAGGGATTTGGGACTTTCAGCCCTGATGTGCCCTTGGGAAGGAGGTGGGTGAGGAAGAGGAGTGTGAAGATCTCACCTGGGCTGCCCCTGGTCCCAGAGAAAGAATCCCTTTTTCTTGCTTGTTGTTATTTTTTCCCCTTCTCCAGAGATTAAGTGTGATCCATTAGGTAGAAAGAATATCTTCCTTACAGCCTGCTTTTTGGTACCTTAAGATTCCCACTGCAAAAAACCCACTTGTGGTCTTTTATTCCCCCAGGAGTCTCAGCAGTCCAGTTTTGGCACTGGAGAACAGAGTGAGTACATGAAACTTCCTGGAATGTGTTGAATGTTTTTGTTGTCATTCAGTATTCTCAAGATGTCAGGGTTTTTAGGAAATGAGGTTTTCCAGACTGCTCACAGGATGGAGTCTAACTTCAAATTTTCTCTGCTTTCTCAGGTTTTTAAGCTGTTCAAACAGTTGCTTGATTTTCATTTAGCATTTCTTGTTCAGGTCTTGAAAGTTATCACTGAGTGGAGTGGAAGTGTGTGGTGTGTTTGAGGGAAAATATATCTTTTGATTGATCCAATTCTTTACAAAATGCCTCTATGGTTGATTGATTTGAAAATAACTAAGTACTGAACCAAACCACCTTTAAAAACCCAACTCCCTGCTTGGGGACATCTTAGAAATCAAAAGAGTGCTTTTGCTTTTATTTCAGTAGAAAAAGCACATGGCATTTTTTTTACTTCAACATTTTAAAGTCAAGAGAGAGAACTGGTCAAGAACTTCTATCACATGCTATTATCCATGAGTTTCTTGCACTTTTTTGGAAAAAAGAAAAGTAGGTTTTATTTCTTTTAACTGTCATTTTGAATGTTATTGAAATGAACACTAAACTCAGGTAAATACCAGGTAAAATTGAATTAAATTTGTGCTGTTACCTTCCAAAAGTCCTTCCACTCCCTCTTGAAGTGATTAAACAGCTTAAATAGTAAAAGAAGAATGGTTTATTCTTAGATATTCACAAGCAGCTTAATCTGAACATCTGATACAGTGGGGAATTAAGGAAACAAATTCAAGCTTAATTCCATGATGCTAAACTGTGGGCTCACGTTATAGGAGCAGCTGATCTTTAGGTGTGGAAAAGAAGAGCCAAGGTTAATGAAACACAGAGCCAGGTTCCTGTGCCTGTTTGGCTTTTCTGGAGAGCTTTTATCAGCCTCAGTTCTTGCTTTTGTTGAGCTGCACTCAGTTATTTAGCAGGATTAAAGAAAAGGGAAGGGAAGGACCCCCAAACTAGGAGCAGATTTTCTCAGGGTGTGTTCCTGTCACTATTAGTGTGTGAGTTGGATTTTGGGGTATGGAGGTTCTCATCCATCAGAAGCTGTGTGGGGGTGCTGGAGCAGTCAGAGCTCAGCAGATGGGTCTGTATCCCATATCCTGCATGGAAAAAGCAGGAGTTTCATCTGGGTAGGAGCAGAACAGTTTTCCACATCATTAATAACAAATTAAGTGTGTGTTGGTTTACACAGCAATGATTTAAATGATTTTCTCAGTTTTCTTGGTAAATTATTTGCTGTATTTGGTGTTTGCCTCTGCATTCCTCCCTCCCCCTGCCCTGGGGGAGGTTGTACCTGGTGTCACCTGGGTGCTGCTCCCTCCTGTCCCCTCACAGGGCCTTATCACTGCATCCTTGTGGCAGCTTTGGGGTGACTTCTGCTGTGGCTGAGTTTTCAGCTGTGCTTTTCTTCTTTTCTCCTCCTAGAACGATACAATCCCTCATCCAAAACATCCAATGGTCATCAATCCAAATCGTAAGTGGCTGCTGAGAAAACATTTCACAAACAATTATTGGATTTTAAGAGATTTAGGAAATAGTGTTTAGTAGAATGTGAGTGACACTCCAGCATCCTTCTCCTTGGCTGGCAGGAAGAGGAATCATATCCCAAATAAACCAAATACTGCTCACTGGAATGAGTGAAAAGCACCCCAAGCTGCTTTTCTGCTGCCAGGAGAGGAGCAGGAGTTTGGACCTTGGAGTTGGCTTGGGAATCAGAAAGGACATCAGTGTGGGATGGGACCTGCCTTGCAGAGCTGGCAGCTGGAGGTTACACAAGTTCAGGATGAGGAAAGGTTTTGGTTTGGAGGAGACAGAAAACTGAGTCTGGGATCTTGTGAGGTTTGTTCTGCTCAGCCTTGAAGTCCCTGACAAACATTTTGCACACAGACCCAGCAACACAGGAAAGCTCAGAGACAACTGGAATGTTCTGCATGGCTGTAGTCCAACTTTCTCAGACTTAAAAATCAATGATATGCAGTTAAAAGATGGTTTCCAAATAAATATGGCCAAAAAAATGTATTTACCAGCTGATTGTGTGTTAATGAAAGCTGTGGACTCTGCAAGCTGACTGGGTTAGAAACATTCCTCAGTAACTTTTGTTGGGATGCACTCACAGGATGCAGCCTGGTGCTTCTGCCACAGAATTGGCAAGATGAAAAAGCACCTGACCCATGAGAAAAATAAAACAAAAGAAATCCCCTTCCATGCATACAAACCCACAATCAGTGTCCCAAATCAGGGAACTGTGCTATTGCCAGAGCTGGGAGTGGGAACAAGAGGCAGCACTGGACACCTGCTGAGCTGGGATGCAGGGGAGCAAATTTTAAATGATGTTTACTGTGGCAATACAACTTTAAAGATTTAATTATTTTAAGTGATTATGATCTGGTAAAGAAAAAAGGAGATAAATGCACCATTTGTAAAATGATAGCAGTGACCAGGAGTGAGCTCCTAGAAGCTGATGTTCCTGTTCAGACCATCAGTAGAGCAGCTCACTGTGAAACTCGGGAGAGTCAGGCTTTTAATTCTTTGTCATTTTCTCTCCACAGATGTGAATCAAACCAGACAGAGTAAGATGTTTTATTTTTCTAATCAAATGTTTCCAATAATCACAAAGGCCCTGCTGTGTGTTTTCATTGTGCTCATGTATTCTCAGTGTGTGAAACTCTGTGTGTGTGACTACCAGAAGTAATTATGGCTTTGAATAATAGTAATTAATGATGGCTTAGGACAGTTGCACTGAGCCACGAGACAGGAAGCAGCCACTGGAGTTGCCTTTCTTTCCTCCATTTCAAACACAATTCTTACAATTGTGTGTAAGAAGTGGAACATACACAAGTTACCTCATCCCACACCAGTAAATTGTGTCAGATTTCCTTTCTAAATTTAACAGAATGGACTCAGGAGCCAAAGTACCTGAATCCTCATTCTTCTCTGAAGAATGACTCAACTCACCATTCTTAACCATGAAATGTGTGAGTGGTGTCTGGTGTCTCACCCACACAGCCTCTGCAGCATAAACAGTGCCATGTTGAAATCTAGCAGAATGCTTTGGCAGTAATTAAAGTGCTTGGAAAAACTTGTCTCACTTTCTCCCTTTTCCCTTAGTATGCTGAAAGATGACTTAAAACTTAGCAGTAGTGAAGACAGCGATGGAGAGCAGGTATGTTCCTTAAATGGCTTCCCAAAAAACCACTGCACTCATCCATGGGGCAGCCCTGGGCAGGGATCAGTGGCCCAGCAGCAGATCTGTGAAATTAAAATCTCATGGGATGTTATTCCTAAATGTCATCTTAGGGAAAATTTTGTGCAAACAGATTGAAATTTTGTGTTTTGTGGAAACAGTTTGCTTTTATCTAGAAAATCTTATTAACTGATTTCACATGGGCCTTCTCTAAACATCAAATTACAGTGGTGCACTTTAAAACTTATGTAATGACTCCTAATTAAAGATTAATCCCTTTGTGCTCTGCCATCCCAGCTACAGAGCTCTTGTGTGAACATCTGTGTGCATTGGTGCCCTGGGATGTCTGGAGTGACAAGGGGCTGTGTGTATCCCTGGGGTACAGCTGCACCTTTATATTTATCAAAAAGTCTCTTTTTTTTTACTCCTCTCAGGATTAACTTTGTGCAGCTTCTGCCAGACTGGCACTTAACATGCTAAATAAAAATAAAATGTGTGTTTGTGCTGCCCAGTAACCCCCACTGCTCTGGGGTTTCTTTTATTCCTGTTCCAGTTCTGGTACTTGATTTTCTTCAAGTGGAAAACTTGGAGTTGGTGAACTCCCCTTACCCTGGGCATCTCTGGGAACATCATTGTGAAATGCTGAGTCATCTGATTCAAAAAGGTGGAAACAGGGTATTAATTAGTGGTAGAAATGGGAACTCTCACAACTGCAGTCAGAATATAGAGACTTGTGCTGAAAACTTGGAGAAAATAACTCTGCTTCTCTTTCTGTATAAGGAAAATGCAGATAAACTAATGCAAATAATGAATTTTAAAAAAATTAAAGGCCCTAAACCAATGTTTTGCAACTTAATTGTATCTACATGCCTAAAATAGCTTCTAGAAGCTTCATGCTGTTTTTTTTAATTGCAGGACTGTGATAAGACAGTGCCAAGGAGCACACCTGGAAGGTAGGAATTCCTGGGGGATTGCAGCATAGGCAGCACATGGGGATGTTCAGCCCAGTCAGCACTCCTGCCTTGCTCTGCTTTCCAAAATTCATCTTTGTCCTTTGGCTTGTATAAAAAGAGGTGATTAGAATGCAGTCAGTGATTAAATAACAATAAATATAATATTGAATACTTCCTGCAAATGAGACTGAGCACTTTGGGAAGGGGCAACACCCAAAGGTTTGTTTCCAGGCTGAGCTGTGTTCACTTCTGCTGAATTTTCTCCTGAATGTTGATTAAAACGTTCTATTTTGTTTCTTCTAACAAAAGGATTTGAAGGCTGTGCTTGTGCCTGGGATAATGCTTGGTTTCCCTCCATTTTTGTTGCAGTAATTCTGAGCCTTCCCAGCACAACAGTGAAGGAGCAGAAAACTCCAGGGATGACTCGAGCAGCCACAGCGGCTCCGAGAGCAGCTCGGGCTCCGACTCGGAGAGCGAGAGCAGCTCCAGCGACAGCGAGGCCAACGAGCCCTCCCAGAGTGCATCCCCCGAGGTAGGGCTGCAGGGCAGCCTCCAGATCTGCCTTCTCACAGCACAAAGCTTCAGTAAATTCTCACTTTGGTCTAGAACAGACAGAGCAGCATGGGCTCGCTGTCAGGCTGCAGTTCCTGTGGTGGATGTGACACTTCTCTAGCTGAGCCCACATTTGATGTTTGATTTGAGGTGGTTTTTACCACCAGTTGTCTGTTGGAGAGCAGAGTTAGATATGGTATCAGAACCCTAAAAAGCCATGACATCAAATATTGCCTGTTGGTAGCAGACAAAGGGAATATTTGTGTTATTTGGGCCTATATTTCATTTATTTATCTCAAGTTTTGGGTGTATCTTGTACTTTGGTACATGGAAAAGATGAAAGAAATGGGAAATATTTTATCTAACTCTGGTTTTTTTACTTTGTTTTTAGCCAGAGCCACCACCCACAAACAAGTGGCAGCTGGATAACTGGTTAAATAAAGTGAATTCCCATAAAGTGTCACCAGCTTCTTCCGTGGACAGCAATATCCCTTCTTCCCAAGGCTACAAGAAAGAGGGACGGGATCAGGGTACAGGGAGTGGGTACACTGACCAAGGTGGATCCAAGGACTCCATTTCTTCTACACCAGGGAGAGATTCCAAACCCACCCAGAAGGGCTCAGAGAGCAGTCGTGGGAGGCAGAAATCACCTGCCCAGAGCGACAGCTCGACTCAGAGGAGGACTGTAGGGAAAAAGCAGCCCAAGAAAGCAGAAAAGACATCTGTGGAAGAGCCCAGAGGAGGTCTTAAAATAGAAAGTGAAACCCCAGTAGACATGGCAACAAATATCCCTTCAAACAGGCACAAGGCAGCCACCAAAGGCTCCAGGAAACCCAATATAAAGAAGGAGCCCAAGTCTTCCCCTCGACCTACAACAGAGAAAAAGAAATACAAGGCTTCAAGCAAATCTGCCCAGAAATCCAGGGAATTCATCGAAACAGATACCTCATCCTCTGATTCAGATGAAAATGAGAGTCTGCCTCCTTCCTCCCAAACACCCAAATACTCTGAGAGCAATAGGACTCCTGTTAAATCTTCCATGGAGGAGGATGACAGCTTTTTTCGGCAAAGAATGTTCTCTCCTATGGAAGAGAAAGAGCTTCTGTCCCCACTGAGTGATCCTGATGAAAGGTACCCACTCATTGTGAAGATTGACCTGAGCCTCTTATCCAGGATCCCAGGGAAGCCTTACAAGGAGGCAGATGCTGCCAAGGCAGAGAAGAAGAGCGCTCCGGAGAAACACGGGCGGGAATCGCAGAAACAGCCCTCGGACAAGAGCTCCACCAAAGGCAAGAGGAAACACAAACAGGTGAGCACTCAGGGCACAGCCTGCTCTCTCAGCCCCCAGAACCCAGGTGAGGCCTCAGGCTAGGGACTGAGCTGTGCAGCAGTGGCTTTGCTGCTGCAGAACTCCTGGATCATCCCTGTGCTGTTACAGGAGACTTACAGAAACACCTGGAGCAGTGTCAGCCCTGGGGCCAGAGCTCAGGGAGGTCACAGATCTGTGAGCTCTGCTTCCTCTCCTGCCTCCCTGGAACCAGCCCTGGTGCTCTGCAGCCTGGCTCAAGCAGCTGATCCAATGGGAAATCCACCTGGGAAGAAAACCCAAAAATCAATTTTCAGCTGGATCAGCTGCCTGAGCCATGGAATTGCCCATTGCCAGGATAAGGGATGGGGCAGGGGCATGGCAGCAGCAGAAAACATCTCAGGTGCTGCTTCACTGGGGACAGGGGGATCTCTCCATGATAATACTGAATCTTTTCCAAAAGCATTTCATCTCTCCAGCTAGAAGGAAAAGGAGTGGCTGGGGGGCAGTAAAGTAGGCAAGGGTCTGGGGGAACTGAATAGCAGGGTTACTCTTGGAGGGGGAATGTGAGAAGTCAATGCTGGTGTAATTTTAAACTGCTTTTTGAAAGCTCAGCACAGGGACACTCTGTACAAAGGGCAAACCTGGGGCTGTCAGATGGGATCCCTGGGAGTCTGGTCTCCAGGAGTGCAGGGCTATGAGGCCCTGGGACTGGCATTCAAAAATCCCTGCCCTGCTCTGGATGTCACTCTGAACTTTTCCTTTTACCATCTCAAAGGGATCTGACAGGGCTTGGAGACTGTTGCCATCTGCAATCCCAGGATTCTGGGAGATCATTCCCAGAGTCATTTGAGGAGATGGATCATTTCAGTCACACCAAAGTAAACTTGATCACTTGCTGAAGTCTGTGTCATGCAGGAGCCCTGACATGTAACTGCAGATTTACCCTGTACTGTTCCTAAGATTCCTCTTTTCTCTGGCTGAGGAAATGAAGTGAAGAAGTGAACTGCTTTTGTAAAAAGGGAATAACTGCCCAGTACAGTGAACAATTCCTCTGTGCAGGTGTTACTGTGTAAGTCCTGATGTTCCTGGGAATGCACTCACATGTTCCAGTGGGGCTGAATTCCCTGGCTTCTCTCTCTCTGACCAGTTTTGCCTTTAACCACATATTTGGAATTACAGTATTAAAGATCTGTGCCCTCCCATCCAAACCACAGAGCTTTGGTGAGACCAGTTAAATTGAGGCTTTACCCAGGAAAAGTGGTGGTTTGATGTTAACTCAGATCACTCTGGTGCTTCCTGAGAGGATGGAAACCTGTCTGAGGCAAGGACAGGACCCCTTTGCCCACCCTTGCAGTTTTAAGTTTGTGCTCCAAACCCAAGTGACACCACTTGATTTTCTGCATTTCCTGGGTTTCCTTGATCACAATTCTCAGATTGCAGCATCAGTAACAAAACCAAAACCTTTGGTGTTTCAACCTGGGGTTTGTTACCAGATGATTTATTCTGCAAGGCCCCATTTTCCCTCTTATTCACTGTATTGATCCCTCCTGTGACTTGAGGATTAAATTGATATAAATACCTAGTCTTCAACATCTCTGAGCTGACTTTAATAGACTGATTAGATTTTTATTCTTTCCTGGCATTCATCAGACACCTCTTTAGACCCTGCAATATCAAATCTTCTCCTGGTCTTGCCAAAGCCCTTGGCAGATTTTGCTGAGATTTCATGGTTATAATTTATCTGTGCTGAAATTAACAACTTGGCTGTTGCTGCTTTTATCAGGCTGTAATTCAGTGGCCAGACTGGGGTTTTCATTTTGTTCCAGTATCAGGATCTGGTGAGGATTTGCTAAGGATGAGGTGCTGTGGGCCATGGTTTTGGGGTCTGTGTTTAACTGTGAAACAGCTGCTGAGTGAGGTCTCAGTGTGAAATGCTGCCACTCTCAGTGATGTGTAAATGTGGATCTTTGCTGGATGTTTTTCTCATTTGCTTTGCTCAGAACGAGGATGAAAACAGAGCCAGTGAAAGCAAGAAAACGAAACTGGAAGAAAAAGCTCCCTCAGGACACAAGAATTCCAGCAGCAGGGAGTGAGTATCTGCTCTTCCCTGCCCTGAGCTCAGGGTGGCCATGGAGAGAATGGTGCTCATCTTCCCCCTTTCTCCTCTCTCCCACCCCAAGTTTTCCTCAAATAATTGGTAAAACTTCATTTTTTCTTACCCTTCAAACAAATTTACCTCAGTGCTTCTACAAGCAATTGGTGGAAAAGGATTTCCATCCCCAAAAACACTGGCTAAGGACAATGGTGCTCCTTAACAAAGTGAGCTGACCCCTCCTGTGAAGGGGGTATTTCCTTCCTGGTTTTCTCTGATACACAGTGGGGCTTGGGTTTGGTCTAGAAATCAAAATCTGTGCTTTTAAATTAACCCCATCTTGTAATTCTCTGTTTAGTAAGTTTTAAGCTGGGTGTAAACTCCTGAACTGGCTTTCTTTGGGAAGCTGATGGCATTGAGCTTTGGATCCATGGATTTAGCCTTTCATCTCCTTAATTTGTTAGCTCAAGAAAAGTGTGAGTGATACCAAAGCAAAGTAATACAGAATTAGGAGATCAGCATCATTGTTTGATATGTTATTTCTGGATTCCACATGCTTTTTGCAACACCTGTTATGTCTTTATTTGATTGATTTCTTGGTCAGTGTTAATCCACAGGAGAGATGAAGTTTTTTTCCACTGCATTTTGAAACTTCTGTTTCAGTTCAAGCAACTGAAAACTGGTATAATTGTGTCATGGAAAATATTCCTGTCCAGTGAGTAATTGCTAAATTACAAAGATGTGAGAAACTGCAGCAGTTTGCCTCTTCTGAATTAAACAGTGTCTTACTGTTTGTTAGGGAACAGCTGTAGAATGAATGGATACGCTTCTAATTTGACTTTTTTACCTGATATTTGATTTTTTTCCTGGTGTTTGCTTGATTACCAGTGCAGTTCTCTGAAGGACATTTAATTAAATGGGACTATGATTTTCTAGAAATAATAATGGTGGGAAGGCAGGAATAGCCAGCAGCATCCTCAGCAGCCAGGTGAGGTGAGAGTGTCCTAAAGGCTGTGCTGGGGCAGTTTCCCATTCCCTGCCTTCCAGGGTTTGTCTGGAGCATCTTTCCCTGCAGCTGTTGGCTGGCTGCAGTGCACAGACAGCCTGGCGCTGGCACTGGCTCCCACTGCTGCAGCTGGGAGGGTTTGGGCAGCTTTTTGTACACAGCTGGTGCAGGGGTGTGGTTTTATGGTTAGAACTTGTCTGGTTTTGCCTGTGTTTTCAGGTCAGAACAAATAAAATGGTGAAAACAAGTTTGATCTGGCTTTGGAGAAACCAGCTCACTGAGAGGATTATTCTGCTTTTCTCCAAAGCTGGGGCTGACAGGAAAAATCTTGGGGGGTGGGTAAAAGGTGTTTAGTTTAAGATTTAAAAATCAGACTTTTATGTGTTGTGTTCTTGGGGTTGTTTTTGTTTGTTTTGGTTTTGGTTTTGTTTGTTAAGGCAAGAAACCCAAACCCTGAATTTGTTCCTCTTTTCCAGGTCTTCAAAGCCAAGTGCTGTTAAAGAGAAGGATTTGCTGCCCTCCCCTGCTGCCCCAGTCCTGCAGAAGGAGTCCAAGCAGGAACATGGCTCCAGGAAGAGAACAGTCAGTCAGTCCTCATCCCTAAAATCCAGCAGCAACCCAGGCAAGGAGAGCAGCAGTGGCAGCAAGAGCAGCTCCTCTTCCAAGCAGAAGAAGACAGAGGGGAAGGGGTCCAGCAGTGCCAAGGAAGCCAAGGTGAAGGGCTGGTTCTGTCCCTTTTAGTTTGGTCTAAGCAGCCATTTCCAGTTCAGTTTAAGACATCATTAGTTTGAGATGTGCATTCCTGTCATAGAGCTCAAGACCTTTGGAAGGCCATAAATGAGAAGACAGCTTGGAGAGATCATGGAATACAAATGCTTATCCTGCCAAATTGCTGTGTTTATAGAGAAGTGGGTTTAGTCATCCCCTGGTGGCTGCTGCTGCCTGTTCATTGTTGAAGTGGTTAATAGAACTTCCCTAGAAAGCTGTGTGCACACTGGAAATGGAGCTGGGAGGCTGCTCCTGTCTCCTCAGAACAGACACAGGATTTGTCCTGCTTTCAAAGGACAGCAGGAGCTCAGCCCCTGCTCAGTGCTGGGATGGGAAGCTCTGGCTCTCATTTTATGACATTGTAGAAAGATTATTTCAACTCCAGCTCAGCAATTTACAGAGCTCTCCATGGTTGGAGGGGAGAAAACATGGTTATGGAGATGGTGCAGAAAATGGTTTGTAAGAGATTTAGGTTGGGAAGATGCATGTGATGGAATTTAAAAATATAAATGTCCCCAAGCCAGCTGCTCTTTCGTGATCTGCTTGTTGTTTTATACTTCAGATGTGCTTACTCATGTCTTTCTCAGAGGAGTAACTACTCCTGTGTGGGTTTTTCAAGGCAAAGGCATTCACAGAATTTTGTTGATAGAAATCCTCAAAATCCTCCTCATCTCTGTTAGAGCAGAAAAACAGGATTTAGAAACAGTGACAGGGGAGATGGAGGGAGGGATTTCCTGGCCCTGGGTGTATCTGGAAAGCTTTGGCTGCTCCCTTCCCTCTGCAGTCAGGAGCCCCAGCCCAGCCCTGTGGGAGCACCCAGTTATTCCCAGGGCTCCTGCACACTGTCCTTCCTGGATGGAATGGAATGGGGGCAGCCATGGGGGAATTTGTACAACAAATGCTCTTCTTGTAATCATGGCATGGGTTTCTTTTCCAGGAAAAGATCCTGAACAATTCCTCCAGCTGCCCTCCTGCCTCTGCTCAGGCCACGGAAAGTGTGAAGTCGAGGAGAGCAAAGCTTGTTTTTGATGATAGGTAAGGACAGGAAATTCCCTTTCCCTCTTGGGGTCTCTGGATCTCGAGCACAGGCAGCTCCCCACTGAGGAGAGCTGGTGTTCTGCTCCACAAAAGATGGTACACACATGCCCTTTGTCACAGAAAATACCTTGAAAAGAGAATTAAACAAATATTTTACCATCTTGTGCAGACTTGAGGTTTCAGTTGGGCCAATTCAGATGTCAGCTTCTTTAAAATCACTTTACAGATGAAATTATGTTTCCAAACATTTTGCTTTAGAACTTGGTTGAAATACTGTTGGAATTACCTGAAACTAGAGAATGAACTTGAAACTACTTTTAACATTTTTATCATACAGTTAACTAACAGATTCCTTTAAACAGTTTTATGTTTATGGGGTATGGCTTGAGTTAGAACAGAAAAGCTCTGCAATGTGGCAATATTAAGAAGCTCCAGTTACAAGAGGCTGTGTGAATGAGTGGCTCCAGTCCCTAAATCCATGTCCTCTCTTGCAGGACTTACTCAGCTGATCATTATTTGCAGGAAGCAAAGAAGCTCAAACATAATGCAGATGCTTTGGTGAGTGGATCTCCAGTGGCCACCCAGTGTGTGCCCCTGATCCTGGGGTTGGTTTGCTGCCCTTCTGTGCTGGGATTTCCTTGCACTTCTGTGCTCTGTGTTCTGAGCTGTTCTCCCTCCTGCAGTCGGACAGGTTCGAGAAGGCCGTGTACTACCTGGATGCTGTCGTGTCCTTCATTGAGTGTGGGAATGCATTGGAGAAAAATGCTCAGGAATCCAAGTCCCCGTTCCCTATGTATTCAGAAACTGTGGAATTAATCAAGTAAGCTTTGCAGAGCTCCTGCAGGGGCAGGTGGGTGGGGGGAGCTCTGGGATTCAGAGCTTTCAGGTGCACAGAGGTTTTGCCCCCAGTTCTTGAGATCTGTTGACATTCCCAGTAACACTGGAGCAGTGACCAGTTTGTTCCAGTTGCTGGGGTTTAAAGCATTTCCAGGAAGGATGAGGTGGTTTCTGTTGAGGCTTCAAGTCCCTCCAGAATGAGTGACCCAAGAGGAGCAGAATTATTCTGGTCACTGCTGAGTCAATGCTTTATTCAGGGCTGAGAGATGTTCCTAGAACAGAGGAGCCAGCTGAAACTGGAAATTTGTGAGAACATGAGTGTTTTGTGCATGGTAGATGAAGGTAGTTTTTGTTTTGGGCTGATCTGCTGCTTTCTCTGCAGATACACTATGAAACTGAAGAATTACTTGGCCCCAGATGCGACGGCTGCAGACAAAAGGCTGGCAGTGCTTTGGTGAGTGTGCTGGGACTTCCTGCAGTGCCCTGGTGCATTCCACGTCTGCAATCTACACAAAATGCTGCTTACACTGAGCTCAGGGTGTTCCTGGACCAAACACTGGGGATTTCCACTTGGCTGTACACAAAAGTTAAGCTGTGTCTGATTGCTGTAAATGGGGATGTTGCCAGCAGGGGCCAAGGCTTTGAAACATTGAAGGGTGACAGCAGAAGGTGCTCCCTGAGCACTGAGCCAGGGATAAATCCCACCTGGCTGCCTGTGGGGCTGGCAGGAGCCCTGAGGCTGAGGGAGTGGCTGCAGAAGGTGTAGGGGAGCAGAACCCTGTGGTTCAGGGGAGAGCAAAGGGAAGGCTCTCCCTGGCAGGGGCTCAGGGTGTCCTGGCACAGTAAATGAACCCCTTGTCCAGGAATGCACTGGGTGGTGTCTCCCAAACCCAGCAGCATCACTGAGAGTTTCAGTTCCAGCTTGAGGCACACAGAGCTGTTCCAGTTCCCTGCAGAATTTCAAGGTGGTTGTGGATTTTCTGGTTGAGTTACAACTGAGAGCTGAGTTGGCAGAGAGAACATCAAGACCACAGCTATTAGATTTTTGAAATTCACTGAGTTGAGATAAACCTGACTTTTATTGTGACTGATTTAAATATCCTGTCTTTGGGCAGCCTTCGGTGCCAAGCTCTGCTCTACCTGAGGCTTTTCAAACTGAAAAAGGAAAGTGCATTGAAGTACTCAAAAACTCTGACTGAACATCTGAAGGTAATTGCATCTGTATTTTCTCAGAGCATTAAAATCTAATGGTATGGAAGCTCTACATCACTTAAAGTTCCCAAATCCAATTTCAGACTGCTGCGTGTGAGCACATGTTTAGAACTGGACTTGAAGGTGTATTAAAGCTGGGCAGAGCTTTAATAACCAAAACCCTGCTGGTCCTGGCATGACAACTCTGTTAATTTGATTTTCTTTAATAAATGTAGTAGGCTACAAGGAGAAGGTTGTTTGCAGTGGGATGTTGGCTGGGTTTAGGTAAATTGCCCATGACTTTATCTAAATTTCTGTGCAGCTGATTCTGAAGCTTCCAGCTCTCAATGCTGAGAGGAAACAGGTTCATCACATACCAAATCTCTCAGATTTGGGATATCTTTAATTGTTCCATGCCAGTGATCACAGATTCTTTCTATTAAAGCACTGAAAAAATGAAAATGTTCCCATAAGGGACGATGGACTACTCTAATACTTGTTTATATTGCTAAAATAACCCCTTAATTTGTGTCTTAGCCATCAGTAAAAAATGATATTTCCCTAAATTTCAGTTCAATGTCATATTATTGAGAACATTACTTAAAAGTACAAGTACAAAAAAAAAACTTGGTTAAAAAGAACCAGTCAAACAACTAGATAAAATGTAACTGGTGAAAGTATAAACACAAATCAAGTAAAATGTGTCTTTTCCCCCCACAGAACTGCTACAATAATTCTCAAGCACCGTCCCCTGGTATGGGAAGGTGAGTGGTAAAAGCTGTTACCTCTGTTTCTCAGTTTATAGGATGTTTTCTCCATTTCCTGTGTGCCAGGGGAGCTCAGGGAGCAGCTTTTGGGTGTTTATTTGAAGGGTGTGGACTTTGATCCATTTTTGTGTAATTATCATGGTGGAGGGAGGTGCTGCAGCTCTGCAGGTTTGTCAAGCTGAAAAAGGGGCAGTGTGCCATTAACCCATAAGACATTTATCCCAGGAAGTTTTGGTGTTTAATTGAATGCATTTCCCCCCAAACAAGAGTTTTATTAGTGCTGCAAGGCCAGAGGTTACAAGCACTTTCAGGATTCTCTGTTCCATAGTTCAGCAATCACTTCTGCTCTTTTCAACCCTATAATGGAGCTTTGATAAATTATTCAGTGAGTTTAAGGGAGGGCACTTCAGATTTCCATTGTGTTATCTGCAGTAATGTTATACAGTGCAATATTCTGGCAGTGGAGTTACCAGGTAGCTGAAATTTTTTTGTTCTTACTCTTTAAAGTTCATTTAAACAATGAATTTAAGATTTTATTGAATGCTGAGATGCTCAGGTTTGGTAATTAGGTTTTGTAAGCTAGAAGTAATTATTGGAGGATCCTCAGCAGTTCCCAGCTCGAGATTTTCATTTACTGTTGGGCAAATCCTGATTTTTGGTGTGTAAAGTGGAAGTGTTTTCCCATCCCACACCCTGAGTGTGGGCAGATCTTAGGGGAGATCTCAGAGCATGATGTGTCTAAAGCTGGTGCATTTCTGCCTTTCCAATTCCATCTTCCCCTCTGTGTGAGCAGCAAACCTGTTGGGATGCCATCTCCAGTGTCTCCAAAGCTGTCTCCAGGGAATTCAGGAAATTACTCTTCCGGGGCAGCCAACCCTTCAGGGAGCGGGTCCTCGGTGACGATCCCGCAGCGCATCCATCAGATGGCTGCCAGCTACGTCCAGGTCACCTCCAACTTCCTCTATGCCACTGAAATCTGGGAACAAGCAGAACAGCTCTCGAGAGAGCAGAAAGGTAAGGGCTGCCTCAGGGGCACTGAAACCTCCTGAGGGGGCTGGAACACTCCCAGGCTTTGATTGTGTTGATGGGTGTTGAATTCTGCAAAATCAGGGGGAAGGTGACGCTTGGGGTTGCAGAGATACCCCAGGCCTGGGTGTTGTAGTTGTCAAGGTAGTATTGGAGTAGTGACATAAAAATCCTTATTGCATTTCCTGTAAAATGTTGAGTGTAGGAAGAGGAACTTGGTACATTTCCCTTTCTGAAATTCTTTAGTGACGACTTCTTAAGGAAGTAGTTTAGTTACTTCTTTTTGACAGTAGTACCTACTTTTGGCAATAGTTTAGTTATTTTCAACTAGTGCAATACAAGTTTTAGAGGAAAAGCAGGAATTCTGGCAGTGGTTTAGTTGTTTCCAAGCAGTCTTGTGCAGAAGAGTAAAGAAATAGATTAGGAAGGACTTTTCCTCTTGACTCCCCCATTCCCCCCCTCCTCCTCCTTCCCTTTCTCTCCATCCCAGCGACTGACTCGGGGAGCTGGGGTTGGATGTGGTTACCAGATGTGCTCCTTTAACCTGTGTTTGTGCTGTTTTAGAGTTCTTTGCTGAACTGGACAAGGTGATGGGGCCCCTGGTGTTTAACACGAGCATCATGACGGAGCTGGTGCGTTACACCCGCCAGGGGCTGCACTGGCTGCGCCTGGACGCCAAGTGAGGAGCAGCCCAGCCCAGCCCGTTCTTCAGCTGCCTCTGATCCTCTCCACAACACTGTGTCATGTCAATAAGGAAGACTGCCATAACACATTGCTTAGTTGACACTAAGAGCAAGGAATGCTTTCCCATGTCTCCCATCCTCATTTGTGTTTTGTGTTTAACCCCCCCCAAATCAGCTGGTTCATGGACTTCTCCAGTATTCCCGGTTTAAGTTATTTAAATATGTGAAAATTTGCTACATAAAAGTTGTAGTTTTGCTGATCTGTCATGGATGGATCATTGGAATTCCAGTCACAATACATGAATAGTCAGTCTAAATCCTATTTATTTTAATTTTTTTAATTTTAATTTTGAAAAGCCCCTTTTGGGGCTGGTTTTAGCTATTTCTTCTTCCCTAAATTTCCCCTTTTGAGTACTTAGAAATTAAACCTAGACACTTTATTTAAGTACTTTGTGAGCTTTGTTACTCTGTAATGTCTTGTGGTGGTAGAGCCTGTAAAAGGAACTAGGGTTGATAGGTTCTAACGAATAGGGACACCATACTTCTCATGCCTAATGCCTATGAGTCGACTAATAAATGACAACTACAGATTTATTATTGCAGAATTTGTACTAAATAGAAAAGTTCCAGATATTCTTCTACATATTGAGATACTTCATTTAAAAGAATTATAAAGAAATTTATATGGAAAAATATTTAGCTGGATCTGCCTTGGATTATTTCCAAGGCAGCTTCAAGCCATGGATTAACACTATAACAATCACAAAACATTACAGTAATTTGCATTTAATGTAACGTCCAGGCAATGGTGTAGGAATGACCTTCAGTCCGATGGGTGCGATGCAAACAGGAAAGGCTTTGGAAAAGGACAATCTCCTGCTTTTTTGCATCTCTTCATTTCAAATCCCTTTTGTTTCCGTGTTTGTCACTTTTTTTGACAGTTGCAAAATTGGGGAACTTGGTGGTTCCAAACCCAAGAGTAGCTCAGTTCCTATCGGAACCGTCATTTGCGTCTTTTCCATTGACTGAGAAACCAGGAATCTTGAGTAGAACTCTAGGTCCATTTTGTCCTCTTAGGGTCTGCTGGGTGATGGACACTACAGGCTGGGTGGGAGCAGAGCTGCTCCTGCAGGAGCTCTGTTCTGTGCAGCATGGATGGCAAACTCGGCTTTACCCCGTGCTAATGAAGGTCCCGTTCATGTCACGTAACGTCCACTCCCGAGGGGCTGCTGGCTGCCACAGAGGCTTGCAGGAGCTGCAGGTGGCCCTCTCTGAGTGCAAACCAAAGTACCTTTCCATGTGAGGTGCTTGTCTGAGTTAAAGGTTTCAAATGCTACTGCTTTCAGTATTGCTTAGTGCCCCCAACATGTCTGGTGTGCCTTATGCCTTACTTTTAGATGAAGATTTTATGAACTGTTTACAAGATGTTTTACAGCAGGACCAGGTATACTGTATGCAGTGGTCTTCTGCAGTACTTGGGTAAAATTCCATTTCCTTTTTCAAAGTCCCGGTGTCTGTCACACAAACTGACTCATCGTGGTGGTCTCCTTCCCCAGAGTCCAACTCTGAATCCTTTGGAGTGAGATTGTGGAATGCTGCTTTGTTTTCTCTCCCATTGAACCCTTTATTCTGTACCAGATATGAACGTGCATGTTCAGGAAAATTATTGCACTAAATTTTTTGTGTAGGTGTAGTTAAGTGCCAAAATCACGGCAACCTCGAGAGAAGGAATAGAATTCTACGCTCCTTAGTACTGCAGTATGTCCTATGGGCTTTAAGAGTTTAGAAGTTTTGCAAATTAGTAACCTACTACAAGGTAGCTGCATCTTCGTAGAGCTTCCTTTGCGTCCCAGCGTGTTTTGTACTTCCAGAAAAGCTTTGCTACGTCCGATTGATAAACGGGGAGCAGACCTGGGGCTCTCCCTGACTCCACTCTCCAGGTCTGTCGGAGCATCCTTTTTATGGAATCACTGTGCAAGGTCACCTTTCTGTTAGTCTTTGCTGTTGGAGACAGAACTCTGTACCCTCAAACTCCCCACTGTGGGCATGGGACACTGTCAGCTGTGTTTCCTTTCCTCCTCTGAAGTGCCTCGCACACCTCTGACGCTGAGAAATCCCTTGGTAGAAGTTGCATTCGTGGGTGGGTTTGTGTGTAGTGCTGCACTAGCCAGCGTGGCTGTTCTTGGCTTGCTCCTTTGTGCACAGTCACCATTGCTGTCAGCAGGAATGGTGGCATCTCGGGGAATTTTTTTTCCTTAACTAGAGTCCCACAAATACCTTTTGGTGTCACATGAATCGGCCTCTTGAAAACGCATCGCTTATCCCTAGAGCAGTGGATCTTAGAAATTGGCTTCAAACAACCAGAAGGATTTTTTTGCATCGTGTCAAAATGTGGACCTGAGCTGGTTGGAAGTGTCCCAGCTGAAGGGTGAGCTCCATGGTGGCAGATCCTCTGGAGTGCTGTCCCAGGTGTTGTGTCCGTGCAGGGGGGCTTGGGGATGGGTAGGAAATGCCTTGTGCAGCTGGGGCTGGTGCAAACAGATCAGCTCAAACCTCACAATTCCAAAAGCATATCTTAATTTGGGATTGACCCTTGTTTCCTAGAGGAAAGTTCTTTACTTGAGCATATTTTATAGCCAAAAAAAAAAAAAAAAAAAAAAAAAAAAGCAAATACATCCTAGGCTTCCATCCCTCTGCCAAAGTAGGAGGGCTCTGTCCCTGTCCTTGGCAGCTCCCAGCACCACAGGGGGAGTGCAGGTCACAGGAGTGACTGAGGAGGGACTCCCCAATCCTGGCTTCCCAAATGATTCTCTGGATAGGGAATGTGTATCAATGCATATCAATGCTGTAATTTTAATTCTCTTGCTGATCATGGCCCCAGTTGGTGAATCTTAAAAATGGCTCAATCAGACTAGGCTTGCTCAGCTATCTGTGCTGTTTGACTTTGCTCTCAGACTTGCAGGTTCCAGGGTGATAAAGGTGCAAACCATTTATAATTCCAAACAAATCTTCAGGACACCAGAGTAAACCAGCCCAAGAGTTTTGTTTTGATTTGAATCTCAGCCATAAAGCAGAGCAGACGGACGGCTCTCCTTGGCTTCGATGGCAGTATGCAATTTGTATTGTATGTGTCTTTTAATATATATGTATATATATATGACTCAGTCTGTCCAAAGTATATGTTATACTTGTTTTTAGATTATGGTGCAACTGACTATATTGATATATTATTTATTGAGTGCTGAGTCACCATCTTATTGGTGATAAATATTGCATATTATCCAGGAGTGCAATGTATATTCCTTTAGATTGCTGAGGCTTGATTGCTGTGGTAACAAAAAAATGCCCTGAAATGTATTTATGAATGGCCCCAACACACAGAGAGTCAGAATTTATGGGAATGATGTAGCACTTGCCTGGGGCAAGTAAAATAAAGCCGTAGGCAGAGAATTATGGAGTTTGCCCAAAAGGCAAACTGCTGGAAAGAGAGAGAAACTACCTTTGCTGTATTTAATGTCATTTTCTGAACAGATCTTCACTGTCACTGCAGTGTTTCCATTGAGGCAGATCCACAAGGGCCTGAGCAAGTCAAGTTTGAATTACCCATTGGGGAGTAAACAACTTCCAAATTCTTCCTTTCCCGACAAATCCTTGGGTCAGGGTTGAAACCTCTCCCTGTGATGTGTCAGTGTTCTGGAAAACCCCTGTTCCAGTGAGCAGTGAGGTCAGTGCTGGGCACCCCGAGGGGCAGAGAGGAGCCCCAGCTTTGCTGCAGCTCCCCCAGATGCAGAGTTCAGGAGGTGTCCCCTGGGGAGGGGAGGGCAGCGCTGCTCCAGGCCAGGCTCAGCCCCTGGCTCTGCTCTGGCAGCAGTTCCAGCTGCTGGGGCACTCCCAGGCTCTTGTGGGGCTGAGCCCCCCCTGCTTTGAGTCCACCTGGGAGCTGAATTCCCCGTGGCACTGTGCCCATCCCTGGCTCCATCCCTGCCCCAGGACACGGCTCCTGGCGCTGCCTTGGCATTCCACATCCCAAACTCTACTCCAAGGACCAGGCATGACTTTCCAAGCACAGTTCCTGACATTTGTATCTGGTCCCACTTTTAAATTGTTTTAAAAAAATTTTGTATATGGAGGATAAAGTGCTTATATATTTATTAAAAATCCTTTATCTTATTTGAAATTATTATTTGGTGAAGAAGGGGTTTTTCTTTTGGGGGAGGGCTGGGGAGGGGAGGTAACTTTTAATCTGTCACTTATAAATGAAGCCCTGATTAATCCTACAGAAAGGTACTGTTAGTAACTAATGGGATGTCTCTGTTTTATGCTTTGTACATGACAAGTCCATGTGTTACATTTTGTTTTCTATCAAAAGATTTGGGCATCTGTCTTCAACCAAAACCAGAAAAAATAGAAACAAACTGTGATTTTATTTGTTGCAATACATTTGAAATTTCAAAGGGTACTTTGGGGCTCAAAATTAGGATTTCTAAGTCAGTATGTGCATTTCACGTAATAAAGCTGTTAATGGTGAGCAAAGTATTATATACTAACTAGATTTTTTCCACATCTGTATAGTATATTCTATGTATTTTGTGGTATTGAGATTATAGAAAGTTTAGTGTCTGAAACATGCGTTTAATGTGTATTTTTAAACAAATTTATGGCAATTAAAATATTTGGAGAAAAGGGTATCACATTTCAATTTGTAAAGATCTTTTTAACTACTGTGTCATTAAAATGCTTTGTACAATGCGAAACTGTAACTGGAGAAACTAAGTTTAATAAATATCAAATAGATTTTCTGTATTAAACTTCCAACCCCTTGTGCTTGTATCTGTTTTATGGGGCCTTCTCCTCCCTGGAAGTGCATTTTTAGGCAGAATTTTCTTCCTTGATCCTATTGCTCTGTGAAACAAAAGAAAAGTAACATCCAGTGCATGTGTTGATTTTTTTTTTTTTGTCTTTCAGCCCCCAAGTCAACATCCAACACATCAAAAGAGCATTTTGATCATTTTAAGACAGGACAGAAGGTCAGTGGCAAAAGTCAGTCTAGGACATATATTTAAGTAAATTTGATTAGAAGTAATTAAAAGTAAATAGTTCTCATTCCACTTATCGCTGGATATATTTGGGATATTGGAATTGCAATCAGTATTATCAGTTTGGTTCCCTCTTTCCAACAGCCTTTATCTGAGGACTGATAAGAGCTAGACTGGGGGAGAGGGGGCCTGATCTACATTAGGCTCTTGCCAGGGGGAAGGATGAATGTCCAAAGTCTGGCTGGAACAGAGCCCCAGCTCTGTGCTCATCATCCACTTTGCTCAAGATACAAGGAAAACCAAGCTGCTTTGCTGAACATATACTTTAATTCACACCTTCAAATAAATAATAGAAAGCATTACAAAAAAACCAAACGAGCAGGAGATGCAGAGCCCTTTTATTGAGCTTGGCCAGAGGCCTCCTGAGGCATGGCTGTGGGAGGAGATGCTCTTGAGCTCTTTGAAGTCCTTTTATCAGCACATGTGACAGAAATATTAAATACTCTGATTGCTCCAGGCCCTTGCAGCTCCTGAGCAGTCAATAAATACATCCCAAGTGTGTGGAGCATGGTCAGCAGTAACAGTGCAGGCTGTGCTTGGTGCCAGCTCACGCCGAGGCCGTGGACAGGAGGCAGCGGTTTTTCCTGAGGAAAATAAAACCAAAACCAGCATGAGGAGAATGAAAACAAAACAACCATGAGGAAAATCAAAACAAAACAACCATGAGGAAAATCAAAACAAAACAACCATGAGGCTCTGAGGGCTCAGCCAGGGACCCCAGGTATATCTTTGTGCCCTGTGCCAGCAGTGCTGGCTTCAGGCACACTGGACTCCCCTCAGCTGTTCAGTCTTGATTAATTTTTTGGTTTTTGCTTTCCATCAGAATTCCAAACTTATCATAGCAGCCCAACCACCCTCTCCTATTTACTTTTACTAATAATTTATAGTATAAAATAAGCTTATTTATAACAACATTCATTAATAATAGAATGTACTATATTCATTAATAATAGGGATATACTTATCCATTATTGCTATTTACATACAGTAGAAAATGACTGTTTTCTATCCTGTCTCTTAGTGCTGGTATATGTGTACAACAGGTGCCATACAAAATCACCTTTCAGTCATTAAGTAATAATATTAACTAATCAATTTATATGTAGTTGGACAATTTGCTCATGCCTAGTGAGAACTAAATAGTTTGATATTTTTATAGAACTAAATTTTGATACTATAGTTGCTTTTTAAACTATAAGCTTAAATAATCACTCAAAAGTGATTAATTTAGGGTAAGATGTATTAATACAAGCTTTTTCACTTTTCATTAGTACATGCTTTAAAGAAAAGGATTAATAGGAAGGTCTGTAAGTTGCCTAAAAGCTGTCTGGAGCCCTGTGTTCTCTTTGGCCAGCCAGGTTATTTGGGGTTGCAGTGAAAGGACTGGGGCTGGACTCTGCTCTGTTTGTTCTGCTTACTAAAGAGTCTCACTGTGTTGCCCCATCCCTATTCCTGGTATCTTTTTTTATGCCCAGTGACCTCTGGATCCCGTGTGGATGAGGCCAGGTGGGAAGGTGCTGTGCCCTGGCAGCCCAGGAGTGCTTACCTGCAGAGCAAGGTGAGGCACTCGCTGTTGTCCCTGCAGGAGGCTCCGATGGGTCTCAGGGACACTCCTCTCCAGAAGGGCGTCATGCGCCGCTGCCGGGGGCTGCGGGGCTGCGACGGGGACAGGGACAGGGACACGCCGTGGCTCTGCAACACAGGGTCACTGTCAGGGCATGGGCAGCTGCAGCACTTCCTCCTCCTGCTGCTCAGGTCACCAGGCTTCGTTTCAAGTGAAGCACTCGAAATCTTTCTGTGTTTGCAGATCGCAGCAGCCTCTGGGTAAAGCAGTGCTTGCAGCCCAACCCCAAGGAAGTATCTCCCAAAATTAATGATGGTTTTAGTCTTCTTGGGAGGGAAGGCAGAATTGCTGGCTGAGCTATGGCTCAGAGTTGCCCAGTGTTCACTAGGCAGTAACTCTACATTTTTATGATGCTGAATCCTCTAAAAAGCCCTGCTGTCACCTCTTAACTCCTGCCAGTTGTCCATCCAAATCATAACAGCTTTTATGAACTGCCTGTGCTTTGAATTAGCCCTTTAAATAGTTTATTTCAGTATGATGTCAGTTTACCTGGCTGAGCAGCAGTGAGCAGAGCAGAAGGGCTGCCATCACTTTCCACCAGTGCATCTTCCCAGCAGGAGCTGTCACTTGGAGCAGCTGTGGGCGGAGGAGGCACAAAGAGCTCCAGTCAGGACTTCCCAGGCTTGCAGCTACATTTTTATAGACTTCATTCTCTTATCATTGCATCAGCTGCCAGTTATTACAGGGCCAAAGTTTGCTTTGGAGCAAGAGAGAATTGCTAAGTCTACATCTGCTGCAGTGATCTGGTTCAAGGCCTATCTTGAGCTAATGATTTACTCCCCTTCCACTTGTACTTTGTCTGGTCAGTTGTGCTGACCCCTTGTGCCAACTGTTCCGTTTTTTTAAAGCCCTCCTAAGATGTTACCAGAACTCCATGGTCTATTTGTAAGCAAAAGTGGGGCTGGCCCAAATTATTATGGTCAAGATCAAAAGCCTAATTTAGCTTCAGTAGCTGTGAGTTTGCCAAGCAGGGGTAAGGGTTGTCCTGCCAAGCTGATTTCTCTGGAACAGAGAATTGTGCTTTTGATTTGTTTCTCACTCCTGTACATGAAAGAACCATAAGGAAGTTGCTTAACCTTTATTTCCAGGCACACAGTGCTCAAAAAGCAGGTGTAACACTTCCCAGCTGGGTTTGGGAATGTAAAATGTGTGATAACTCAGAGCTCTTCCCCCAGGAATCCAGAGGTGTCAAAGATAATCATCTCTAGGCAGATAATGGAAAAGGCTGCTCAGGGCTTGTCTGGAGCTGCTCCATGTGCAGACTGTGGTTTCCCTGGATGAGCCATCTCTGCCCCAAAGTTGTGTCATTTACCATCAGGCTTCCAAAAATGCCAGCGGCTCCCATGGGGTGGAGAGGCTCTTTGTCATTGAGAGGAAGCTTCAGATTTTCCATTGTGGAGTGAGATTGCAGCAGCAGCAGAGAAAATGTGAGCAGAGCTGTACCTCCCATCTCCTCTGCCCTCTGCTTGCACACCTGTGCTTGTCCCAGTGCTTGTGTCTCATGGCTCCTCACCTGTGGGATCTTGTGGATCTCCTTGGATGGGCTTGGAGCAACCTGGGCTAGTGAAGGTTGGGGGGAACTGCAACTTTAAGAGCCTTTCCAACCCAAACCACGCTGTGGTTCTGTCTGGTTCCCACATCTGTCAGGGCAAGACATCTGAGACTGCAGAGTGACCTTGCAGCTTGTGTCAGGTTTTGGAACACACTGTTTTAATTCAAGCAAATACTTTATAAGTAAGTGTAATAATGAACTAAGTAAGTGTATAATGAACTGTGTTTTGGCTAAATTGTAAATAGAGATTTGGATGTCACAGGGTCTATTTCTTTGATTGCTTAATATGAAGGCACAAGTGCCAGCGTGGAGTGCAAGTGACTTAGATTTAGATAATGCTGTGATGTCAGATGATTAGCCCTTAGCCCAAATTTCACTGGGAATAAAAGAAAAACCTTCCCAGCACAGTCTACAACCAGTGTTTGATCTTTCCCATCCTAAGATGGTTCTTACACACCTTCCTCTGCTCTATTTGATTTGCTTCTCTGGGAGGAGGAAGGAAAATTTTCATTATTTCACCTTCTTGAATCTTAAGAAGGGAAGGAAATAGAACAGCAAATCATGGAGACAAGTAGCTGAACTTAAAAAGTTAATTTATATTTGGCTGGGAATTTGTCAATTGTTTTTCCCATGCATACATGCATCTTTTCATGCATCATGAGTTTTAATTTCTGCCATTTCCACCAGGCACTAGTGTAGAACACAAAGGAGCACAAGGCAGCAGCAGGAGCCTTGACTTCTTCCATAAAGCACAAGATTTGGAAGAGCAGCAGAGCCCTCTGTAAGTCACTGTCTCAGTTTTTTTGCCTGGAGAAGGCTGGTACTTTGTGATTAAATGATTTATATTTATTTATATTTATATCAGAATTGTTGTCTGTCCTTCTGGGTCACTAATAGCATCAGACAGTCCCTGCCAGGAGCAAACTGCTCTGTGCAATAAGCTGGGGGAAAGAAAAGAGTGTAACTGAGCTGGTCCTTTCCATGCCCACAATTCCCACAGGCCAGTAAATCACCACAGCAGGGATGTGAGAAAAGAAACACAAAGTGTTGCTCTGTTGCCACTGCTAATAATTCCCCAAAGGACAACAGAAAAAAAAATGAGTGAAAACTTTTCAAGCACCTTGTTCAGATTCTGCAATGCCCTCCCAGTGCCACAGGTCCAGCAGGAGCCTCCCAGTTTGGAATGAGGCTTGGATCAGAGGTGGAGGTTGGCAGGGCAGGGCTGGGATGGCTGGGAAGGTTTGGGATGGCTGGGAAGGTTTTGGGATGGCTGGGAAGGTTTGGGATGGATGAGCATGGTCACAGGATGGCAGGGCAGGGCTGGGATGGCAGGGCAGGGTTGGGATGGCTGGGAAGGTTTTGGGATGGCTGGGAAGGTTTTGGGATGGATGAGCATGGTCACAGGATGGCAGGGCAGGGCTGGGATGGCAGGGCAGGGTAGCAACAGGCTGCAGGTGGAGCAGCTCAGTGTTGTTCCTGTCCCTGTCCCTGTCCCTGTCCCTCCACGCTGACCCCAGCACTGACCCTGCCCAGCCGGCCTGGCCGCCGTGCCGCTGCCCCTGTTTGCCTTGGTCTGGCCCCTGGGCCAGTTCAGCTGGGCAGGCACAGTTCAGCTGTCTGTGAGCAGGAGCAGGGACCTCGTGAGAGCCCTGGGCAGCTGCTGGGACAACACAGTGACTGAGCTGCCAAGGCAGAGCTGCACTGGGGCTGTCACTGAGCCCACCCTGCTCTGCGGGGCTCGGGGGCACGGTGAGCAGGACACCAGGGTCTGAGTGAAACACCTCAGGGAGAGGGACTTCAATACAGGCACACAGTGACAGGCAAGGGAATGGCTTCAGACTGCCAGAGAGCAGGCTTAGATGGGATACTGGGAAGGAACTGTTCCCTCTGAGGCCCTGGCACACATTTCCCAGAGCAGCTGTGGCTGCCCCTGGATCCCTGGCAGGTCCAAGGCCAGGTTGGACATTGGGGCTGGGAGCACCCTGGGACAGTGGAAGGTGAAAGGGTGGCACTGGATGGGCTTTGAGGTCTCCTCTGGGATAAATGTCCCTTTATACCAGCCACAGCAGCCAGTTTGTAGCTCCCCACTTGCTTAAGCTGCCTAGAAAGTACCAGTGACCCAAAATGCAGTTAAGCACAGAATATTTTTGGCACAACTTGGGAGCACTGGCTGATTGATTTGATTGCCACTTTTATTGCCTCCAACCTCAGGCTGCGCTTGGAGGAAACACAAGAGGCTGAGCTCAGTCTCGTGTGCCCTGAGCCCCAAAATACTCCAGCACTGAGCTATAAAAATTGCATCAACCCAGCTTCCTGAAGTGAGAGCCTGAGCATCATTGTCTTCCTGACAGCCCAGCCCTGAGCACACTGAGGGAAACTCACACAGGGAAACGTCATTCCTGCCCTGCAGATAAGATAAACCCCCAGGACAGCTCCAGGAATAGCACAGCAGAACACCAACGTGTTGCTCTGCATGGGATGGGAGCTGGAGGCAGTCAGTGGAACACTGGGAGGAAAAAATTAGGATAAAGGAGCCAGCCACGTGTTCTGAGCTGCCAACAGTGAAGGTGTTTCTATACTCAGAAACACAAGGTGAATTTGTCACATATTTAAGCAACTTTTATTACCAGCAGCTGATTTTTTAATCATCTTCAGGCCTTAAATAGTCTTGCTTATCCCCGCAGTTTTCAAGAAGGTTCTAATGCAGCCTCTTACCACTGATCAGATATCAGAGTGTAGTTAATCGCTCAATTAACATTTGTGTAACTAGGTAATTAGAATCAGAGGATCAGAGAACAGCCCAGGTTGGAAGGGACCTTGGCAGATCAGCTGGTGCAGGCATTTTGTGGGAAGGGAGCCCAGAGGAGGTTACCTGGCACCCAGTCCAGTCACCTCCTGAAACCCCCAGGCTGTTCCAGGGACTGATTGTTCTCACTGGAAAAAACTCCTTTGTTACACAGAGATGAAACCTCTCCTGGTGCATCCTGTACCTGTTCCCCTTCATCTTCTGCCCAGGGCTCCCATGAAGAGCAGCCTCTGGCCAGAGGTCAGGGTCCATCCCAAATCCCAAGCCACCAGCCAGCCCATCCAGCTGTAATCAATACCAAACCAGGGAGTGTTTGTATTTCACAGATCTCAAGGCTGGCGGAAAAGCAGCAGCCAGTGATGGGAAAAATAAAGAGGACAAGGAACAATTTCAAACCAGCCCTTGCTGCACTTTATATTGAGGAATATTTCAACAGGAATTATGAAGACTGGAAGTGCTCTAAGATAAAAACATCCGAGCACATGGAACTTCAGCCTGATTATCTGCCTGTACAGAGAGATCCAGACAAGGGATTTGATGCTCCTCACCTCAAACAGCTCAAGACACGGATTTCACACAGAGTCATGGGGCAAAGTTACAGTTTATTATCCAAGGCTTATCTCCCTGTTAATCCCCTCTGGCCACGGGAACAAGCACAGCAGGTCCCCAGGGAGCTCCGGAGCCTCGTGGTCACTGCCCGTGGTCACTGGTCGTGCTCGTAGTCAGCCGGGTTCTTCCTCTTGAGCCGCTCAAACTCCTGCGTCCCCCAGGAATAAATGAGGTAACCGATGGCCAAGGCTGGCAGGGACAGAGGACAGGCACAGTCAGGGGACACTGCTAGAAAGGGGCGATCTCCATTAAAGGGACAGTGGAGAGGGAACACTGCTCTAAGGGGATAATGCAGTGAGGGGACACTTCACAATAACGGGACTTTCACTGTAACGGGGCATTCACAATCAAGTGGCACACGATGCAGTGAGGGGACACCTACAAAAGGACACTGCAGGGAGGGGACACTGGAATAAGGGGATTTCACAATATGGAGACACCGGGAGAAGGGGATTTCACAATATGGGAACACCTCAGTGAGGGGACACTGCACTGCGAACAGCAGCCACCTCCTGCGACAAAACAACATCCCACATCCCCCGGCCCGCAGCTCTCCTCCCCAAACTTACACTAAAAGGTACAAAGGGGGTACAAAAGAGGGGATCCCTCCTGTACTCACGGGGCACCACCTTCAACACCTGGGAGGCGAAGCGGCGGCCCACGTTGGGGACGCCGTGGGACACGATATTGGGGAAGGCTTGCTGCTCGAAGGGAGACAGGCTGTAGGTGATGACATGGCGCACCCGCGCCAGGTTCCCGAAGTGCTTCCCCATGGTCACCGCGGTGTCCGCTCGGTCACCGCGCAATGGCCGCCGCCCGCCCCGGAACTGCCTCAGCGACGCCTTCCGGGGCACTGCGAGCCGCGCTTCCCGTTTGTAATTAACGGTAAAGGCGATGAAATATGTGTGTGATAAATCACAGTTATACTGAAGTGTGTTTTAACAGGAGATTTGTACTAAATGATGTGCGCCATAAACGGGCCCTGCCCTGAGGGGAGCGGGGGGCGCGCGAGGCGCCTGCGCCGTGAGGGGGGGGGGGGGGCGGCGCCTCAGCGCGGAAAACGCGCCAAAAATAAATAATGGAGAAAAAACCACAATTTGTGTGGCGATTGTGGGGTTCTGATGAAAAGTAAATAACGGAGAAAAAACCCCCACTTTTGTGTGGCGGTTGTGGGGTTCCGATGAAAAATAAATAATGGAGAAAAAAAATCCCACTTTTGTGTGTCGGTCGTGGGGTTCCCATGAAAAATAACGAAGAAAAAAAAACAATTTGTGTGGCGGTTGTGGGGTTCCGATGAAAAATAAAAAACGGATAAAAAACCCCACTTTTATGTGGCGATTGTGGAGTTCCGATAAAAAATAAATAACGGAGAAAAAAACCCCACTTTTGTGTGGCAGTTGTGGGGTTCCGGTGAAAAATAAATAATGGAGAAAAAAAATCCCACTTTTGTGTGGTGATTGTGGGGTTCCGATGAACAGCGGGAGCGTCTGCAGCAGAAAATTGTGGAATTATGGAATAGTTTCAGCTGGAAAAGGCTTTTAAAGGTTAAATATCCACCACACCCCCTATGCTATGAGCATAGCAAACAATATTGGAATTATTATTAGAATGTATGAGACATCTTCCACATAACTGAAATTACTATTAGACTGTATTAGATATCTTCAGTTTTACTGGAATGATTAATAGAGTCTATTTTAACTATTAGACTGTCTGAGACATTCCGTATTATTCGAATTATAGAATATATTTGACATCAAACTTGTTCAAATTATTCTTAGAATATATTAGAGATCTTCATCATTATTGCAATTATAATTAGAACATATTGGAATTATAGTACTATATCAGCTTCCACATTAACAGATAAGTATTTGTATTACTATACTATAATAAATCATCTTCCACTAATTGAAACTATTAGAAGATATTAGAATTATTAGGTATATTTAACATTATTGAATTATCATTAGAATAGAATTATTAGAATATTAGACATTTTCACCATGATTTGAATTATTAGACTGCATTAGACATTTTCAACTTTATTTGGATCATTATGATGCACTAGACATATTTGCCATTATTTAAACTATTGGATTTGTTTGAATGTGTTAAACACTTTCAGCATTGTTGGAATTGTTATTAGAATGTATTAGATAAGTTCAACATTACTGGAATTATTACAATATATTATACATATTTAATGTATTACTATTTGAATTATTAGACTGTATTAAAGATGATCCCCATTAATAGAATATTAGAATATTTTAGGATTATTAGACTACATTAGACATTTCACCAAAATTAGAAGGATTTGTCTCTGGAAAAAACTCAATTTATTCTCTTCTCTGGCAGGTGAGCAAAGCCAAATTCCCAGAGTTTGAAGGGATGAGGAGCAGTGATACAATCCAAACTGAGTGCTGGGACCTGGATGGTTTTATGTGACACCAAGACTCTGCTTTGAGCTTTTGGTGCTGAGCTCTTTGATTTCAGCAGTCAGAGACTGAGACCTGGAGCAGGATCCTCACTTCTGGGCCGGTTTGTGCCTGTTGCACCTCCAGGTATCTCCAGACACCCCAACATCCGTGGTGAAGGATCACAGTGACACCACCAGTGACAGCAGCCTCTGCCCTGCCAGGCTGAATTCCCAGCCTCTGGAATTGCTCAGGATCTAAGGTAGAGGCTGCTTGAGTGGCTGAGTGCAGAAAGTTACAACATTTGTTTATTAATCCAGTAGCAAGTCAATGTTAAAGGATGTTCTGAACAAGTTTTACAAGATAGTGCTGCTGCACAGCTTTTAATTAACAAAAAAAACAAACAAGAAAAATCCCCACTAAAGCTGAGAGGTTTTGTGAATGAACCCCAAGTCTAGGAGGAGAAAATAAATGATAATAAATCAATTACAGTAAAAATTTGGTGTTAAAGCATCTAGAGTTGAGGCACTTGCTACCTACAATTTCATTGTGAGAGGAAACAAATCTGTGGCCCCATATTTCTGAATGTTGAACCCATTGAACAACATTTACATCAACACATTTAAGGCTTTTAGAAGCCATTTTTGGGGATTAAGCTTTTTAAACAGTTTTTCCTACTTCAGAAGCCAGTGGCAGTGTGACTCCAGTGGACAATCCTCTGCCCTCATCCCGTGGACAGCTGCTCCTTGTTCTCGAATCAAAGGAAACCTCACCTGATGCCAAATGTTACCAAAATAATGCCTTGATTTAAGTGTTCACAAATTACCCACTACTGCCCTTAAATTCTTACCCTTCTTTTAGCTGAGAGAGCCAAAGAGTGCAACAGAAAAAAAGTAAAAAAAACCAAACTGGTAACTCTTTACAGAAATGTGAGGAAGGGTTTTGTCATCCACTTGGAAGAGCTGGAATGTGGTAGGGAAAGAGAATGAAAAACTGAAGAAATAGTTCTAACATTAAAGATTTGCTTCTCTTCCTAATCATTGCTGGAGGTGCCACACACAAGGGCTCTGTAGGGGCAGAGTAGCAGGCACTGCATGTCAGGGTATGTGTGATAGCCATTTATTTCTCTCTTTTTTTAATCTGTAATAAAGCAGTTTAAAAATAGACATTTAGTAGTTGAAACCTTCCCCCATTTTAAATGCAAAATTCTCCCCATAAAAAGACATGATTTACATTTAATTGCACGTTCTAGAAAGGCTGAGTGAGTACAAAAATCAGTGCTGTGATGTGAACCCCTTCCGTGCTAAACCCCGGCGTTACAGCAACGCTGCCGGAGTCGATTGTAGCAGCAGATGCGGAGAGAACGCGAAGCTAAAACGCGTATCAGAGTCCCGGCTAGCGGCAGGTGCACCTGGTGGCGATCATGTCCTCGTACTCCTTGTAGGCGATGGAGCCGTCGGGCTCGATGGTGAGCACGCTGAGCGGGCTGTAGGCGGCGGGCACGCACGAGGGCCGGGGCACCGCGGGGTCCAGGCGCTCGTAGATGAGCGTCTGCACCATGGTGTGCACGGGCGAGCCGTAGCGCTGGCCCAGCGCCCGGGGACAGTCGCCCCGGCAGAACTGGGGGCTGTACCTGTGCGGGGCGATGATCCAGCGGTCCCAGCGCAGCTGGCTGAAGCTCAGGCGGAAGTTGTGCAGCTTGCACTCGTGCTGGGGGAACGCGAGCTGCTTCAGGTACTCGCTCAGGCTGTGGGGTGAAGGGGCTGGGGTCGCTTTTGGGTCGTTCCTTCGCTGGCGGGACGCCCTTTTACGCTGGCGGGTGCCTTGTGCTTTGCCACCCTTTGGAGGCTCCACAAGCGGGCTGCTGCTTTCCCTCCCGTGCCCCAGGGAGCTCCCCCGGTGATAAGCTTGCTCACTGGTGTCATTGAGATACAGCAGAAGGGAAGGGGGAACCAGTGTCACATTGACAGCGTTTGCCAGTCCCGTGCTCCGTTGTGGGTCACCCATCACACAAGTGAAGTTCAGAGCCATGTGCACGTTCCTCCTGTTCGCAGCAATCAGAGGCTGGAGGAGAGAAGTCACATCCATTTCCACCCATTTGCGTCTCCTAACGTCAAAGTGCAGGCTAAAAGCTAGAGAGTGGGAAATGCTGGGACAAACTTGGCTGGAAAAAACATGTTCCTTAAGGGATAAATGGCATATGCAGGTAATGGAAGAGGAAATGGGAACAGATGTGTCAAAGGAATAGAGCAAGACAGACTTGAGTAAGTGCTCCAGAGCAGTAACACGATCCAAGTTGAAGAGTAAATCCACCGAGTGAACATCTCCTGGGAAGGGAAACAGATTCCTGTAGTGTTAGTGTGTCTTATTTTCCCACCTAGACATAAATATTGTAGTAGATAAATAAAAATTGTACAGCAGCAGAAGAAAACAATTTAGATGACCTCCTTTATATTTACTATGTGAAATTTCTACTTTGGTCAGGGACTTAAGAGTTAAAAATTAAGACATTAAAACAAACCAAAGAAAACTCCACATTTTAACAGCTATTAGTATTCATTTCTTTAAAAGAACCAGCACAGGAGGGAGTCAGCTGTTGTTTCTTATGTGCTGTATGGAGTAACAGGAACTAAACACTCCAGATGATACAAACAATGAACTCCACCTCAAAGGGCTGTTCCTGTGCAGCAGTGCAATGCCTGTGCTTATGTCTTTCTAGTGAAAAATCTGAGTCAGAAGAACTCAGGTCACCTCAGTAGGATTAACAGCCAACGATTTCTGGGTGCTGCTGTGATCAACTCACATTTAAGAAAGCCATGGAAGCACCATAACTTACAGGGTACCCAGCCATCCCAGCTCTGAGCCTGATTTGCAAATAATTCTACGCTTCCCTTCAGGCTTTGGTTGTGATTCATTCTTCTCTAGCAAATGCACCAGGCAAGGAGAGGAGTCTCTGGCAGTTTGGTACAAGTCTGGTACCAGTGCTGTGGTTTTTTGAAAAAAAGCAACACTAAGATGTGCTGCCCATTATACTTTAACATTTTTTACACTTCTCTCGTTTCACTTAGATCTGCTTGTGGCTTTTTCTGACTCACGAGGAGATGAGTCAGCCCGAAACATCGCCATGCCTTGTACGTACCACTGGTGCGGTGTTCCCCAGCCTGTGAAGTCTGTGCCTAATGCCATTCAAGGAGAAGTAGGCTGTGAAAAACTCCCACAGTTTAGGAGAAGTGCCTCCAGGACTAAAATAGCAGCAGCTCTAAAGAAAGGAAGTATTTTTATCCCGCGCTGCCAGCACCCAGAACAGACAGAAACCCCGAGTAACCCAGGCAGCGCACTCCTACCTTTCCCCGGGTGGCCGTGCTCGCACTCCCAGCACGGCGTGAAGAGCCGCACCGTGTTATAGAGGCGGCCTCGCTGCGCCCTGGGGATGCCCTCCCTGGTGGCAGACATCCTGTACAGCCTCTTCATGTACCGCAGGGCCCTGGAGTCCGGCTGCAGCCGCGGCACCTCGCTGTGCCAGCCCCGGGAGCCGCGGTCGTGCAGCACCTCGAGCAGCGGGGGCAGGAGGGCATGGGCTGGTGCCCTGCTCTGGGGCAGCTGCAGCACCGCGCTCAGCTGGCTGGCAGCATCCTCAGGAGCTGCCAAAAGCTCGGGGGGCTCCTCAGAGCTCCCCCGGCCCCGGGAGTGGGGAGAGCACTGGGTGCCAGCAGAGAGCCAGGGCAAGCAGCAGTACAAACACACACAAATCCTCCAAGTGCTCTCCATGCTCTTGAGGGCTGCAGATGAAAAAAAGAAAAACACCTCCCCTCAAGTATTCAAGGAAAAACAAGAGTACCTGAGCCCCATCCCTTATATAGGTTGCAGCTGTGGAATGTGAGGGAGATTTCTTTGTGATTAGGAAGCAAAGAGAAAGATCTGCAGCTGGCCCCTGAAACCACAGGTTCATTGCAGTTGGGCTAACTTGGCCCTGAACGCTTATTGAAAAGAGATACTAATTCTGAATTACCCTGTTTCACGTGGGAAATGACAGGCTGGGAGCGAGTGCCAGCCCGCAGAGGGAGCTGGGGAGGCGTTGTGTTGCTTGGTCTAATTAATCCTGGTTTATTTGCAGGAATATATAAAGCTAAATATTACTGCTTTTAACCTTTGGCTTCTCTCCATGTGAGAGTAGTTTTCACCAGCTCTGAGCTGAACAACCCAGCCCCCAGCTGCTCACTGGGTAAAAAGTTGTGGGTTTTGTTAAGGAAGAAGGTTTGAGGCTGCTTTGAGAGCATCTTACAGGTAACTTAATTTAGGGGTTATAGCAGATGTTCTCCCTCTTGTCTTGGTGTGCTGCAGTGGAAAGCTGAGTTTGCTGAGCTCATTACTCTCTCTTTCAGCTTCCTTGGTGTATTTTCCTGCCTGACAAGCTCTTGTTTACAAGCTGGAGAGCAAAGAAAGCCCTGAAGAATCAAAATTGTGGAAAATGGAGAGCCTGCTGGTTTTACCTGCCCTGTTTGCTGCCTGAAGTGATGTTTAAGGTATCCTGCTGCACACCAGCTGAGAGTTATTCTTCAGAAAATTTTTTATTGCTGCTAAATAAAATAACACTTCTGGTCCTTCTTGCAGGATCTCTGCCATGGGCTTCAGCTGTGGCTTTAAGGTAGGAGTAGGTAAATTGTTTCTCATGTTGTTGGTGTCTCGTTTATTTTACATTATTATTGGATATGTTTAAGGTGCAGGTCTGGTGCTGCACACTCCAGGAGGGCTGGAGGGTTTTTGTGATTAGGAAATACAAGGCCTTTTCAGAAATCCTTTCTTGTCTATGTTACTTGGTATCAAGGCAGGCACTAATTGTGGTGACCAAAAAGGTTGCTGAATTTACTTTAAATTACAGAATTTATGGAATTTTAGAAGGTTCAGGGAACAAAAAGCAACAACCCCAAGCTTTACAGCATCTGCTCAGTGCTGGCAGTGGCTCACTGGTGATTGGACTGGTTCCTACTTCCATCTTCCCAAAATAAGCTCTATTTATTTTTATCTTAATGGGTCAGGGCTGCAGCTCCTAAGCAGAGCTAATGGTCTCAAGGGCATCCTTTAAGTTTAAACAGGGTTTTGACTCATTTTTATGGGGGCTTTTGGAGAGGGACAATCACTCTCTGTAGGCTGCTTCCAGACTTCCAAGCTGCTTTTATGCAGGGCAATAAAAATTACTCAAATCACCATCCCACACTAAGACTGGAGGCCTGTTGGGTGGAAAAATGCTTTTTCTTTCCCATTAGTATCTCCCCAAAACCCCAAAGCACTGACACTCATCTTTGGTGAGGCACATTTGTATTGTTATTGCTGGTTTTTAGGCTGCCTCCAGCCTCGGGGTGAATTTCAGCTCTTCTGGCATTTGCTGAATCATTTTATTTGGTTACAAAGTCGTGGCTGCAGGGTCAGTACCTAACAATGAAACCAGTGAGTGCTCAGAAGGCAAACAAGGGGAAATCCTTCCAGGCTGGGACACAGCCCTGTCCTGGGCTGGGAACTGATGCTCACCCACATTTAGGCACTCCCACTTCTCCCCCACAGAACGTGCACAGCAGCAGCAAAGGGTGATTGAACCTTTAGGTGACTTTGTCCTGCAGGATTAAGGATGGCAAACCAGATATATTTATATAGAAATAAATGATTTATCATGCTAATGATAAGACTAAAAAGGCCTTAAACAGAATTATTTGCTGCTTAGTATGAGTAGCCAGAACTACTAGTATAGTACAGTGCACTGTTTTGAAGCAAAATTGAAGATTTATATTAAAGCAGTTTTATTGGGGCAATTATACTAAAGATAACAAAAAGTATTAACTAGAGAAAGATGTTACTCATCCAGACCAGCCACTGTGAGCAAATCCCTTTGGCTCAGCCCTGAGGAGTGGCCTTGAGGGGTCTCCCCAGTCCAGGGAGGAATCTCCACACTCTCCAAGAGGAGTGTGCTGGAAAACCCTCTGCTAAACAGTGGGCCTGGGCTGTCAGTCAGATGTGTCTGTGCCAGCTCTGTGCCAGGTGTCAGTAGCATCACTTGTTTGTTCCTTTATCAGGCATTTTATTATCTGCCACATTTTCACCTCACTTTATGGGTCAGGCTGGTTTTAGCATTATTCACCCCAAAAGCAGCATGAGCCCCTTCTCCACTCACTGGCAGCTTTTTGAGCAGGGCATTGTTTGAGTTGTTCCACCCCCACTCCAGGCAGAGCATCCTGAGCAGGGTCTGCACCCCCAGCCCAGCCCACAGCTGTCCCTGAGCCAGCCCCCCTTCCCTGGGACCCTGGGGACACCACGGGAGTCACAGCATGGAGGGGACAAGATCTGCTGTGATGTGCCCTGCAGTTCTCACTGGCACAGAAAGCACTGAGCACGAGTCTCAGGCTGCTCTGATGGTCTGTGCAGTTTGTTTATTTAACAAATTGTGCTGCCAAGTGTTCTCAGCAGAGCTGTCTGGGACCCTGATGGAGCCTGGCCCGGGTGTGCAGCACAGACAGATTTTCCATCTGCCTGGCAGAGCTTCCCAGCAGTTTCTCCCCATGCTGCTGACTGAACTAGGTCAGGCTCTCACTGCCTTCCCCATGTGCAGGCCTGGGCACAAAATCACCCTGAGCTGTGAATTCCCTGCTCCTGCCTGGATCTGCCTGGCAGGATTGCTGTGTGTCCAAGCATCCTCTCATCCCTGGTCCATGTCACACCCATCCCAAAGCACAGGTGCCATAGGGTAGGAGCAGGATAAGCAAAGGAGCTTTTCCTGTTCCACACCATCAGTGTCTGAGGAAACCACTGTGGCTTCCCAGTCTCATCCAACTGGCACCACAGCAAAGCCCACAGGAAGCTTTCACCTGGTTTTTATTTCACATGCAATGCCTTGAGCCTTTTGGCTCACACCCAGGTAGAGGGGCCCAGCATGAGATCTGGGTTCTTACAAACTTGATGGAAACAGGCAAAAAGTGAGAATTTCTATCTGACCAATACCCAGGGCAGCCCTTGGAGCAGTGTCTGGGTCTGTCCCAGCTGTGCTCACCCCAGTGCCAGAGGTGAGCCAGCTTTCCTAAAGCAGCCCTTTTCCCAGGGAAATGCAAATTCCACAATTGCAGGGTTTGGGAAGGGGGGTTGTTCAGTGTCTGGGAGCTGGCTCTGCAGGAGCTCTGTGGGACTGTCAGCACAGCACAGAAACAGCCCTGTGCTTCCTCAGCCAAATGTTCCCAGTCCTCCCAGGAGCATCTAAACTGGCCCCAGCTCACAAAGCCAACTGTGCACAGACTTCATTCTTATGTTAGATCAGTTTCCACCAAGTGCCAAAAGCAAGCACAGGGGAAAGCTTAAAAATAAACCACTCTGGGAAGGATGAATTTGGGTGGAGCAGGGAATGGCAGTTCCAGCACTCTCCTGATCAGCTGATGTTCTGCACAAAAATGATTTACAGGCTGCAGGGCAGGGTTTGGAGCCCTGCCACCAGACACACGCCTGGCCCACACCTCATGTGAGATCCTGGAGGGGCCAGAGCAGGAACCCACAACCAAAGATGAGTCTGGTCAATACCAGCCCTGGCAGCATCCCAGAGCATCTGCTCCAGCCTCAGCTGCTGCTCCTGCCTTACCTGAAGCAATTGTTGAGGGGTTGTAATTAATTTCCAGATTTAAAACAAAATCCCAATCCTTTCCCAAGACAGAAGCATTCCTGCCCTGCTACCCCTATGACAAAGTTGTATTTTGTATTGCACATCAGCCTGAAGAACTGCTAAGGTACAAATTTGCATTTGCAGAGCTGCTGCTTCATGACTTTGTGCTTAAAATCAAGCCTGGAGTGATTGAAGTGAGTTTCCAGCCCTAGGACAAGATTTCCTTCCCTTTAATGCTGCAGGATAAAGTGTCAAAGTTGATCTACAGTTGGATCAGCGTTACCCATTCCCTGCTTGTGTGGGCAGCACCTACAGCAGAGAGGGGCAGCATCAATCAGAAATGATCCAGGCAGTCCCTGAGCCTTTCCTCCAGGACTGTGGGGGAGAGGCAGAAAGGAAAAAGCTCCCAAGCATCAAGAGCTTTCCAGCCACATGTGCGTAAAAATCTCTTCCCGTGCCACGTGACCGAGGAAGAGGCACAGATCCATTACACAATAATAAAAATATTCCTTTGGCAACGTGGAGCCAAAGTGGAGCTGCTGCAGGAAACTCAAACTACGCACCAGAAGGAGTAAAGCAGGAGTAAAAAGGACCCAAGTCAATCCTGCCCAGCACTCCCAGGACCTGCTGTGGCAGGACAGGGCTGGGGATCTGCAGCAAAACATCTGCCTGAAGCCCTGGGGGCTGCCAGCCCCTGTCAGGACCTCGCTGGGGAGACCAGGCTGGTGAGTAGATCAACTTTTCCTTTTTCTGCCTCTCCCTCCTCTTAACCTTAACTTTGAAAACTTCCCAAATAAGGTTCAAGTCACTGAGCACTCAGGTTTCCAAAGCCTGTACAGGAATCCGTGAAGGCAACATTTGCCAGTTAAAGAAATAACACCAAGAGGGAAACATTCCTCAGCCTCTGCTGGGAGCTCCCACCTCCTCCAGCCTGTCCCTGCGCTGGGCAGCTGCCGAGACTTGGGCTCGGGGCTGGGGAAGGTTTGGCACAGGAATTCCTGGTGTTTCTGCTCCAGGCTGGGGAAGGTTTGGCACAGGAATTCCCAGTGCCTGAAGCCAAGAGAGCTCTGCAGGTTCAGGACAGAAGGTGCATCCTCTGCTTTCCCTCCTTTGCCGTTGCTTTGTGCAGCAGCAGGGAACAGATCAAACCCCTGTTGGTGTAAGTACTTCCCTGGCCCCTATCAGTTAAATCTGCCCATTTCAGGTGGTCTGTCACTGCTGTCACACCTGGTTTTATCTAAATCAGCCTTGCACCCAAAGGCTCCTTTTGCTTCCACCCTGGGGATGCTGCAGGGCAACCTTCAGAGCTGGGAATTAGGCTCATGGGGATAATTATTATCTTGAGGATTAATTAAGACACCTTGAGGTGCACCAGGAAATTGTGAGGCAGAAAGATGGATGTTTTGTTTGAGAAAGCCTCAAATACTGGAAGGAAATAGAGAAGAAAGTCACAGTGTTTGCTCACTGCTGTCCCCTAATCCTGCTCCTGCCTCCCTCCAAGCAGCAATTCACCCAGTTTCCTATTTCCATGTGGCACAGGGTGGCTTCACTGGCCCAAAAATCACCATCCAACCACTGCACGTGCCCCCAAACCCTGCATCTGGCAGCCCTCAGGGATTTTCCTCTGGGATTTCAGCCCAGCTGCCCTGGAAGCAGCAGAAAGTACAGCTGGTGCTGACTCTTCCAGGCAGGATCTTTTCTTACAGAAACACTTCTCTAATGCACAACAGGCATTGGTCGTGGCCCAAAGGTCTCTAACCCTGGTGACAAAGCCATTGGTTAAAATGTCACTGGAAAATCAGTCCTGCTGCTGCACAGCCTCCTGTGCCGGGCTGGCTGCCCACACCACAGAGAGGGGAGGTGCTGATCTGCTTCCAATTTGCTTTTTGGAGCTCATCAGACCTTCTACATCGAGGAGCAATTTTCCTTTTAAGGTGGAACACCATGAGGTTTGTTCTCTTTCAAAAAGATTTCTCGAGGAGGTTATTTATAGATGCTCTGGTGGATGTGGTGGTGCTTTGCATCCCACACACGCTGCTGGGATTTGGAATGAAGCATTCTTGTGGAGCCATTAATTAGCATCAGCTACTTAGATACTCCCCATTCATCCAAGTACTGGTGCCCCAGATCTCCCAGCCTCGGGGGATTTTATTTGCTACTTTTTATCCCATCAGGTCAACAAGCTGGGTTGTTTCAAGGTAACAGAAATTATTATGGTAAGAACCTGTCAGAGGAGGAGCTGCTCTCCCACCTTTGGCTCCTTCTTGCACCTTTCTTCTCCACATGAGGCATTCCCAGCTTTTCTCCAGGTTATACTCCACAATGACATTTTTCCCTGCCATAGCTTGAGTCACATCTATCTCCAGATGCCTCTCCCTTCTCTGCCCCATTAGTGGGTTCCTGGGAAGCAGGGACGCAGCTTTCCTTGTGATCTCCCACTCCACAGGCATTTGAACGTTTTGTTTCCCTTTCCATGAACTCGGAAGCCTTCATTCAGCTTTCCACATGAACACTGGGTGGTGTTTTCCATCTCACAAGTCCAACCAATGCCTTTCAGCAGCAGCAAATCAGAGCTGAAGAACCAAAGGGCTTAGCAGCCAAATCCTGCTCTGGATCTGGTTAGCATTTCCCTCTCCTCTGCATGTTCTTAATTATAATATCACAGAAGTGGGGGCTCCCACTGAGCATAAATATGTAGGATCAGCTGGCTGGATTTGGAGCATCTAAATATGCATTTCCACCCCTCAGGAGCTGAGAGCAGGATGAGAGCTGAGGCCAAGGTGGAATTTAGCCAGTGCTTTAAGCATCTTATTTCCAGTGCAGGAGTTGCACATAACAGTACTGGGGAGCTGCTAAAGCTGAGCTGCAGTGAGGAAGGGGATGAGGCTCAGACAAAAGGCACTAAGGCCTGGCCCAAAGCCTACCCAGCCTCTCTTCACGTGATGGGCTTTGTGCTTTGAAGAAACCTCAGTGACCCAACCACAGGCAGGTCATGCTGGGGATGTTCCACCAAATCCCTTCTCCTTTTTCCACTCCCATGGTCCCAAGCAGCTGCTTTCTGCACCCCTCTGCATTGCTCCTGGAGTTTTGGGAGAAAAGAGCAAAACAAAATTAGAGATACAGGCTTGGAGAAGAGTAAGTTTGATAAAAATATTGGTGTGACCTAGAAAACTCCGTGAGCCAAATCCTTGGAACCACATCCCACCAAGCAAACAGCTCCCCCACCCTGCCCAGAGAGCCGAAGGATCTCCCCTTTTCATTGGGGTTTCCCCAGCAGTGGTGCCGCAGCTGCTCCCCATCCCTCTCCCCGCAGGCTGTGCCATGATCTCCGCCGCGCTGCTGCTCTGGACCGTGCCCTGCGTGGCCAACCACATCCTGGGCGGCTCGGGGCGGGAGCTGCAGGAGGGCGCCCAGCTGGCCTGCAGCCTGCCCGGGCCCCCCGGGCCCCCCGGGCCCCCCGGCCCGCCCGGCACCCCCGGCACCGTGGGCAGGATGGGCTTCCCGGGCAAGGACGGCAAGGACGGCCAGGACGGCGACAAGGGCGAGCACGGCGAGGAAGGTAAGGGAGCAGCTCCAGGTGAGAGTGGCAGGGTGGAAGCTGTGCTGAGCAGCCCCTTCGCAGCTCAGCTGCGCCAGGAATTCCCAGTGATCCCGCTCGTCCCAGGGCTCCGGACTCGCACCCTGTCCTGACAGGTTCTGTTGGCTTCGTTTTGTGCACAGTGACGTTTGCCCTGCGCTGATCAGGGCTCTCCAGAGGAGACAAGGTCTGGTTCCTGCTCCCAGGAAAACCTGAGAACAGGAACGATGGGCTGCCCGGGCACTGTACACCGGTCATGCTGACCTCACCAGAGCAAACCACGGAGCTGAGGCGGGGCTGTGCTCTGTGCTGCCGGGACGGCAGCAGGAGCAGCCCTGTGCTCAGATCCAGAGCAAACCACGGAGCTGAGGCGGGGCTGTGCTCTGTGCTGCCGGGATGGCAGCAGGAGCAGCCCTGTGCTCAGATCCAGAGCAAACCACGGAGCTGAGGCGGGGCTGTGCTCTGCGCTGCCGGGATGTGCTCAGCAGTGATTTCCCTCTGCCACACTAGAGAGCACTCCTGCCTCAGCAACGCCAGCGAGCGCAGCCCGCGCTCCCTCCCTCCTCCCTGCCCAAACCGGCAATGTGCAGAGCACGTTTCCAGCCACAGCTGCTTTTCGATCTGCTCTTGCTACAGCAGGTCAGAGATACGGCATAAATCCTCACGGTTTTGCTCATATCAGATACCACCGAGCCAGAATCACTGTCAGCCCAACTCCCTTCCCACCTAAGGCAGCCCCTGCCCCTGGTGTTTGCTGGTTCATCCCCCAGCTGGGCTGGGCTGAGCTGGGCTGGGCTGAGCTGGGCTTTTAACCACATCTAGATTTACTTTTACTTTAGTTTTAAGCAGTTTCATGCTAAATGTAAAAGGTAAAAAAAAAAAAGAGACATGAGATCAAAGGTATTCACCTGCTCAAAGTGAGGCTCTGAAAACTTCACAAACCTACCCTATTCTGTAAAACACAAACATTTAAAGCTTGTCTTTTAATTCTTCCTGTATCTCAAGAAAAGCCAGAAAATGGAATCAGCCTTTTGGTCCTTAGGACAGAGTTGCACTGTTACCACACCAGCTCCCTGCCTGCCTTGTCTGGTCAGTCTGGACAGATGTCCAGCCCTCAGTGGGATTTTGTTGGGATTCTCACACCAGCAACAGCTTCCTCTTAAATGAAATCCCTGCTGCAATGCTCTTACTCCCTTCCCCCTGCTGTATCAGCTCTTTCCCTCAAAAGTGATAAGAAAAACTGATAAGGTCATTTTTCTTCCAGGTCCCCAGGGCAAAACAGGAAACCCTGGCAAGCCAGGCCCGAAGGGGAAAACAGGAGCCCTTGGCAAGGCAGGGCCCCGGGGGCCCAAGGGATTAAAGGGCAATCCCGGGAAAATCGGGGCCCCGGGGAAGAAAGGGCCCAAAGGGAGCCAGGGTGAGCCTGGGCTGCCAGGACCCTGCAGCTGCAGTGGCAGCAGGGCCAAGTCTGCCTTTTCTGTGGCAGTGTCCAAGAGCTACCCCAGGGAGAGGCTGCCCATCAAGTTTGACAGGATCCTGATGAATGAGGGAGGCCATTACAACGCTTCCAGTGGCAAGTTCATCTGCAGCATCCCAGGGATTTACTACTTCACCTACGACATCACCTTGGCCAACAAGCACCTGGCCATTGGGCTGGTGCACAATGGCCAGTACAGGATCAAGACTTTTGATGCCAACACTGGGAACCACGACGTGGCCTCTGGATCCACCATCCTGGCGCTGAAGCAGGAGGACGAGGTGTGGCTGCAAATCTTTTACTCAGAGCAAAATGGGCTCTTTTATGATCCCTACTGGACAGACAGCTTATTTACTGGGTTCTTGATTTATCCTGATCAAGATTATCTCAATGAAGTGTAGCATGAGAAACTATGGGGGAAAAGAGGAAATGGGATTCAATCCAAAAGTGTGGCCTTACATGGGGCATGTCTGGGATTATCAGATGATTCCATATTTGCCTATGGGATTATCAGTTGATTGCACCCTGTATGGGCTATTTAGACCTTTCCTTGATGCCATCAGGCCCACAGGGCTTCCAGGCTTTCAGCAGCCTCGTGAATGTCTCCATCCCAAAGCCACCCGTTATATATTCCATGATTATTCCAACACACCATGGACATGTAACTCAAATACTGGTGCAGAATGCTTTGGCTATTGCATTGTTATAATAAAACATGGAAACCAACAGAAATTTCCTGGAGCTGAGCTGGGAAGTGCCATTGATACTGGAGATTGTCACTGGGCCTCCTCCCCTACATCCCAGCACAACCCTTGTTAATGGAATGAGGCTTTGCCAGCCACTTCAGAGGCAGGAATTTGTCAGCTGGAGTTGTAAAAGTCCCTCCCAGCCCCATCAAGGCAGTTCTAACAGCAAAAGCATCTGGTCTGCAAAGGAAGTGATTAAAAGGTCTTGTTTTTAAGGTTCAGGGCTCCTCTCAGGGCACAAAGTGGTGCTCTGAGCACCACTGGTGTCCCTCAGAGCACAGAATAAGAATCACAGAAGGGTTTAAATCTCATCTTGTTCCACTCCTGTCAGATACTTAGGGAAGCATTAACATGAGGATGTTTGTAATACCAAGAAAGAGACAAAGACAGAAGTTTATTTTATTTATTTTATTGTTGGCTTTCAGTGCATTAGAAGAGACTGGCCTTGCTGCCTTAGGCAATCTTTTTGCTGGTCCTTTTGTAGACTACACCAGAAGAAGTAGAAATCTGGAACAAAGAACAAACCAAAACTTTGGCTGAGCAGTGTAATCAGAGCTCCAGAGTCCCAGGGCAACAGCCCTGGGGATGGCTCAGAGCCTGTGCTTCACTTAAGATTTTCTTCTAAACTTTAAATTTTGAGGATTTTCTTTGTTTTTATGAACTGCCCTGGATCTTTGAGCACTCACCTCTACCAGCTTCCCCCCAGAGATCTCTGCAGTGTGGCGGTAGTTGGGGAAATCAGCTACAAGTTTCCCATCTTCCATTTTGACAGTTGCCTGTAAGAGAGAAAGGGTTCATGTTGCTGGGGTTGCTGGAATTTCTGTCACCAGATTCTGTAAACACCAGATGCTGGAAGTTTATGAGGCAGAGGCTGTGTGTGGCACAGGTGGCCTCATGCACTAAAATCCGTGGGCTTTAATTCTTGAATGTTCACAATTGAAACAGACATTTGTTCAATTTCCAATTCCTGCAGGTTCTAGATCTCTGCATCACTCATTAACACCTCTGAAAACAGTCCTGGCAGGCAGCCCAGGAATCAGTGATGATGGAATCAGGGAATCCCAGGATGGTCTGGGTTGGAAAGGGCCTTAGAGCCCCTCGTGTTCCACCCCCTGTCATGAATGGACACCTTCAATAGGTTTGCTTCTCACCCTAAATCCAAACCCAGCTGAGACTGGGGAGCTGAAGAGCTCCATGGATTTACCTTGAACTTCTTTCCTCCCATGGTCTCCATGTCTGCCTCGGTGCCCACGGTGAAGCTGTTGGTGGTGGTGCGGCCGCCTGGGAAGTGCTGTGTCCAGGTGAAGTCATTCCCATTCTGCACCACCTCAGTCACAATCTTGCAGTTCCTTCCCATTTCAGCCTTGTCACTGGGGAGACCTTAAACAATGACAACACAGAGTTTATCAAATCTAAGCTGAATTTGAACTGAAGGATGGTAGTGGTGTGTTTGCTCTCAGAGCATCCGGTTTGTTGTTCATTTCCTATGTTTAACTTTTTTACAACATCAAAGCTCTGAGTTGGAATTACTGATGTAAAGAAATATATTGCTACGTTAATGCATTTGCTAAAATAAATCTTGTATTCTATTCCCGAAAAAGCAATACATAGGAAAAAAGTACAGAGTACGTAAAATATTCCCTTCTCCTTAACCTACACATGCCATTCTTGGAACTTCATGTGTGGGACCTTGGGCCTTTGCTGTTTACCTGCACATACCTGTTTTTATATTTGCTCTTCCTCTTTAACTAGATGCACATGGAATCATGGAATCTTTGGACAGTTTGGGTTGGAAGGGACCTTAAAGATCATCCAACCCCCTGCCATGGGCAGAGACACCTTCCTCTATCCCAGGTGGCTCCAAGCCCTGTCCAGCCTGGCCTTGGACACTCCCAGGGATCCAGGGGCAGCCACAGCTGCTCTAGGCACCCTGTGCCAGGGCCTCATCACCCTCACAGGGAAGGATTCCTTCCTAATATCCCATCTAAACCTACACCCTGCAAGTCTGAATCCATTCCCCCTGTCCTGTCACTCCATTCCTTGGAAAGTCTCTCTAGTCTCTCTCCATCTTTCCTGTAGCCCCTTCAGGCACTGGGAGGCCACAACTGGGTCACCCTGAAGTTTCTCCTCTCCAGGCTGAACAATCCCAGCTCTCCCAGCCTTTCCCCAGGATTTTTATCCAGTCCATGCCCTGTGCCTGACCCCAGCCAGACTCACCAATCTTCTGCACAAAGGCGTCGTAGTTCTCGTCGCTCTCGAACTCGTATTTGCCTGCGAATGCCATCGTTCCCTTGGGATGAGCCTGGGGCAGAGGAGCAGCAGCTGGATCAGAGCAGGATGGATCAGCTGGGCTGAGCCCTGCCTTTATAAAGCATCCAAGCTCTCAGCTCACTTGGCCCACACCCCTTGGAAGCAGAACTTTATGGTCCCTGTGAGTCACAGCGATGCCATCGACCTGTGTGAGAATCAAGGTTATCAGGCAATTGTGCATCCCTGCCAATAACCTGGAGATCAGCAGCAATCAAGGCCAAAGGCTCCGTTTTCCTTTAGTGCAGATTTCAACAAAATTATGTATTTTTACTTTTAAGATTTCACTGGTTTTGCATTCAGGATGTTAAAATAAAGATGGACCATGCACCAGTTCTCAGCTCTGCAGAGAAGGACCTGGGGAAACTTGTGTCACCACCAGGCTTTCCTTTGCACTTTTGATTTAAAGGTGGCTGTTAAATGACTCTGACTATCTTGAAAACATATTTGACACTTTGTTAATTAAAACTCCTTCAGCTTAACCTCAAGATTGCTGAACTCAACGAAAGGAAACTTCCTTTCCCAGCTGGACCCCAGTGCTGAGGCCCCACCTGTAAAGGGCATTAGCACAGGGAGCAGGGCAGGGGTGGCACAGCCATGGAAGCCTCAGTCACTGCTCTGTTCCAGAAGGATCTGCACAACCTTGGGAAGGAGGTCCATGAACTCAAGCCATAAACTCTCCTGCTCACATAAAACTTGCAGGGACAATTTCTCTGGCAGAGTAACTCCACAGGGACCTTGGGAGAGAGATCAAGCTGGATAAGGAAAGCAGCCCAGTCCCGTATGAATGGATGGAGATAATCAGATTATAGGAACAGTACTTGAGTTTTTATGCTCCTTGTCCATAAAGATCAGATTATATTGATAGCTGTCCCATGATGAGATATAGAAATGCTGACAGCTCCATATAGACATGGATAGAATATTCCACAATCCCATGGAGTGATTCTGCTGGTGGCAAGGAGCAGTTATGCAGAAAAGCTCAGCACTGCATTTGAAGGTACCAGGCTGATGTAAATTCCAAGTGTGTGGCATTTGGAGACAGTGAACAGGAATAAGTTGACAGAGAAGTAAAACTTGTGGAAGCTCATCCCCAAAGGAAAAGGTCATCCAAAGTGAGCAGTGAATTCCCTCTGCCTCCCGAGCCAGCTGCCTCTGATATGCAAAACAGCCGAGTCTTCAAATGCTGCTGGGAACAGAGGGAGCTTTAAGGAGCCAAATCAAAGCCTCGGAAATCTTTACTTTGAGAATTTGCTTGCACAAAATAATAACACAACGTTTTTGCATTCCTTTTGTCTGTGGAGTCCCCTCGCCCTTGGGTGGCTCCCAGCAGCCTGCCAGGTTTATTAACCTTTCAGAAAGCCAGGCAGAATCACTGGGAGACAAAACGAGGATAAGGGAGGTAATTCCAGCAGTGACTGAGCCAGGCAGTGCCGGGCTTTGAAGTGCTTTTAGAGCTGGATTGAAACTGAACTGGGAGTACGGATTGAAAATATCAGTGGGAACTCTCCAGTGACCACAGAGCTGCAGTTAATGACTCCCTTCGAATGGAACTTGCTGGGGAAAGGCTGTGGAGCCCTGAACCAGCCGTGGCAGCCCTCCTTAGGAAATGCTAATGATTATTAATTCCTCTGGTACTCAGAGTAATCATTGCTAATGAATTCAGGATGAGCTCATTTGGCGTTAATGTGCTGGGTAATTCCAGGGGAGTCCTGTAAGCTCGGCCCTGTTAAGTGCCCGTTTAGTCTGGTCTGAGGTGCTGCAGCTCTCCAGCCCTAAAGAGCAGAGAATTCATTACCAGGACGGGGCTCAGTTATTGCACGGCTTGGACAGAGCTCAAAGACTGCAGAGAAATGCACCTGCCAAGTCCACAGGTGACACAGCACAGAGATGTGGATCTGCCCAACAAACCAGGAAAACAGGAGCTCACCTGGAGACAGAAACACCTGTGAGGGAGGAGGGCAGAGATCTTCCAAAAATCCTGTGCTTTTGGGGACTCTCTAAAAGAAAATTCAATTATTTAGTGTGACAACACTCTGTCAGGAGAACCTTCAGTGTGTCTGGATCTCCAGAAAAGAAATTTTCAGAAAAATAAGACAACCAAAGGATTAATCCAGGCTGGCACAGCCTCTGTAGGAAGAGCTTGGATCCCACTGGTGTTCCTGATCTCTGAGTGGGACCTCAGGGGGACTGCTGAGGTCTGGGCTGGGAATTACAGAGACAGAAAACTAAACCTGGGGAAAATGTACCTGGTACCACAACTTCTTGGGAATTTAATTCCCTCCTTTCTCCTTTAATGAGTTATCCTGTAGTAAATGTTATCAGTGGTATGCAGTTAAATGGGATGGGGATGCTCAGCAGAAATGGGAAGCTATCTTGATTTTTAACAACTACAACAGAAGACTTGAATTTTGTTAAGTCAGTGTGGATTTGTGTATCCTGAAAAGGCACAGGAAGACTAATTTTGGCTGCTCTCAATTTGGCTCCCACAAAACTGCTCAGATTCCTTTGAAGTATCATCCTTGGATTAAGAGCCACTGTGGAATATTCTGAACTCCAATGGTTTTAGTCTAATATAGACAATATTTCAAAGGTTGCTGAAAAGGAAGATATAATTCAACTTGATCTGTGGAGTCTTCTGGTCAGAAATCAGAGTTAAAGCTCCTCTCTCTATGGATCTTTTTATATAGAAATATATGAAGTTCTAATTAAGTTAATAACTGGCAGCCCTAAAGGCAGGAATCATTGCAACTCTTCTGGACTTTTCTGAGCAAACCCCAAAGCCACCCCTTTATCTACCCAGTTCATGGGCAGTGTTGTAAAGATTTTATTACTTGATAATATCTGTGTGACTGTCCTTGCTGGCATATCAGATAACACAGCTCCAAATGGAACTTATCCTCCAGGGAATCTAACTGGGATTTCCTCACATGGCTGTGGCTTCCAGAGAGCTCCTGCAGCTCCAGAGCATTCCCCCAGCTGTGCTTCCCAGGGCTCAGGCCAAGGAACATTCAATTCAATTCAAACACTGCTCTTTTCTTTCTCTGAGGGCACATCTGGTTTGCAGCTGACCTTTTGGTATTCCCAATTCCCTTCTCTCTGTGTCACCCCCTGAAGCCTTTCCTGCTCTCCTCTCCCCTGCAGCTCACCTGGGACAAGGCTCAGGTGGGGCTGGGGAGGAACCACCCCAGGAGCCACACAAAGAGAGATTTCATCAGAAATCATCTCAAAGGTAAGCAGGAGAAACCAATATTTGAGTGCATTTTTCTTATGCCAGTGCAGTGTTTAGTAAGTGCCCCACTGAAAATACTGATCCAAGTCAAGTGTGCAGGGACAGACAGAGCCTGAGAGGCAGAGAAGGATTTCTTTCCTTGAAATACAAGAAAAGCCAGTTTTCTTTGCACAGAAAGCCTCTTCTGGGCCTCAGCTCTGCTTTGATGTGTGTGATTCACAGCAACATCTCACTGCATACTTTCAGCTCTTTGAAATTGTTTATATTGCCTTGGATACATTTATCAGGAGAAGAAAATATACTTCTGTGGCAGAGCAAATACACACATTTCACGTGCCATTCCTTCCCCACCTCCACACCAAGCACATCTTTGCATCTTCTTGTTCCAGGAACTGCTTTTATTACATCTGGTGTCCCTCTTCTACAGTTTGATTTATTCCTGAGTTGTTCAGCACTAATTTGGCTCTTATTAATCAATCAACATTGATGGGAAAGTGGGAAAATGAGACTGGGTTGGTAACAGCTGTGATTTTCTCAAACCCTGGAATAAGTCACATTTCTCTTAAAGATTCCTTCCAGAATGAGAAGAAAAATCTGGAAAACACTTCAAAATCTGAACTTCTACTTAAGTGTTGCTTTACTCCAGAATACCAAACAACAGCTGCTTCCCTCCTAAACAATGGGAAAACATCAGGGGTCAAAAAGCCCCTAAAAAGTGGCAGATTGGCTCAGCTGGTCAGAGCAGAGTGCTGAGAACACCAGGTTTGTGGGTTCAGTCCCTGTATGGGCTTAAGTGTTGAACTTGATGATCCTTGTGGGTCCCTTCCAACTCAGAACATTCTGTGATCTGGAAATTTGTTTATGTTTTTAAAACTTGATTTTTAGCTTAAATCTGTCTTCCCAATGGCTCAGACTGGTAACATGCACAGGTCACTCTCAGGGTGCTTAAAACCTCAGTGACTGGGTAGGAGCCAACTTCCCAAAGTTCAGCTTCCTCAGGCACAAAGTGCTCTTGCAAAATCTGCATTTGAAAGGCACGTGCATGCAGGAGCAGTGCAGGATGCTGGCTGTGCCTGTGGCTCCCCTGGTGGTTCCAGGAGCAGCAGGATTTGTCTGGCAGCCAGGTGAGCTCACCTGTGCTGGGCCACAGCACCATCCAGTGTCAGCTCTGAGCTGCTGAACCCTCCCCTGGGAATTCCAGGGGAAAAGCTGCAGCTCGTGCCCTTAAAGGCAGGAGAGGTAAAGAAACCAAAATACCTCAGCTCTCCCAGCATCAGGACTGGGTTTTTTTACATTTACAGAATTCAGGATCACAGACTGATTTGGGTTGGAAGGACCCTGGATATCATCCATTTTCAACCCCTGATGCAAAGTTTGGGGGCACAATATGGATTTTGAAGCTGAAGGGGAATCTCTTGGGTTTTAATCTGCATTTCTACAGAGCTTTTCTCCCCGTGATCTGTACTCAGGGCCTGTTTATAGCCTGGTTTTGGGGGGATTTTTATCTGCACTCTTGCCACCCAGCATTGTGTGCAAGCCAGGGCTCACTAAGACTCTTTGGCCAGGGCATTTGAATCTCCTGAGCCCCAACCTTTGGTTGTCTCCCCCTCCTCTCCCAAAATAAAACCTGGCAGGTTATTGGTACTCCCTGCTGTTCTCTGCTGGCACGAGGCTGAGCCAGGGCCAAACCCAGGATCTGTTTTCCCTCCCCTCCTCAAAGCTGGAAAGCAGCTCAGGGAGGGTGTTTGGGCTGGGTGTCCCTGCCTGAAGGAGGAATTCCCCCAGGAAAACAGGGAATGAATCCCTGCAGGGACCATTGGCCATGGAGTGATGCTCCCAGGGCTGCAGCAGGAGAGGTTTGTCCAGCCCTGTGCTCAAGGACTGGGAAAAGCAGGAGGGATGGGAGCTGCAGGGAGAGGCTCCCCATCCCTGCTCTGGTCTGAGGAAGGGGCACCCAGCAGGACTGACTCCCTGGGGCCAGCCCAGCTCTGCCCATCCTGGGAATGGGAATCCCAGCAGGGCAAGACACAGGGAATGCTGCAATTCTTCAGTGCTAATTTAGGGTCTTGTTGGAGGAAAAAAATCCTCCTCCTGCAACAATGGCTTTGTTCTGAGAGGTTTGGTTTTGTCTGGTCAGTGCCTGCTCTTTTAAGTCATTGTGACCTACATACAGAGAGGATCCAAATAAAAAATTAAAGAGAAAGAGCTCTCTGTGACACTGCCTGGCTGAGCCAGCCCTGCAGTTCTGTGGCCTCTGGATTATTTTTTCACACTGGGCCAGATATGGGTTTATACAAATTTTGTATGGTTGGGTTCTTTTCTTCATTATCATATGAATGTTTAAATATCCTTCTTCAAGGAAAAATGTAGAGTTTTCCCACTGAGGGTGAAGGGATGGACACACTCTTGCAGTGCTGTTATCCTGATAATATAAAGACAAACCTAGCCCGGAGCTGTGCCTGTGAATAAAACCCAGGACTGAGCACAGGGTGGGGTTCTGGGGCTGACACCTCAGCTACCCTGAGCCCCAGGCTCCTGTGCCAGCACACAGCACAACTGCTGGGTTAAAATCATTTTCCCCAGGACACTTTGATGAGGTCTGGATGGCACAAGGAATTCCTCTGGAGATGTGGATTCCAAGCCCTGCTCTAACTCACATTTAAATCAGGATTAGTGGGACCATGACTCCTGCTGACTGCTCATTAAGCTGGGTGAGATCAGTCTGGGATCAGCTCAACCCCCGGGGGCTGCAAACTGATTTCATAGCCCAAAGGTCTGTTCCACCTGGAATAACCCAAACTCTGAGCTGAAGGAGAGCTGTGCTGCTGCCCCAGCCTGTGCAATCCCTGCCACAGCTGGCACCACCTGCAGAAACAGGAAAATGAATACCAGGGACAGAGGTGCCCTGTCCCTGCAGCTCCCCCAGGCTGCTCCCACACAACAACTGGCATTTCAGCCCAGCTGAGGGAAGCAGCTGGCTGGGGGTGAAGGAAGAAGCAAATTAGAGTTTGTAGGGATCAAACAAGCCCTCATCACTCCTTGTGCTTGGGCTGCAAGGCCAGCTCGCATCCACCTCTGCTGCTGATTGTTTTTTTGACAGGAATTGCTCCCCAAACAGTCATGTTCAGTGATTATTTGTCTCCTTCCCTCTTCCCCTGATTACAGCCAGACTGGGACGTCCCTGATCCGCATAGAAATGAATATTTGAAAAGGCAGGGCTGTCCTCCAAGGGCCCTGTGCACCATTAGGCCTCCAGATTTACTGCCCCAGCGGAGGCCAGGGGGTAATGAGGCAGCAGCAATGGGCTGGGAATCAGGAGAAAGGAGCTCAGAGAAAGGGGTTTGCCTTGGCACATTCCTGCCTGGCTGTAAATTAAAATTATCACTGAGGTGCTGCCTTTATATGAGGAACTTTCACCTGATTTTGCAGCCCCACTGCCAGAGGCTGCTCTGCACTGCAGCAGCTCCTCTTGACTCAGCAATGTCCTGTGTTCTGCCTGTGCTGATGCACAGAAGCACCATCCAAACCAGAGCCATGTCACAGGACTCCTGCTGTGTCACTGTGGGTGAAGCCCTGCTGTGTCTGGGCTCTCTGCAGGAGAGGTTTTCCCTCGGTGCTGAGCAGTGGCTGCTCCCTGTGCCCTGCCAGCAGCACAGATGTGCCCAGGGCTCTGGGGAAGCTCTGGCATTAATTGCAATCTGTGCTCCCAGGCTGATGCAGCTGCAGCAGGGATGCTCATGAACGGCAGGAGCTGTGTCCTGCCTGTGGAAAACACGTCCCATCCTCAGCACCTGCCCAGCCCTGCAGTCCAACATCCCCAGCCTGGGCTCCTCTCCTGCTCTGTCTCCGTGTGCTTCACCCTCGGAACTGACTCATGTTTCCCTCTTTGGGGAATGATTCAAGAGCTTCCTTTGGCCTGACCACATCTGACTCACCCTGGGTGACTTCAGAAATTCGAATCAAATTGAGATTGGTGGAGAAAAAAGCAAAACTAAAGTCAAATTGTAACTACTGCTGTGGCAAAGTATTCCTGCCTCCAGTCTGCAGGCAGAGGAGGATTTATCTGGTCTGTCACTGGTCCAAGTCTGCATCCACCAGCCAATTTCATTTGATTCTGAGGGGAAAATATAAGTATCAGGAATCCCTTTTATATTAAATTTATCCCCTAGAGGAAACCCCTTTGCAATGGCAAAAAATTCCCTGTACCACAAAGATTTCCAAACCCCACTCATACAAGGCTATGAACCCAGGGTGAACACCCAGAGAAACAGTTTCACATTCCGCAGATACAGTGTCCTAGAGAACAGTGTTAATTGCAAAGAGCTATTTTGTTTGAAGAGCTTACACAAGCATTTAAACCTTTCCTATTTCATGCAGGGGACAGTTGCCAAGTCTGTTCTGTGCCTGCAAGCACTGAGAACAGAGGATGCTTTGTGAGGACTGATTATATTCCATTTACCAAATTTTAAACAGCACTGATTTTTACATCTTTCATTCTTCATCTCAAAGAGGACAAGAGATTTTCTCCTTCCTCCTCTGTTCCTTCCTGCACTGGGGAGGTGTTTGGCTGCTTTTATCCAGAATCCTGACTGAGACTTCTCCATTTTCATTAATGAATAACTTGATTTAATCCTGGTAATTCTTTTGAGACCCAGTCCCTCACCTTGCATTGTGTGATGCACCAAGGGAGTTTCCTACAGAAATGTGTCCCTTGAGGGGTGCAGCATGAAATTCCAGATTTCAGAACAGTTTTGTCATTCCCAGGGATGCCAAAGCAGAGCAAACAGAGCACCCCAGACATGTCCTGGGCTGAAGCACAAGAGGTGGAGAAGGAAGAAGGAGGAAACACCAACTGCCACTGCCAGCACAGCAATGCCATGTGCCAGGGGGCTCTGATATGAATTATCCAGAGTGCAGGTCTCAAAACACGAGGGCTGAACCCTGTGTGAAGGGCAGATTGCCTGCCAACAGTAGCTGTAACTCCCAGCCTTTTTCTCAGAACAAATACAATGGCATGGTACAGTTCATTTGTTTCCTTCACAGTCTTCCATCCCTTTTTATTCCAGAAGTTAGGCTGAGCCTAGAGGAAGCCTACAACCCTGCAGCAGAGCAGTCATTACTGGGTGCTTCCTTTTCAGCACCAACTACCTCTGTTGTGGTTTCATTTCTGCATTTTCTAAACTAGCATGAACTGTGCCTGGAAAATGCATTTTCCAGAGCATTTCTCAATGTTTGGGAAGCCTAACCTTGCCTACTACCAAGAGAAACAACCACTCTTCCAACCAGTTGTTCCAGTGAGCAGAAATAAATTTAAGCTGGCAAAGGTATCTTTTCCCAGCAGAGTTTGTGCTGCTCAGCACGGTGGTTTCAGCAGCAGTGGGTAAGAACAGTTAAAAAGAAATTATTATCCAGCTCCAGCAGCACATCCTGGGCACTGCAGCTTGGGCCCTGCTCTGTGATAAGCCCCACATGGGGGACTGGATTAGATTAGGGCAATATAGAGAAATGCAACCAACACATTTCCTCACGAGGGTGGTGACACAGTCGTTGAAGGTTTGCATTTTTCTTTTTATTATTTGCTGAAGGGTGAGTGGGGAGAGTTTCACTGGGCCAGCTCTAGAAAGAGAGTCAGAGGCAAGATCCAGCCCCTGATCCCAGGGAATGCAGCTAAAAGCACAAACAATGCTTTGCAAATCATCAGGATTGGTTCTAATTCCATTCATCTTGTGCCTTTGGAGCTGCTAACAGACAGATGTGCAAGAGTCAGGCTGCATGACCCCTGACAGAGATGTTCTCATTCCTGGCCTTTGTCACTTTATGGATTGCCTGTGACAGGACCAAGGAAAGGGATTTTTTTAGAGTTGCCATTCTGATTGCATCACTCCCACTCTACACTCCCCAAAACTCTTGGACAAACAACATTCACTGTCTTTTTGCACAGATCACCACACGTCCTTATCAAATCTCTCATGTCAATCATCTCTGCTGTGGGTTTGTGGAGCAGCTGCCAATCACTCACCCTGCCATCACAAACCCCAGTGCTTTATTGATCCCAGTACCAGAGCCACAGCCTGTTTTGTTCTGGAGGTGATGGGATGTTTTTTTTCCCATGGCCTGAGTTAAAGAGAGTTTCTGAATGAGGGCAGCAGAATTTCCCAACCACTGACAATCCCTGAAAGGTAAGAGAGCAAGCTCTTGGTGTGAAGAATTCTTTATCTTGATGTGCAAGTCCCTTGCACATGGTGTTGCTCAGGGTCAGAACTTACAAGATTACCTGGGAAGAGAAATTAAAAATTGACCTGACTTCACCAAAGGAAGTGACTTGCAAAGGATTTGCAGGTGAGCTCTGACAGGAATTCAGGCTGAGCCTGGGCACTCCATAAATTGATCCTACTTGGAATTAGATTTGGAAAGGGTAAGAGAAGATGCCTACCAGATATCCATAAAATACAGGGATACATCTCTTGCTTGAAATACACTTGGGTCAAGAGGTTCCACAACTGAAATGCCACAAGAAACCAGAACATGAGACAATGACAAGAACAAAGGTTTGTAAGAGAACACAAGGTGAAACACTGACAGAGCAATCTGGGAGATAATTTCCTTACCTATTCCCCTTCAAATCCTGTGATATTTTAAAGTAATAACAAACTTGTCATTTTTATTCTTCACCAGGGTCTCTTCATTAATTTTATCCAGAATGCAAAAATACACAAAGCAGACAGGGACACACAGTCCAAGGTCTACTTTCAAAATCAGGAAGCTGAAAACACTTGCCTGTGATGACAGCATTTCTTTGCTCCCACCCCTCCCAGGAGAGCTGCACACCTCATGGGGAGCTGGGACTTATTTTTTGGGTTGGTTTGTTTGGGTTTTGACTGAAAGACCAACTGCATGGAAAAGCTGAGCTTTCAGTACTTTGGCTTTTTAAGCATGACTAAAAACTTGACTGCATTGTCATTTATGCCCTGCCCCTGCCTTTGGAACAGCTTCAAAAGGAGAGACAGAGGCACCCAGGGGAGTGTGGACCCCCAGGCTCTGCAGTGTCTGCACCACAGACTCTGAACTCCCAGGAAGATCCAGGTACAAAACCTGCAAGTTCTGAGTGACATGGGAAAGCAGACTAGGAGGTGAGACAGAGTTACTTGGATTTACTCAGGTAAATGAGGGTAAGCTGGCTACAGGAGGGACAGCCTGTTACAGGCCCTTTTGAAATCTCCCCAGAAAATCCCACTGCAAATTTGTTCTTCTTTGGGGACCACCTGCAGTGCTTGGCTCTGGTCTGCAGCCAGTCCATTTCTAATTGTTGTGTCAGACAACGTCAAGCTGGAAAACACATTTGTCTCCATCAGTCAATTTGCTGAAATCCATTGAATTGTTAAAGTCAAACAATTAGCAAGAAAGCTGAATGTCTCAGTAACTCTTCATTTAAGGAGAGAAATTAGTTTGTAATTTATGGAATAACTTGATGCATCTGAAAGACCAATTTTCTGGTCCCTGTGTCATTGTCAAGGATAACATTTAGCACTTATACAACATTTCATCCTCAAGTTGTTTTTAAACCTTCACTATAATTAAACCACATCGCTCTTGTGTGAATGAAATGTTATTGTCCATTTCTCACAGCCAGCAGAGCTGAGGCTCCACTTAAGTGCCAAAGAGAAGGACACAGTGTCACAGGCAGTTGGCAGCTGCTCCTTCAGCTCGGGAAGTACAAAGGATCCAAATGATTACCAGTCAATTCCATTTCCTCTATTGTCCTGTCTCCTTGAGCTCTGTCAGCAACAAACCTCGAGGAGAACAGCCTATGTAGGATTCACACTCCTCTAAATAAGGTGGTTTACCCTTCCTGCTATTCCTGGTTGAAATAGGATTCATCTCCAGTGACCACAGGTGAGGAAGTGCCACACATCACCAGTTGGAGACTCTTGATGTGAACAGAGCTTGGCTGCAGATGTAGAATAACCTCAGAAACACCACAAGGAACAAAAAAAGTTGCTCTGACATATTTATGGCTGAAGAGACTTCTGTAATTTCTCAGAAGACTTTTATGAGGAGTTCTCTATTAATTACCAAGTTGCCTTACCTACAGTTGAGTCTGGCCTCCCAATCTGTCCTGGCTCCAGGGCTGATGCCCATTTTCTCAGAATGGAGAAATCCATGGAGATACAGTGTGGATGCCACCAGCACCTGCAGCTGCACAGGCTTCAGGAGAAGCAGAAACCAGACAGATTATGAGATAAGACAGGAAGTACCTTCAGGCTCCATTTCCTCACCATTACAAAGTGAGATGTCAGCAGTGAGACAGTGCCAGTCTTTCACCCCAAGGACCCACAATTACCTTTCTTTGAAAGCAGCCCCAGCTATGGAAATCCATTTCAATCAGTTCTCCATATGGATATTAGGTAAAGCCCCACTCATTGACTTCATCTCTTGTTCACAAGAACTGCAGCACATAATTGACTTTCCAGATTGCAGGGCAGCATTCTGGGTCACATGTGCCTGCAGTGAGGTTTCCCAAATCCTTTAATGCTCATTCCTAAACCCAACAAAATGAGCTCTGTGTTCATAGGGCCACAGAAATCAGTTACCAACATTACAGGAAGGACTGATGATTTTCTCACCCCAAACTAACTTTCTGTAATAATTCACTAACAAATTTTGACCCAGCTTAAACATAATTAACAAATGTTGTAACAGCATTTCTTTCCTAATCTGTAATAGGAGCAGTGAGTTTGCAGCACACGACCAAGACCTAGATTTACTTTCAGTTTATTTGCCTGTACCCTCTGCACTGCTCATGTAGAGTGGTTTTCACTGGTTACACTTTTTCTTTTTAACTTGGAAAGCCTTGAACATTCCCCACCAGCAGTCTGTGCCTTGAAAACGCTGACTGGTGGATTTATTAGCACTGTGTAAAGCTGTGAACACTAACCTGGCTCGGGGAGGGTTTGGTGGCCCTGCCCAGGGTCACAGGAAGCCACTGTCACTGCAGTGGGATTGAGCAGGGCAGCAGAGCTCTGTTCCTGCAGCAGGGAGGATCCAAACCTCACCTTGGAGTGTGGGGCTCCCAGAGCCTCGGTGGGGCTGTTGGAGCTCCAGACTCAGAACACCCTCTCCAAAGTTCCTCCTCCCCAGTGCAGGTATCAGGAGAGGGATCTGCTGTCCCACTGTCCCTGTAAATCCACACTTCAGAGCCTGTGTGCCCACACTGGGGTCAGCAAGGACAGCTCAGGAACTGGGGAACCTCTGCAGCTCCTTGGACACCTGCAGCACCACAGGTCCCAGCCACTGGCAATTCCCTGGGGCAGCTCCTTGTGGAGCCTGCTAACACAGCCTCACTCATGGGTTTGGATCACTTCACTGGAACCCTGGGACTGCCCGTTTGTGAATGTTGCTCCTTGAAGCCTTGCACTGGCTGGTGGCTCCTTCATGGCAGCGCATTTCCAGGGAATTTAATGCCCAGCCAGCGATGTTCCCACTGTCCAGTACCTAAAAACTCCATCCCCCACCCCATTAGTTATTGCCTGAAGTACTCAGAGCTCCTGGGACTGTTCACACTTGCAGAGAGGAGTTTCATGGCAGAACAAATCAATATCACTAATGCTGAGTTTAAAGGTTCCTCTCCAGATCTGTCTCATGTCCCAGCCTGCCCACACCAATTCCTTCCCCATGGGTGCTCCAGTTGGATCTGCTGCTTCCCCACATCCCCTCACTCCCTCACCCAAACTCACAACTGCCTCAGCTGCCCAACAATCCCAACAATTTACTGCAACACATCTTTATGGAGCTCAGCATTTTTCCTGCCTTTATTTTAATTGTTTTATTCCCTCTGATTGTCTCCATTCCTTCCTATAATTTATAGTTTCTTCTCTCCACTTCTGTCCTTCCTGCCACTTGCTGAACACAGAGAGACTTGTTTTAATTTACAGAGAGTGTGGTAGTGCAATCTGTTTCATTAACTTAATTAGTTTTATTTTGGCAGTTTCTAAAGGTTCCAGGATAGAAAAAAAAAAAAAAAGACTTCAACTATGCAACCACTCTGCAAACCAGCCACTGTAAGGCAAATCCTGCCTTAAGGAGATTACAGGTTAGATTCGAAATAAATAGAAATTAAATGGTGATCAAACGTACTTGGGATGGAAAAAAAAATATAGTGAGGGTTTTTTTTGTTAAATTTACTAGCTCCATCCTGCATCCACATGCCTGTGTTGGTGAGGTTGAATGTAAGAGCTACCTATGGTATGGTATTTCTGTGGGCATTATTCTGGGATATAAATGTCCTTATGCACCTCTTTTTAAAAGCACACGCAGCACCTTTCAGCATTCACAGGAGCTGTTTATGTTTTATTTTGATCCCTCAGTAGGGTCAAGCACATAATCCGCAGTTACTGCGGTGAAGCAGAGAACAAGCCATACACCCACTGTTCCCTACGGAGCACGGGAATTGCTGGGGACTCCAGGGGATGTAAAACACAACAATTTGCATTTGAATGTCTTCCACAAGCAACACCTGCTGAAAAGGTGCGTTCCAGCAGAAGACTTGCAAGAGGAAATCTTCTGTTTTATGCCCATCCTTTAGATAAATCCGGGCTTAACATAGCAAAGAGCCTGCTGGGCTGAGCTGTTGGATCCGAGCATCCCATCAGCTCCAGAGCTGAGGAGTTTTAGTTTCTTCCTGTGTCAGTCGGGAATTTCTTGTAGGCTCAGGATTTAGGGCCCGTTCTCTGCTCAGTAACCAGGGGCTGAGTGTCCTGAGCACACAGAGAGGTACAGAAATAGCAAGAAACAAGAGAAAACCTCTCTGCTGTGTAGCGAAGGCCAGGACCCTTCTGGCCGGAGAGGCGGCTGGAGCCCGGCTCTGGCAGATTTCTGGCTGCAGGTGTCCGTGCGTCTCTTGAGGTGCAGAATCAGAGCTGCCCCATCCCCGGACGGGGCTTGGGACAGCCCGCTGTAGCAGAAGGAAGTTATCAACTCCTTTTCTTCCCTTTCGACTTCACGTTTTCCACCTTTACCTGATGTGCCTGGCACATGGTGCTCAACAGCTGGAAACGCCGATTTACCTCACAAAAGGCACCAGTCCCTCTGCCTTCCCCACACCAGGTGAGGGTCAGGCACTGATCTGTGGTGACCAGGGACAGCACCAGGGAAGGGCTGGAGCCGGGTCAGGGAGGTTCAGGGTGGATTTTGGGAAAGGTTCATCCCCCAGAGGTGCTGGGCACTGCCAGAGCTCCTGGAGTGTTCGGACATCGCTCCAGGGATGCCCAGGCTGGGATTGTTGGGAAATCTGTGCAGGGCCAGGGGTTGGACTGGATGATCCTGCGGGTCCCTTCCAGCTCAGGATATTCTGCGATCTTCCCTCCCCACAGTGTCACCCCCTCAGAGCTCCCACAGCACGGGCACCAGCAGCTCCCCTGCCCGCGCTGCACAGCGCAGGAGGCAGTGCCGGGCTGTGCCCCACGGGGGAACCGCTCCAGGGCGCGCCCACCAGGGGCGATCTGACCACGCTGAGGAGCGAGGTGAGCCCTCCGAGAGCAGACCCGTGCTCCCCATGGCCGCCCCCCCGCCCTCGCCATCTTCCCCCGCACGCTGCCGGCCCCGCTTCCCGCCCCGCGACTGACACTCGGCTCCGCCAATCAGCGGCCTCTCTCGGGAGCGGCGCCTCCCTCCGCCAATCAGATGGCGGAGCAGCGCCACCAGCCCCACCCCGCCGGCCTATAAAGCGTTAAACCACGCCCCCTCCACCCCTTCCCGGCTCTGCACTGAATGAAGCCCGCGCTGGCCAACGAGAAGTTCCGGCTGGCCTGGATGGACAGGTGCGCTGCCCAATAGGAGCGCAGCATTGCAAGGCGAGCGCCAATAGGGCGCGGCCTGCGGGCGCGAGGGGCGGGTCCTCCCTCCCCGCGGGCCGTGGCCGTCGCTCCCGCTGCTGGAGGGAGGCGGCGGAGAAAATGGCGGCCATGGCTGCGGAGGCGGCGGCGACTGCGGCGGTGCCGGGGGACGGCGGGGCCGGCGAGGCTGAGCCCGAGATGGAGCCGATCCCGGGCAGCGAGGCCGGCGCGGACCCTCTACCCGCCGTCAGCGAGGCCGTGGAGTCGGCGGTGCCGGATGGCGAGCAGGCCGACGCCGGCAAGGCCGAGGAGCCGCCGCCGGTGCAGCGCGCCCGGAGCCCCGGCGGGACTCGCGAGCCGGACGCGGGCAGGACGGAGGAGCCGCCGCCGCCGCGCAGCCCGGGGGTGGAATCGCCGCGGGCAGAGCCCCGCGCAGCGCCCAGCCCGGGCTGCTCGGAGCCGCCGCAGCCCTGCCCGCCGCCCGAGCCGGCCCGGGAGCCGCCGCAGCCCTGCCCGCCGGCTGCCGGGGGCTCCGCGGGGCCCGGGGAGGAGCCGCCCCGGCCGGAGGAGGAGGAGCCGGATGCTGCCGCCGCCGCCGCGCTGGAGCCCGAGCCGGCGGTGCCCGCGGCCCCGGGCGGAGGGGAGGCGGAGGCGCCGGCGCTGCTGCCCGGCTCCGAGGTGCGGGTCACCCTGGACCACATCATCGAGGACGCCCTGGTGGTCTCGTTCCGGCTGGGAGAGAAGCTTTTTTCCGGGGTCCTCATGGACCTCTCGAAAAGGTGAGAGCTCGGTGGGAGCCGAGCCCGAGCCCCCACCCAGCGCCGAGCGCGGGAGCGCTCCCGGAGCCGCCGGGGCGGGATGGGGGCGGCCCCGCCGGGACCCTCGTGTGCTCTGCAGCTTCCCTTCCATCCCATCCCATCCCAGCCCATCCCAGCCCAGCCCTCCTTTGCCCCAGTCCGCTCTAGACCAAGCAGCTCCTGCCCCCGCGTCCTCCCCGGGGAGCGGTGCAGCAGCTCCCGGGCATCCTCTCGCTCCTCTTCCTCCTCCCCGAGGCTTCCAGCCGGGGGTGGGAAATGGGAATGGGGAACGGGAGAGCCGGGAGAGGGGCGAGCACATGGGCACAGGCTTTGGGCTTGGCCGGGGCTCCCAGGCTGCAGCAGCGTCCCTGAGTGCCGGGAGCAGCACGGAGCAGAGCCTGGCGTTTGTTCCCTCTGTGTACAGAACAGCCCAGAGATCTGAGTGCCCTGTTCGGTCGGGCTTACATTGCCTAGGTAACCTTCTTTTTCAGTACATGCTATTTTCCAGGGTAATGGTTTTCCAGCTAGGCTGTTGCAGTTATTAATTAGTACTGATTGCTCCTTGTATGCAATGGTGGGGTGAAGTTTTGCGGTTCTTACATATCCTTGTGGTCGGGGGATTCATATGTATCTGTGAATGACTTATCAGACAACAGCGTTTGGAGTTTGCTTTTTTTCACTGCCTTTCAAGAGTGAGAAGCTCTTGGGCAACCAGAAATCATGGTATCTTACAATCTAGGTTCTGTCAGCAGGTGAAAATACTTCTTCATATTACTGGGTTTTTACTAGACAAGTAAGGACTCTGCAAGTGCATGAGAGAAAAGTGAAATTTAAGCAAGGTTATTATTTAAAACAATCGATATGCAAAATATGCAGCACTATTCTCCCCCAGATTTAAGCAGTGTGTGGACATATGCCTTTTACACTCCTTTCATGTTGTTAGTAGCTGTTCAGCAACTTCCTGGAATATTAATATTGTCAGTGGTTCCTGACAGGAGAATTGTGGGGACCAGCACTTCTGGCTTGGGCCTCACTGTGTAACTGGGGTTTGACACAAAAGGCCCTGTCTGATCCCAGCTTTGGGGTAATGTCATGGGATGATGTTTTCAGTCTGTCTCTTGATGAGGTGTGAAATGCTGAGCAGAACTCCTGCCACTTGTAGGGTGAAACAGCATCTGAGAGCAGGGCAGGAGGTGACACAAACCAGGTGTAATCCTGGGTAACACCAGTTCTTTTATAGGTTTGAAGTTGTCCCAGCAGAATCCCACGGTTGCCCTGGGCAGGAGGGTGACAAAACCTCTGCTTGCAGGACTCCAGGGAAATACCAAGTTCTGCTTTTCTCCTGAAAGGGATCCTGTCCTCCTAAACACACCCTGGCCACATGTTTTCCCAAATTCTTGTGCACTGAGGAGCCTCTGGCATGCAGCAGATCTGCAGCCCTTTGCAGCAGAAGTCACTTTGCAGCCTGGCTGCAGCTGCTGTGCCGTGCTGGAAGCATCTCCAGCCTCCCTGGGTCCTAACCCAGCTCCTGGGACAGAGCTTTGCAGTGGGAACTGTGCAAAAGCCATACAGGGGGAGAGGCTGGGGCTGTCCCTCCCAGGAACCATTTATTCCTTCAGAGGTGCTTTTACATGGGGATCCAGGAGGGGAAATTTAAATTCTCAAGGCCAAGCTGTACAGGGAGTCTGGACAAGAACTGGGTTTTGAGATATAAGGTCTGAAATATTTGGCTGGTGACAACAGAACGTTGGTAGATAACAGGAGTCTCTTATCAGATGTCTCAGAGCAGGAAATGCAGTGGAAAACAAGCTCTAGAAATAGTCCAAGAACTTCCTACCTCTAAGAAATGGAAGCATTATTTTAAAAAAGTGTTGCCTGTATGTCCAACAATTCCATTTTACCACTTCTGTGGTGAATAACAAGTGGTATTGTCTAGGTGTCAGCTTTTCCTTCTATCTGTTTATTTTTGTTTGGTGTAGCAGCACCTGGACTTGCAGAACATGAATATTTTTCAGAAACTTCCTTCTGTTTCTGTGGCAGGCCCTGAATTCTTGTCATAAGTTTTTCCACTGGACCAAAAAGAAAAAAGGAGGGCAGGGTTGAATGAAAACCTCCTAAATTCCATGTATTTACATGACAACACTGGGATTTCCAGCATGGGAGATGGGTGGTTGCTGAAATCTGTCTCATTCAAATGCATGAGAATAATCTCACAAACTTTCCTAATGCCAGAGGGATCAATATTTTAAGACTGACAGTTTACTAAGTAAAAGTGACAATTTGTATTAGAATTTACTCATTCAGTAGCTTCCAGAAGTGGCTGTGTTCATTGTATGATCAGAGGGAAATAATTCCTATTCCTTTCTGCATTTTAATTTCTCTTTCCCTTCTGCACCCTCCAGAGCAGTAAAGGTGCTGCTTCCATACAGTACTAAGGAGAGTAAGTTTAAGTGACTGTTTTTAAAAACCTGTTTCCTTTTTGTCTTCTCAAGCCATGTTCTGAATTACTTCAACTTCACAATGAAAGAAAAGCAAAAATATCCCCATATATTTGTGATTTTAAAGGGGTTTTTGGCTGTTTTTTCCATTGTTGAGATGATGCTCTGACTTTTCATTTTATTCTTGGTGACTTTGATATGCAGTCAGTGATATTTATATGAAGGGCTCCTCCCTGTAGATGGGATATCCCTTTAGGAGTTTATAGCACAAGCTTCTTTATTCCTGCATTTATTGGAGGAGAGGAAGCACTTCCCTGCCTGTACCAGTGGCAATCTCCTGCACCTGCTGCCCAGGAAGATTTGAAAATCAGCAGAAAATAGGAACCCACATATCCTGAGTGCCAAACCCATTTGTTGTGCAGTAAATCCTCATCTGGAGAGGAGCATGTCCCCACTTTGGTTACTCTGAAAACTCATTGCACAAATTAAGGATGTGTTCCTACTCTTAAACTCTGCTGAAATTCCCTTTTAAGTGCTCTGCTGTCCAGGGTGAGGTTCTGTGGGGTTCCTCGGGGTGGATGTTCCTGCTGGAGTCCCAAAAAGAGAGAGAGACAGGGAATTCCTCAGACAGGGAGAAGTGATTGAGGAAAAACTCAACCTATCCATGGGGAAGGGGGGTGAGACCTCACCTGCAGAGCTGCTCCAGCCCTGGGCCAGCACAGCAAGGGGCTGGAGCTGCTGGGGAGAGCCCAGAGGAGGCAGCAGGATGCTGAGGGGCTGGGAGGAGCAGCCTCCCTGTGGAGGGGCTGGGAGAGCTGGGAATGCTCATTCTGGAGAGGAGAAGGTGGTGTGGAGAGCTCACAGAACTTTCAGCATCTGCAGGGGCTGCAGGGAGGGGACTGGAGTGGCAGGACACAGGGAATGGCTTCCACTGCCAGAGGGCAGGGATGGATGGGATTTTGGGTGCCCCTGGATCCCTGGCAGTGCCCCAGGCCAGGCTGGACACTGGGGCTGGGAGCAGTGGGACAGTGGGAGCTGTCCCTGCCATGGATGGTGGCACTGGATGGGATTTAAGGTCCCTTCCAGCCCATCCTGGTTCTGTGGGGTTTGAAGTCCCTGCTTGCTGCCTGTCCCTGGCATTGCTCACTCCCAGTTTGCTGAGGGGACTGGAGGTGTCCATCTGTCCATCCCAGCTGCTGGCTCAGGGGAAATCCTGCTCAGCACCTGGAGGTGCAGAATATACCTGGGAAATGTAGCATTTGTAAATCTTAAAATACAGGATTAAGAAGCTGTGGTTTTAGTTTGTTCTTCTGGGGAAAGGATAATTATTTCTGTGTGTGGGTTTTATTTCCTTCCCAAAGATTAGGGGAGGAGGGAGGATTAAATTTATGTTCTGCCAGCAGTCAAGACTTGGCCTTTTTATTGCTTTATCATTTAACTGAAATTTCCCTCTAATGTTGCAGATGTGAAGGATGTGTCTTGTCTTCTCTAAACCAGTTCCCTTCTGACTTGTGTGTGTTCATAACAGTTCTTGAGGGAGAGAGAAAGAGCAAAAAGTTGTTTTGTGACCTAAGAGCCTTAGTTGGATATCCAGAAGATGCCCAGTGTATTCCTAATGGCCATATGTTTGAAATTATGTCTTTATTGGGCTTTTCTTATGGAAGATAAGGAAAGACTTCCTGCACCAAGGTGTGCATGAGCTGTGTGATGAAAATAAACTTTTATAGGCAATTTGCAGTTCTTACAATCCCAGAAGCAGTTTTCAGGTACAGCACTGACTCTTGAATCCTGTTCTGTTCCCAGTTTGTTAATTCAGCTTCTACTACAAAAGAATGATGTGAGAAGGAAACAGCAGAAGCCTTACTTGGAAAAAATGTGTTCCATTTCTGCCTGCTGTATCATTGAATAAGCAGGGACAGCATGTGCTCATCCTTGTCTGGGGAAGGACTGGCTTTTGCAGGAGGCCTGATGGGCTGTGATGCACATTCTCAACACTAAAGAAGTGTCTGTGGCTCAGGGCTGTGTGTTAATTTGGTTTATTTTATTGTAAAACTTGCACTCAGTTCCCAAGGTGTCCCCACACCTCAGCCCTCCTTCTTTGGAGTTTCTCAGGAGCTTGGGGAAATTCTGGCATCTGAGGAACAGCCCCAGCACTTCTTTGACTTTTGTTTTTATTATCCCCAGAATGTGGGAAGCTCAGGTGTGGTTAAGGGAGTAATTCCTGTGTATGGTTTGTGGCTGTGGGAGGTTTTATTGGAGGTGTCCAGTGCAGCCTCACTTGGAGGGTAGGGTTAGAATTGGGGTCTGGACTGGGACTCAAACTCTCCTTTCCTGAAGGAATCTGTGGTGTTCAGCTGTTCTGTGTTGGTCTGGGATGTGACAGATGATGGTTGATCTGTCTTCCCTTAGGGAATTCTTGTCCTGCCTTTCCAAGGGTTGCTTGGCTTTTTTCAAGGTGTTGAGGCAGGGTAAGGTGAAATTTTCAGTCTGCATTCAGTTTATTTTATTCAGTTTGTTATGGGACTGATGAATCTTGGCCATCTTGACACTTCTATTCATCCATTATTTAATGGCATGATTCTCTTCCATGTGTCCTGGGTCTGGCATATGTGTGATCCTGAAGAATATATTCAAGGTAAAATCCTTCAAAATAGATCACAGCAAATGTATCAGCAAAGTGTCTGCTTCAAAATGCAACTGACAGCTGATAGTGGTAACAGATGTAAAAAGTAAAAGATATTTCAGACCTTCAGCTGATGTGCCAGTAAAATTATAGTAGTTAATGGAAAGCCTAAACCCAAAGCATCTTAATGTTCCAAAGAGTCACTGACACTGCAGTCCTCTGCCATGCCTGCAGAGCTCTCAGTGAAATGTGCATTTTCTGGGCTGTGCAGCCTGGTGTTCCATTGCTCAGTAGGTGAATAAACCATGGAGCTGATTGGCTTCTGGGAATGCTTTTTTCAGGAAGGTGCCTGCACTTAAAGCAATATATTCCATCCTGTGCTTTATCACACCAAGTAAATCTTTCATTAAAAATAGGTTGTTGCATAATCTGTGTTTTCAATGCTGGTTATTTTGAGGAGTTCTGCAAACTTTGTGTTCAAATAGCTATGATCTAACTGTGTATTACACAGAAAGTTATAATTTAAACCCCCAGTTTATGCATGAAATACATATCCATAGTTCTTTCAGCATATTATTGTGCTCCTGGAACTTCCATCCATGCAATAAAAATGGCTTCAGTTTTTGCAGAACACCAAGGATGATCTTGGCTACAAGAGCAGAAAGGTAACAGGAGATTGCACTGCCTTGGTGGTGAAAATGGGTTTTGATCATTTACCACAGACTTTACACTTTGAACACAAGTTTCTTTGCTTTGTTGATGTCAGTTCAATGTGTTCAAAGACAAATGGGAAATACTTTTGAACCTGCTCAGTGGCTTCACTCCTTTGGCAGAACAAGGGGCTTTTCATTTCTCTCCCTTTCAGTAGAGAAGTCAGACATTGGAGGCTAAAGATGAGAACTTAAAACTTTAGGTACTGATGTAAAACACTTTACCCCAGGGCATGTTGTTTATGCACTTCGTTTATGTACATACAGTCATGAGTTAAAATGGGATTTGTTCCTTATCTCCAATGGTTATTTCTGAAAAAATGCTCTTTAACTGTTCTGTTTTGCATATAAATGGAACAGTAATATGCATTCATTGTAGTAATTGTGCTTTAGATTTAGGATTTAGGTTTGAAAAAAGTGGCTTTACTTTCCTTAAGTACTTAAGTTTCTGTGTCTGTAATATAAAAAACTCTCTGGCTTTAAATGACAGAGTTTTGGGTTTGGTACCCAAACTGGCTTTTGGATGCCATGGCTGCCTATGAATTAACTTGCAGCTGGCAAGCTGGAGATGAAGCCTCCCTGTTTTTACCCTGTTTGTGTTTCTGCACACTCTGGTCAGTTGAAGGCTCCTCTGAGTGTAAATATTGCAGAGACAGAATTATCAGGCTCTTAGTGCAGTGCAGCTCCTGATCCCTGTTGCTGTTTCTGTCTCCAGTGAAAATGTTCATTGCAGGGGCATCTACAGCAGAAGTGCAGTCACATCCTGCTGATTGCCCTGGTTACTTAAAAACCTCTGAGAAATGAGTTTTATACAGCATGGCACCCATCCTCTCTGACAGGTGCATTTTCAAAGCAAATAAGGGCTGGGCCACCTTTGCAGCACCATGGAAAACTCTGATTTTACAGGTAGGAAGCAGCAGGGCTCTGCTTCCCAGCACTGCCTTGGATTGAGGGTGAAATTCTGAATTTGGTTTTTGTAACACTTCACTTTTAGATGCCCTGTCAGTGAATGTTGCCATTCCTTGGAGTGTGAGGGTCTGAGGTAGAAGTGTTACAGGAGTCAGGAGTGGGCTGGGCAGGGAGCAGAGGAACTTGGGCACCAGGGGATTTTTATTTTAAGCAAACAGTAACTGCAATATATCTTTATTTTCATCCAAAAAACCCTATTCTTGAAATCTTATGGGGTAAGGTGATATTTGGGATCAGAATATTAAAACAAATAAATTTGTTGTTGGAATAAAGACAAAGGCAATTCCTTGTAGAACTTAAACATGTGACAAAAGGAGTGTGTTGGGAGTCTCCCTGTGGGGAAACTGAAATGGTTTCTCTTCAGAGCTGATCCAGTGCCAGCCAGTGACTGACTGGGGACCAGTAAATGTCACACAACTGAGCTCTGTGCCTTGGAGATGTTAAATTTTGTTTTTATTATAAATGCCTTTTAGTCCTCCTTCATCTCTGTGGCAGATGAACCAAGTTCTTTTGCAGCTTTTCTGTCTGACTACAAGCACAAGTAACCAGTTCAGCCTTGCAGTTGGTGTGACAAAAATGGCTGTGGTTGCATGAGAAGTGTTTATCTTCAAGGTCCACCAGCCAGCTGGGTGAAAATAGGGTTTGAAATTCTGGTACATGCAAGAAACCCTTGTGCTTGCTGCAGAGCTAATTAGATGCTGTGTCATGCCTTGTGCTGAAGAGCTTTAAGCTCACATCTTCATTCTGCTGCTTCTCCTAGGAAAAATAAATCCCTATTTTCTCACCTTGTTCTTTGTCTTTATTCTTTCCTGAACCTTTACTGTTGCATTTACAAGTTTTTCTGCCATTGTTTCCTTTGTTTTTGTGTCTTTCTTCCAAGTTGCTGAAGAACTTGATTAGCCAGGGAGGAAACAGAAATAATCAAAAAGTGTTTGTAGATCCAGTCTGCTCTTGGGTGAGGCCAGCAGAAGACACAATACACTGTTGGAAATAATCATCAGTCTCTTGGCTTACCAGAGATATTTTGTCCTGCAGGTGAATTGTCCTGACTAATTGTGTGTTTTGTATTAACACATCATTTACAGGGATGGTGCTGTACAATATCCATGAATGTTCTTTAACTTCCCCAGTTCATTCATTTGTAGGTGGACAGGGGTGGGAGAACCTGGTTTATTTTTTAAGCAGTACCTTTTGTGAGGGATTCTCTGACTTCAGGGCTTCACTCTGGATTGGTTTTGTGTCTTACTAAAACAGGTTTGCATCTTGCATAAAAATTACCTTTTGTGGCTTCCTGTTCTTCAGTTCTAGCCTGTGTTTTGTGCTTGAAGGAGAGTGGAAGGTGCAGAATGAATCTTTGATTTCCTGTGCTGAGCTTTCCATCAGCTTCTTGTGCCTTTGGAGTGCAAATGGTGCACACTTTGGTGAGGCAATAGAATGAAAAGCTGGGAAAAAAGAGATTAAATACTTGAATGGGATCCTTCTGGAAACCTTTGCAGTCTTCATCATCCACCTCTTCCTAGTGACAGCAAATTATTCCTCATTTCCTGCCAGAGTCCCAGAAGTGCCCTCTGGGAACGGCCTGTGAGGGCTGGAAATGCAGCTCCTGGGGCACTGAGCAGGTGTGGGGGTGTTTGTGTGTGGGGTTTGAAATCCCACTCCTGGCTGCTTCTGCTCTTGTGCTCTTTGGGATTGGAATTTGCACAGCAGAGATCTTGCCCTGTCTTGTTTTCAGCTCTTACCACAGATTAACTTTTTACCAAATCCTCTAATCTTTATCAGGTGGTGAATGATAGGATCTGGATCTTATTTTCTTTTAGAAGCTGAAGGTCTTGATGCAAAAAGCACTGAAAATATTGCTAATTGAATTACTGTCAGCTGATAGTTTCTTTTAAAGCCCTACTTGGAACTGAGTGACTTCCTTACAATCCTTTGTGGAGGGAAAAGCATTTGTGGAAAAGCAACTTCTTTACCCTTGATGGACCTGTGGGACTTTAGGGAATGTAAAACTTGCTTATGAGTGACTCCCCTGTGGTTCAGTGCCAGACCATGGGCTGGAAAATGTCTGTACAAGCTGCTGAAATGCAAACTGGGTGGATAATTTAACCTTGGGTGGGTCGTTTGCTTCAATTACAACTTCAGATGTAGAAAGAAGCTTGTGATAAGCAAAAGGACAAACAATGGCTTTTGTTGGGGACACTGTAAAGAACCTGCTAACACATGATTACTTTTTTTTCTAATCCAATTTTGAGGAAATAAAGGCAACATGTAGGCACTTATACAAAAAAAAAAGTAAATAAACTTCAGTTTAATCAGCTGAGGAGATGTTGCTGTTGAGCCACATTGCAACACAAACCTGAGGACAGATCTTGGGGAGTTACTCCCTTGATCCAGAGCAGCTCCAGTCTGGAGAAAAGGAGGGGAAGGTTTAAAATCCTGTGTTCTTGTGGAACTGTGAGGAATGGTTTGTACTGAGTTGAAATAAGGGGAGTTTTGCTGGGAGAGATTCAGACTGGGCTGGGGAATTTTGGGCTGTAAAGCCTCAGGTGCTGAGCCTGTGTGATGGAGGGTGGTGGCACTCCCTGTTCACTGCAAGGGCTTAGGCAGCCCACATTTGTCTCTGTTAAATCTGGACCATTCATCCTTTTCTGCTGTGCTAAAAATGGAAGAGAAGTTGCCTTTGACTTAGAGTGGAAGATGAGCTTGGGTAGACTGGGAGTTGCTGGGGTGGGTTTGGATGTTTATAAGCATTTTCCAGAAGCATAAAGTTAATTCTTTCGCTGCTGTCTCGGGGGTATTTTTGTTTCATTTTCAGGGCGTCTTGTTGATACAAGAGAAACTGATAATAAGTGAAGTTGTGTGTGTTTTGTTCTCTACTGGCTTCATTTTGGTGTCTTGCATTTTCAAAGCTTCCCATAAGGCTGGATATGAAGCTTTAATTTCTCTGGGATTCATGGTTTTCAAATGCTGCCTGCCCAGTGCTGACAACTTGAGAAACGCTGCAGTAATTCCCTCAAACAACTGAATTTTTTTTTCCTTCTGTCTTTAAGGTTTGGCCCCCATGGAATCCCTGTGACCATATTTCCTAAAAGGGAGTACAAGGACAAACCTGAAGCCATGCAGCTCCAAAGCAAAGCATTCCAAGAGGAGGCGCAGGTGAAGTGCGAGGCCGATGCTGCAGTCCCTGATGACTCCTCCCTCACGCAGCCATCAGAGCCCAGCATAGCCAAAAGCCTTTGGACTTCTAAACCACCTCCTCTGTTCCACGAGGGAGCCCCTTACCCTCCTCCTTTGTTTATCAGGGACACCTATAACCAGTCAATACCTCAGCCTCCACCCCGGAAAATCAAGCGGCCCAAGCGGAAAATGTACAGGGAGGAGCCCACGTCCATCATGAACGCCATCAAACTACGGCCCCGGCAGGTGCTGTGCGACAAGTGCAAAAACAGCGTGGTGGCAGAGAAAAAGGAGATCAAGAAAGGTGGCAATGCAAGTGACTCTTCCAAATATGAGGATAGTAAAAAGAGAAGAAACGAGAGCGTGACTACTGTGAATAAAAAACTTAAGACTGACCATAAGGTGGATGGAAAAAGCCAAAACGAAAGCCAGAAAAGGAACGCTGTGGTCAAGGTTTCAAATATTGCCCACAGCAGAAGCAGAGTGGTTAAAGTTTCCGCACAAGCAAATACTTCAAAAGCGCAGTTAAACACGAAAAAAGTTCTCCAGAGCAAAAACATGGATCATGCAAAAGCTCGGGAAGTCTTGAAAATGGCCAAAGAAAAGGCACAAAAGAAGCAGAGCGCAACCTCCTCTTCCAAAAATGCACATTCGAAGGTCCACTTCACGCGGCGTCTGCAGAACACCAGCTCAGGGTCCCTCCCGCCCCGATTGCGCCTCAAGCCCCAGCGGTACCGCAACGAGGAGAATGACTCGTCCCTCAAGACAGGACTTGAGAAAATTCGGAGTGGCAAGATGGCAACTAAGCCCCAGTCTCGCTGCTCCTCCACCCGCTCAGCAGGTGAGGCCCCTTCAGAAAGCCAGAGCCCCTCAGAAGGCCCCGAAGAGGCCAGCAGTGAGGTTCAGGACACGAGTGAAGTGCATGTAACTGTTGAGCAGGATGAACAGCAGACACTGGGCAAGAGAGGCAGCAAAAGCAATATAACGGTTTACATGACCCTTAATCAAAAGAAATCTGACTCTTCCAGTGCATCAGTTTGTAGTAGTGATAGCACAGATGATTTGAAATCCACCAACTCTGAGTGTAGCTCTACTGAAAGCTTTGATTTTCCTCCAGGCAGCATGCATGCACCTTCCTCCTCCTCTTCCTCCTCCTCCTCCTCCTCCTCTTCGAAGGAAGAGAAAAAGCTCAGTAATTCCTTGAAAACAGAAGTCTTTTCCAAAAACGTCTCTAAATGTGTCACACCAGATGGCAGGACCGTATGTGTAGGGGACATTGTTTGGGCCAAGATTTATGGCTTCCCTTGGTGGCCGGCCCGTATCCTCAGCATAACGGTGAGCCGCAAGGATAGCGGGCTGCTGGTGCGCCAGGAGGCTCGAATCTCATGGTTTGGCTCCACCACCACGTCTTTCCTTGCTCTTGCACAGCTCTCCCCCTTTTTAGAAAGCTTCCAGGTGCGCTTTAATAAGAAGAGAAAGGGTCTGTACCGCAAGGCCGTCACTGAGGCAGCCAAGGCTGCCAAGCAGCTCACGCCCGAGGTGCGGGCCCTGCTGACGCAGTTTGAGACGTGAACCTGGACAGGAAGGTAGGCAAGAAGCTGGAGCTGCAGCAGAGCCCAGGCAGGTCAGGCAGAGCTGCCGCAGGGCCGTGGCACAGGCACAGGTTGCACTCACTCCACTCTTTTCACACCTCCCTCCTGCCGGGCGGGGCGGTTCCAAACCAATCCAAATTAGCCTCAAAGTGAGCACTGCGGGATTTTTCAAGTGAGAATTTTTTTTTTTTTTTTTTTTTTTTTTTAAACAGAAAGAAAAAAACAAACAAAAAAACAAACCAAACCTCCTCAACCACCCGATGCATAGGAGCCATAGCCTCAGCTGGAAGGCAGCTGATTTGCAGGGAATTTTTTAGTAGTTTCTACCCAGTATATAACTAGTTCTGTGTGGCCAAGGGTTGACACGAGGGATGAAAGTAGTAGCTGTGACTTTTTTTTGTTTTTATTAGGTGGCCCATCAGGGAAGTGTAGAAATGTAAGCCTTGTCTAAATGGTCTTTAAAAGATTATTTTTAAACTGGTCTCTAATGGATTTAAGTGTGGCCGGGGTAAATGGCATTGGAGACTTGCTCCAGGTTGTAAAAGGAAGAAGAATTTTAGTGACTTGAAGACCAGATTAAATGGGGTTTTATCGTAGTGACCACTTAAACACTCAACCTTTCTATGCACATGGGGGCACAACTAAGTCACTTCAGGGTAGGAGAAGTCGAGGGATGCCTGTAGCTCTAAGACAAAGCTGAGGAGGCCTCAGTGTTTGGGATCAAGGGCTGTTAATGCTGCATAGGTGTGAATCATTCTGGTCTTTCTTCCTGAAGAAATCTTTCAGGCCATTTGCCTGGAGGTTTAGCTTAAGAGAGGCTTTGTTTTGAATGTGTAAATAATCAATTGCTGAAATTGGTCAGATTTTCTCCTGACTGGTTGTTCCTAAATTCTTAGGATACGTCCTAGTAAATTACACTTTGTGAATTGTCAGATGTGTAATTGTTGCATTTTGGATGTATCTAACTTTTTTTTTTCTTTTTTTTTTTTTCTTTCTTTTTTTTTTTTTTTTTTAAATATTTCCGTTTAAGGTATCTGTTTGCAGGTCAGAAAAATGAGATATGTAATTGTGTAATGCTCTGAAATGTAAAAAAAACAAACTGTAAATAAAATTGACTAAATCTGAATTATTTGTGTGTGTTTCTCAAAAAGCTTTGAAACAAATCCAGGATGTCAGAGTATTTTATCTGTATGCCGGATTTAGAGGACACCCTTAAAAAGTAAATTGTCCTTTTTCGTGCATTCTTAAAGATGAAGTGCTTGATGTAAATACTATTGGTATACTTCTTAATTTGGAGATTATTTACCTGTCCCTTTTGTTTCAGAACCAGCTCTGTAGAGGGCTTTCTGGAAAGTTGATTAAATTCCTCCCTAAATTAGCTTTTGGGCCATTTATTTGAGTAGAGACTGTGGATAATGTCACTTGTACAGTGGGGAAAGTTTTCATTTTCCATCTCAGAGCCACTCCAAGCTGCTCTCCACTGCCATTCCAGCTTTCCTTGCATGGTTTTTGCTCACTATTGGGGCATTTTCATGCAATGCACTTGACTTTTTTTTGCTGTGCCTTTTGGTCCTTACCTGACCATGTGAATTCCTGTGTCCTCCAGCCCATCCCTGCTCCAGCCTTGCAATGCCTTGTGAAGAGTCTTCTGGTGCTCATCCCAAAGCAGTTTTCATCCTGGTTTTTCCAGAATTGCCCACGTAGGCAATCGTGACAGATGTAAAAATTTAAGCTCAGACTGAAATTAAACAAACATGAAAACGGGGGCAAGGATTTAATCATCAAACCCTGAAAATATTTTTATTTTAAGATTAATTTCATTTGTTCATAATACTGTCTGGTCCTGCCAAAGCATTCAGTTTCTTGTTACCTTTTTTAATTATTCTGCTGTGCCCACAGAGCTATTGGAAGTCTAAAGTGTCAAACCCATGGCTGTTCAAATTTTCCTCAAACTGACAGTCATTAATTGTTAATTAAGCTTCCAAATATACCAGCTTAACAGTTCCCAAAAAGCCCCACTGGTCAATGCTTTTTGAATGTGATAAACACACAATAAATTTTGTAAAAAAAAAAAAAAAAAGAAAAAATTGGAAAAAAAATCTGTTTCACTTCTCTGTATTCTCTCCTGCAAACAGAAACAGTTTCTTTAAGTAAATAAGCTGTATTTTGTTATTAAAGCCAACTTCTCTGTGGAGTCAGGAACCCATGTGAGGTGGGTCAGGTGTCTACACCACTTCCTTGAGGTTTGGAGCTCAAGTGAACTGGTTTTAAGTCAGTTGTTCTAAGCCAAGCAGTGCAAAATCAGTATTAACATTGTTATTTTTTCTTTAGAAATCTGGAAGCTTTGTTCTCTTCATTTATATAAAATTAGAGTAGCACTGCAGCTTACATAGGCAGAGTTTGCTCAGATGTTTGCTGGGGGAGCAGCAGGTATGGGAGGGCTTTTTTTGGGTGGTTTTATGTTCAAAAGAACTGTTTGTGAAAGGCATTTAAAGTCAGTTTGGAGTTGTAGCTGATGAGTTTTAAGTCTTTCCTCAGTTTCCTGGTGAATGTGCTGTGTTCTGCAGACTGAACAGGGTCAGAACAAGTGATTTATTCTGTTCAATTCATCTTTTACAACACCATGGTACAGTAAGTTGAAAATCTCTCCATTCCCATCCCTGATTCTGGGCTGGGCTGAGCCTGGCTCAGGGCAAGGAGAGGGTTTGGGGCTGGTTTAACTAAACTAAAACCCCACCTTGCTGTGCCCAGCAGTGCCACTTCCCATCTCTGGTCCCTGATGTCTCCAGTGCTCCCCCAGGAGCTCCCTGTGCCAGGGCTGGGTACAAACAGCCTCAGGCTGTGCCAGGATGGCTGGGCACTGAACTGCATCCCCATCCCTGGAGGTGCCCAAGGGATTCCTGAGGTGGCACTGAGAGCTCTGGGATGGGGCACAGGATGGACTTGGTGCTCTTGGAGGTGTTTTCCAACCTAAATCCTTCTGTGACTGCTTTTAGAGCAGAGAGGGTAACTGCTATTTTCCCAGTTTAATGGGATAAATTGCAAACAATGCCTTTTTTAGTTAATGAAATGCCTTGGTTTGGTTGTTGGATATTTATGGCCTGAGTTTAGGGGAGGATGGGGCAGGGCATGATGAGTTTCTAGTCCAGTGTTCTGCTCCTCTGAACATCTTCAGCTTCAATTCAATACCTTGGGAGAGAGAGCAGTTATTCCAGAACTTGGAGCTCTTTCCCCAGAGGTGTTTGGAGGTGTGAGGCTTCAGGAGCAAAGCTGGAACAATGGGAAATGCTTCTGTGTGTGTGTGTGGAGTCTGCAGGAAATGGAACTGATACTCGTTAGGGTTCTAATTGGGGCTGTAACTCTGTGTCAACACTTCAGTGAGATAATCATCTCTGGTGGTTTGGTTTCTCTTTCAGACACTGTGTTTAGTTTGGAACCTACAGAACCACCCTGGGGTGGGGTTTGTGGGTGATTTAGGTCTGTGCAAGGCTGAAAAGAATTTTTTTTTGTTGTTTTTTAAAACATAGTTTCTAACTGTGATTAGGATTAAGAGTAGCACAAGTGAGGAAGTGTAAGAATTACTTTTTGCATTGCTAGCCCTTAGGTCTGCTCCTATTTAACTCTCTTAAGTCCTGATACTGATTTTCTTTCAGGTCTGCTAAAACTGTCAAGAGTAGAATAGGAATGGGAATTTTGGAAGATAAATGTCACTAGCTCATTCTCAGCATCATCCTCTGTCCTTCTACCTGTTCTGTGAAGTCCAGTGAGAAAACAGAGCAGCTTTCTTGGCTGAGGGGCTGTGGATTTTTTCAAAACTGATAAATTTCTGGCCATGGAGTGGTCAGGGTCACCCACATTTAACACTGAAAACTTGTGTAGCTGACTGAAGATCCATGAGATCAGGTTTGAGGGATGGGGTTGGGAGTATCCATCATCAAATGATCCTGACTCCCTGATGGAGATCCCTGTGTTGGGATCCCTGTCCTTGCAGAGATGGCAGCTCCCAGCCCACACTGAGCCCTCCCAGCTGCTGCTCTCTGTGACACCTTTGGATTTTAGTTAAAAACCTGGCAGTGTGTTCACAGGGTGGCTGTTAGGTAAATAGCATCCCCTTGTATGGTGGCTTTTCCCTTCTCTCCCCTGCTCACCCTCCTGGCATTTTTAGGCACCTGGTCTAGTCTGACCCCATCTCTGTGGTCATTTGGATGGGTTTTACCAAACAGCAGCAATTCTTCCCATGTCAGAAATACCTCTAATTATTGGGGTTTCATTGTTGGATCCTAATAGCAGCTTATGATTCTCTGTGATTTACTCACACATTTCAATCTTCTGTGTTACCTGGGATGTGGATACAATCCAGACTGTCATTTAAATTAATTTATGATTTTTTTTTCTTAAATTTAACAGTGACACAAGTGTCCTTGTGTGAACACAAGGCAGAGCAGCAGTTCCCAGGCCGGGCTGTGGTGCCAGGGAGTTGGTGACTGGTTTGCCATCCTGCTTTTTCCAGTTTGGGATAAGCCCCTGGAGCAGCACCTTAGTGCTCCCATCCAGGGCTCCATGTTTTCCACAGGAAAAAACTCTGATGTTCCTGGCAGGAGGTGGGAACAGCAGGAGCTGACAGACCAGAGCTTTCAGGCTTCAGAAAACCAGACCCACCTTGCACATCCAACAGGGAGACACATGGGAGCAAAAGGAAATTAAAAAAAAAGTGGAATAACCTGGCAAAGGTGACTCTGTGTGCTTGTGCCTGGGATGTGGCATCTTTGATCTCTTCCTGCCTGCCCATGGCCTGAGGGAGAGCTCAGCAGCAGCCTGCAGGCAGGAATTGGCTCAGGGAGCAAGTTTGAATCCAGGCTTTGCTCCTTCAGTGTGAGGAGAAATGGATCTGTTTATTTGGGGTTTATTTGGGCTGTTTTGACAAGTTACTTCCCAAATCGGGACCAGGCACATTTTGAACAGCTGGAATTCTGTTTCCATGCCAGTGATTCCATCCCTGAGTGCAGAGGAGGAAGACAGGGCTGTGGGAACTGAGGAAGTTCCAGGTGTGTGAATCCCTGTGGGGAAGCACAGCTCTGTTGAGCTGCAGCTGGGACAGGAAATGATACAGAAACTGAGGCAGGGAGTTGAAATCAAGCACTGGAATATTGATTGCATTTGTGATAGTGAAAAACCCTGGGCAGGGCTTGAAAACCAATGGATCAGGCTGAGCTCCTGGGCTCAGTGCAGCTGGGAGTGGGAGAGGACAGATCTGTCCTGCCACTGTGTCATTAGCAAGGCTGATTTTGGAAAAACAGAATCTTTGCAAAAATATATTTATAACAGAGGATTCTGTCCTCTGTGTCCTGGTCACATCCTGCAGGAATCACACTTGAGATAATCCAAGTTTGATCTGAGGAAAGCTGCACTGCCCCTTCTGCCTGGGGCCTCTGTGTGCAGCCTCCTGCTTGGCTGATGCCATTTGTGGAACAGCAACTTGAAATCTGGGAGTTCTTTAGAAAAAAAACAGATCTAGGTCAGTTTTCATGTTTGTTTACAGCTGTTTTGGATGGCAAATATGCAGGATGAATAAGGAATATTCTCCTACATGCCAGGCATGTGCTGGGGATCTGTGCTTTGGGAGGCAAGTGCTTGTTTCCAGCACTGAGATTCTGTAACAGAATCACAGCAAATTCAGGTGGAGAATTGTCCTTGCTGTCCTTTAACAGGTGCACAAAGGGGGAAATGGGATCTTGCTTTGTCAGTAAAATAAGCAGATACAATTCCAAGCAAATATTTGCTTAAATGCTAATTTAGCATCATTTTTGATTTAGTAATATGTAGGATTTTTGTTTGGCTTTAGGAAATGCTGGGGTTTAATTGCACCTCTGCACTGCTGCAGGATTTTGAAGCACGTGGTGCCAGTTTGGGTACTTAGTAGCTCTGGTGAAAAGGAACTAAAGCCACAAAAACGATTTTAAAAAGAATTGTAGTCAGTTTAGTTAGAAGTTCAGTTAATGGAAAAAAAAAAAAAGTCTTTCTTTGAGGTATTTCAAGTCTTGAGGGATTTAGGAATAATCTCTTCTGATACATTTATTTGGAAAAATCTGGGTTTGACCACATTTTAGGAATTCTTGATCCTGTGTCATGTATTTCAGGGAATTAGGCACATCAAGGGAAGAATGTGTTGTTGCTCTTTGTTTTCCTGGTGGCTGAGGTCCTGCTGCTGGAGGCTGTAGAAGAAGGAAGCAGTTCTTGCTTTCAGTAGTTGATCATCTGGAAGAGCAGCCTGCATTCCCTCTTCTCCCCTGGCTACAAATGGAATCTGTAGCAGGAAAACAGGAGTTTTGTGCCTTCTGTTCCATAGTTTTGCACAGACCCAGCATTACCCCCAGGAAGGTGCATAAATGTTAGTGTAACTATTTAAATTTGGGCTCCTGGCCTTGAGGTTTAATCCTTGATGGGATGTGCTGCTATTTTTGCTTCCCTTGTCCCTCTGGGTGCCTTTTCTGCCCCTCCACAGCTGCCTGGTGTCTTTCTGCTTTTCCTTTGGAGATAAAAGCCAGGACTTTCAAAGGCAGAGCTTCTCTTTGGACAGCAGTGAATAAAGGGATTGAGAAAATGTTCACATTGAAAAATCAGAATCCCCAAGGCAGTGCTGGCTGCCAGGAAAAGGCTGTGTGAGCTGAGTTCAGTGGGACAGGCAGGAAGGGCCTGGGTCGTGTCAGGGCCTGTCCTGACACACATTTGTACCTTGTTCTGGGGCAGTCCCTTGGGATGGCTCTGAGGGAAGGGCCTGAGGGAGCTGGGAAGGGGCTCAGAAGGAGAAAAGGAGGCTCAGGGGGAATTTCTGGCTCTGCACAACTCCCTGACAGGAGGGGACAGATGGGGGGGCTCTGCTCCAGGGAACAGGGACAGGAGGAGAGGGAACAGCCTCAGGCTGGGCAGGGGAGATCAGGGTGGGCAGCAGCAGGAATTCCCCATGGAAAGTGGGGTCAGGGATTGGAACTGCCCAGGGAGGGTCGGGTCCCCATCCCTGGAGGTGTGCAGAGAATTCCTGGAGGTGGCACTGAGTGCTCTGGGCTGGGGACAGGGTGGGGATCAGGCACAGCTGGGACTCAGTGATCTGGAAGGGCTTTCCCAGTCTGGGATCTGTGTGATCCTGGGATTCTGTGGGATTCTGCCCCCAGCAGTTTGAATGGAGCTGCTCTAGCCTGAGAGCTCACTGGAGATCCCACAGGGCACAGATCCCACGTGGAGTGAGTGACCCACAGATCCCACGTGGAGTGAGTGACCCACAGATCCCACCTGGAGTGAGTGACCATGGGATGGTGACAAGCAGGCAATGGGCTGCACTCAGGGGGTTCAGTGGCTGGGACACTGAGCTGACACACAGCTTTTCACTCTCTCTATCTGAGGAACACAACTTCCATTAAATCCCAGATTCCCAGACTGGTTTGGGTTGGGAGGGACCTTAAAGCTCATCCAGTGTCACCCCTGCCATGGGTGGGACACCTTCCACTAGCCCAGGTTGCCCCAATCCTGTCCAGCCTGGCCTTGGGGCAGCCACAGCTTCTCTGGACAACCTGTGCCAGGCCTCCCCCTCCTCCCAGTAAGAACTGGTGGCTGACTGGTGATGGTTCATGCAGGGCTCAGTATTTGGGCTGTTCCTGGCTGCTTTATCACAATTCATTCCCATTCTGTGGAGTAAATGGGAAAACAGAGGCAGAAGCACCATTGGCAGGTTTGGAGTTCAGGGCTCCCTGAGGCACTGCAGGGTCAGATTCAGCTTTGTGTTGTGAACTGCCATCAATGTATAGATTTGTGAATTAATCTCCCTGCTTCCTGAGCTGTCTTTTAATGTCTTTACAATTGGAATTCTCTCTGGATGCTGAAATGGGGTGAGATGTAACAGATTGGTTCTGTGGCTCCTCCTCAAACCCCAGCCCTGGAGGAGTTTGCTCACTTGTGTCTGTCTTGTGATAATGTCAATCTATTTTTTGTCTTCTGCACACGATGCACAAAGCAGGTGAGCCAGTAACTTTTCTGGCCACCTCAGCTTTTGCTTTACCTACTTTTGCAATATGTACTGGAAGACATTTAACCATGTTCCCTTTCTCTCCCCTTTTCAGCTCAGAGACACTAATGACCTGCTGTTTTTATGGAACCTCACTACACTGCCACGAAGAGCACCAGCTCATCAGGACTGAGAGAAATCTGAGACTGACTTGTCCTATTTTTCCTCTGAAATCTTCACCAAGTAGTAAACATTTTTTTGAAGGGGGAAAGGGGGTAAAAGATGTTAAAGTTCCCCCTCGCACCATTAGGGCGCCTGTACCTAATGTACATTTTCCTTAAAATTTCAAAAGATGTTAGGAAATATTTTATAAAACTTTTTTGCAATAAATGACGCATGAAATTACGAAAGACTCTATGACACTTACATGCAAGGAACCACTTGAATTGTTAGGATGAAGACTCACTGCAGATAACTGGGGTTTTTGTAATGTGACAGTCACGTTTGTATGTTTTGAGAGGTGCCAGTGACGGAGCCAATTTGCCTGGGAAGTTGACTGTAACTTTTGAACTTTTCTTTTAATTCTTCACTTTAGCATTGCAATTTTCCATTCTCTGAGGCTTAGTTAGTATTTAGTGCAGGTGTTAGCAGAGCTGTGATCTGTGATCAAAGCATGTCCAAACCCAGTTGTATTGTGAAATATGAACAGTCCTGCTATTGAGACCAACATTTCCCATAGAGGTGATGGAAAGGACAGTGACCACAAACTCCATGGATCTCTGTTTTATGGGAAAGCTCCTTCTGTGTGAATATGGTTGCATTTTATTTATGCTATTGTAACACTTAGGGAATTGAGGGTTGTGAAATGAGCTTGAGAGGGGCTACAAGGCAGAGAGCAGCATTTGCTTCTAGTCCTATAACAGGATGGGATTCATGAATGGAGAGTGATTCAATGGGATGGCATTTCTATTTCAAATCATGGGTTATTTTTTTCCTTTTGACATAAGTATTTTTCAGATAGGTAACTAGTAGAGAGCAAAGGTTTTATTAGAGTTTCTGATGGTTGTTGATCTGAGTTGCGTTGACTTCTTTGAAAAGCTGTAAATCAAAAAAAAAAGAAAAGAAACCCACTGGGTTTTATCCATTTTATTCCCCTCCCACAAAGGTCTTGGGTAAGACTGACTTCAGTGGAGCTTGGGAATGCTGGACACGCTGCTGAAATCTTGAGTTATTAAATATTAATTTATTTGTCACTAATTATTTCCATTGTGTGCACACTGTCTCGGCAGAACCATTTCTTTAAAGTTCTTAGCAGGGGATTTATTGTGTAACCCGGGAAAATAAATATTTGTTTTGAAGAGATGAAAATGTGCACATAATCTACTAAAAGTCAAATTTCTGTTTCTATAGAGATGAAAGGACTTGTAGGAAACTCTTTTCCTCCTTACTGATACCCTGATTCAATTGGAGAAAATAGAATGTCTTTGTCTGAATCATTTAAAACCAGAGGGACTTTTCCAAGGGGCCTCTGGGTCAGCACAAAGACAATTTCTTCGTGTCTGGAGCCTGAATGAACCACATAAAATCTGAAGTTAGGACAACTCTGTCATTGGCAACAGGTTTATACTTGTTAAACAATTGGAGAGGGGGAAGTGACAGGCTGGGACAGGCCCCAAACCCCAGCCAGGCCCATCAGGGATTCACACACTGAGTGTGTGGCAGCTCGTGCTTTGTGCTGGTTCAGTGTCTGCTTTTCAGAGCTAAATTCTTTAGTTATAAATGGCAGAAATTGAGTATTCACTACCTATTTTTTAAAAACAGGCTGTACAATGCTGTGCAGTGCATTTCAAATTGTACCGTTGGCCACAACGATTTCATCATAAAGTACAAACTTCTTAAAAAATTTGGATGAATATTTGTTCTACAGTGCTTTTCCTTTTCACCAGTGGAAGAGGCCCAGCAGTCTGGTCCTGCTCAAGGCCTGGGATGTGACTAGAACTGAAAGCTTGAGACCTGTGAATGAGGAAAGGGGTGGCTTGGTGCTGGGTCCGTGCCAGCCTTTCACCTCTGCTTGGATTGACAACGGGTGGGGGCTTGGCCTAATCAGGTACATTTCCCCCCACCCCCCTAAAAACCAAACAGAAAAGCCACCAAACCACATGGCACAAACCAGTTTCTGCTCAGGAAAAAGGCCCGGGGCTGTGGTGGCAGGGTTGTTGCACATGGATTGAGGAGTGCCTGCTGTTGTTTTGGTAGTGCCTGGCTGTGCCCCCGGATCCCCCAGGGCTCTCCTCCCCTCCCCCTGAGCACAGCAGCTGAAGCAGGAGGGATTAACCCAAGGGATGCAGGTGTGCACTGGAGAATATGGGTATAGAGCAAATAGCATCCAAGGGAGCTCGTGTCTGCCTTGCTTTTCCCAGCATTGCGTTGGAAACCACATTTTCATTTGGAAATGAAATTGTCAGGGATATTCTAATGAGAGAGAGTGACAGTAATGTATTGCTTTTCACTTTTTTGCTTTAGTTGCTTAATATTTAAGCTTTGCTCCATGCTACCTTCTTGTCTGTATATTGAATGGTCACTATGCCTCTTTCATTTTGTAGACTTGAATGAGGAAAATCTGATTCACCCTTTAAGGTTTGCTGAGAAGTAAAAATGATAAAGAATGTTGTGTAACATTTATTCAAATAAAGCCTTGATTTTTTTCAGTGCTCTTTTAAAGGGAAATAATGTTTTGATGTCTTTAACTTTCTTGCTTTATTAGTCCTTGACCCCAAAACCTTTGATTTATGTCAGAAGTGGTTTTTCTGGATTAAACAAAGATTAAACTGAGGTTGCTGGTCCACTGCTGGAATTCCATCATGTGGACAAGTCTCTACCTAACCTCACCTTTCACCACAGTGGCTGAAAGATCCCAAGCCATGCTCAGCCAGCTGCATGCTTCCCAAAGCAGTAGAAAAATTGGAATTAGCAAGAAAAGATGGTGTGGTAGAGACAGATCCAAGGAAGCCCTGGTGGCTGTGCCAGTCCCAGGAGGAGGAGGGGATGCCATGGGAAGCTGTCCTTGGGCTGGTTTTTATGGAATTCTCACAGTTTCAGACAAGAGTTGCCCTCACAGGTAAGTGTATGGGGAATTTCTCCATCCAGGGAGGAATTGCCTTGTCCTGAGCTGGTTTCCTTGCCCTGGAGCAGGGATCAGGTGGTGCTGGAGAGGTAATTTCTGTTCCAGAGCTCCATCTCACTGCACTCAAAGGAGGGCAATGCCAGCAGGTATTTTTCCAAAATACCTAGTGGTGTTGGGTTGGTGCTTGGACTTGATGATCTGAAAGGTTCTTTTTCAACCTTGGTTCCATGATTCTATGGAATGGCAGACTCTGGAACTGCACTTTGCCATCAAATGGAAGGCAGCATTTATACACATGGTTTTTGGTACACATTTTTGGTACTGCAAAGAAACATTCCCTAAGTTGAGTTGAACTCCTGGGCTAAACTGAAAATAAGCTGCTGGAGTAAACTTGATCTCTAGGAAGTTCTGATTTCCAGGAAGCATTGGTGGTTTTGTGGCACAGGGTGTTTTTATGGCACAGAGATGCCAGGAGCTGGTGGGTCACCCAGAGGGACTAACCCTGCTGGGAAGGGGCTGTTGCAGTGACCTGTTATCTCTAAAAAGGAGTTTTCCCCAGAATGGAGTTAACTCTGGAGTGCTGCTGCTGGCCCGGCCTGGCACGGCTGTGACAAACACCCACATCTGGCTGTGGCCCCAGCACAGCTCCAGCAGATGGTTTTCTTTTCCTTGATGGTTGTTTCTCATTCTGTGGGGATTACAGGAACTCCCATCCCCTTTCTCTCATTATTCCCTCAGCCTTGCAGCAGCTCCTCGCGAGCGGCGATGCTCATTAGCGGGAAGTCCTGCGGCAGTGTAATTGCCCGCTAATGGCTTTTCCTTTGTGACACGGAGCTGGCAGCGGCGCTGAGGGGACGCAGCCATCAGAGAGGCTGGCCGGGCACATTTCAGAGCTCTGCAATTACTCCATGGATTAATCCTCACTCCAGTGCTTGGCAAAGGGACAAAGGTGACCCAAGGCCCACACAAAGCCCCTCTAATGGCGTTTGCTGCTGCCCCCAGCATCAAAAGGGCGACGCTTAATGCGGGCAAAAGTGCAGCTCTGGCACGAGGGCTTTGGAGAGATTCCATCCCAAGTGTGAGGGATCAGAGTTGGGATCTTGCAGGGTGAGGCCAACAGGGACCTTGCTGGAGGGAATGGTGGCTGGGGACAGTGGCTGAATTCACAGTGTCACACTCTGGGTATTTGGGAGCATTTCGGGTGAGGTGCCGGGCCCTGCCTGAGGCCTGGCTGGGCTTGAGGGGCTCCTGGGCTCCTCTGCCTCACAAACAGTGCCAGCTTTGCACGGAGGGGCCCAGGTGTGCTTGAGGATTTGTGGAAGGCTGGGCTGGGAGGATTCATGGAGCTGGGGAGTGGTTTGGTCTCAGAGCACTTCGGGCAGGGCCCATCTCTGCTCCAAGGGCAGCAGTGCCCGTGCCGAGCCCTCAGCCCTTGAACCAGCTCCCCTCGCTGCCTGGCTTTGTGTCCTCCTCCCTCGTCCTTGCTGCAGTCGGTTTGGGATTTGTTCTCCCTGTCGTGTTCCACAGGCAGAGCAGGGAGCCAGGAAAAGGCTCCTGTTGTTTGCTGGGTCATACTGTGGGGTTTATTCACATTCCATATCCGGCTTTTATGGTTCTGCTCCTGCTTTTCCCTTGAGGGTCTCTGTGCTCTTTGTTTTGCCTTCCTTGCTGGGTTTGCAGCACAAGCCGTGGGTGCTCCAGGCTCGGCAGACTGGACACCCCTGCAGAGGTTTTTGGTGTGTTCTGTATTCGGGGTAAATATTCCAAGCCCAGGAGGGGTAGTTCTAATTTTGAAATCCAGATTTTCAGCTGAGCTCCGCATCTTAAGAGCTTGGGGACCGGAATTTCTGCCTGTGGTTGTCTTGGTCATTAAATATTAAGTGAGGCTTTTCCTGCTGGAGGGTTCATCCAAACACTGAGTGAAGGCTCTGAGCTGTCAGGGGAAGGGGCTGGGGGCTCCAGAGTGCTCAGGGATGGATACTGGCCTGTGCTAAGGAACACTGACACTGTCAGATGGATGTGGATGATGCTTCTGTGATTCACTCACTTGGCTGTGGTTGTTTTTAAAAAGGCAGCATTGGGCATGAGCTGTGAGAGCAGAACAGGGGGGTTGGACTTCACACCCCTCTGCATTAACACTGCAGGATCCTCTCAGGAGCCATCAGCTGCATCTTGCCCTGGAAAACCTGCTGGCTCCAGCTTCCAAGGCCTCAGCTGCATTCCAGCTGGGAGCAGGGACACAAATGTGCTGGGGCACAGCGAGAGCTGTCGCTTCAAGGGCAGCTCAGGGCTGGAGCCACGGGCAGGCAATCTGTGAGCTCCCAGCCTCCTCCTTACCCTGAGTTCCAAATACTGCAATTCTCCCTCCCTCAGACAGAGAAGTGCCCCAGGATGGAGGGTCACAGCCATGGAAATAGGACAAATGCAATTAGACCAGCCCTGGCCCTGCTGCCTCTCCAGGGACCTGCTGGGCACTCGCCAGCACCACTCAGGAACACACTCAGGGAGCTTTTCCAGCAGCCGCCGCCCAGACGAGATAACAGCATTTCCCCTTCCTGCCATCCCTGTTCCCTGGAGTCTGCAGGGAGGAGGGGCTGCAGTTCACTCACCAGAGGCAGAACAAAACCCCCTGGCCAGGGTGTGCCTGTCCCAGAGCAGGCATGGATCCTTCCCAGCTCTGTGGCTGCCAGGGGGTCAGTCCTGCTCAGAGCTGCTCCCAGAGCCCATGGACACCAGGCAGGGAGGCCTGGGAGCCAGGAGCAGAGCACTGGGCCCAGGCCAGGAAAGGCAAACCTAATCCTGCTGCATCCATTTAGGGAGTGCAGGATTTGTAAATTGTCTCCTTGAGAAACAATGGGGGAGAAATGTGCAGTTCTGGGGACTCCAGGCTGCAGCTGCAGATGCTTTCCAATTGGGAGATTCCCACTGAATGTGCAGAATCAGGAAAAAGGGGGTTTATTTTAATTTCCAGTTGATTTAGAGCCTTTAATCTTTGTCAGGGTAGGCAGTGATGCCTCTGGCTTAGTGCCACAATTCCTGTGCCAAGGACTGCCCAGAGCCCCCCCAGCAGTCCCAGCCCTGCCCAGGGTGGGAAAAAATGAAGTAGCTGAGCAAGAAAATGTTGGGATCCATCCAAACAGGGGAAGCTTGTGAATGAGCAATGTATGAATGCTGCACATTAAATGTGCCCCAGCACATCTTTGCCCATGTTGGGGAGGAGGCACTGGGATATAATTGGTTCTTGGCTGCAGCAGTAATCCCTTGGGAATAACACAGCTAATTAAAGCCTAGGAACTGGTGACCAGCAGCTTCTCCTCTCTCCCTGGCTGGGGCTGTGCTAATCAGGGGCAGGTACATCCCAGGAAGTTTTGTGCTAATCAAGGAGGGAAGGATTGGGCTTCAAAGCTCAGTGCTTTGTCAAATCCTGAATGTCCCAAGGGATGAGCTGGGGGGGGAATTTGTATCCTGCTGGGCAGGAGGGATGGGCTGTGCTGGGCCTGTGTCAGTGCCACTGACCCTGGAGTGTGGCCTCTGGCTGCCTCCCTTGGGCTGGGGTTTTGGGAGACAGAGCTGTGAACAGGGGAGCTGCTTTTTTTATCTTTTAAGAGGTTAAATGCTCCAAATCTTTGGTGGGATGGAGGGAACTGCAGGTGTTCAGCTTCTCTGAGGGCCAGGCCTTTTGGGACTCAGGAGCAGGATCTGGAATGAGGCCAGGTTGGATGGGGCTTGGAGCAAACCAGGAAGGTGTCCCTGGTCTGTGGAAGATGTCCCTGGTCTGTGGAAGGTGTCCCTGGTCTGTGGAAGGTGTCCCTCATCTATGGAAGGTGTCCCTGGTCTGTGGAAGGTGTCCCTGGTCTGTGGAAGATGTCCCTGGTCTGTGGAGGGTGTCCCTGGTCTGTGGAAGGTGTCCCTGGTCTGTGGAAGGTGTCCCTGGTCTGTGGAAGGTGTTCCTGGTCTGTGGAAGGTGTCCCTGGTCTGTGGAGGGTGTTCCTGGTCTGTGGAAGGTGTTCCTGGTCTGTGGAAGGTGTCCCTCATCTGTGGAAGGTGTCCCTGGTCTGTGGAAGGTGTCCCTGGTCTGTGGAGGGTGTCCCTGGTCTGTGGAAGGTGTCCCTGGTCTGTGGAGGGTGTTCCTGGTCTGTGGAGGGTGTCCCTGGTCTGTGGAAGGTGTCCCTGGTCTGTGGAGGGTGTTCCTGGTCTGTGGAAGGTGTTCCTGGTCTGTGGAAGGTGTCCCTGGTCTGTGGAAGGTGTCCCTCATCTGTGGAAGGTGTCCCTGGTCTGTGGAGGGTGTCCCTGGTCTGTGGAGGGTGTTCCTGGTCTGTGGAAGGTGTCCCTCATCTGTGGAAGGTGTTCCTGGTCTGTGGAAGGTGTCTCTGCCCATTTCAGGGAGTGGGACTGGATGAGCTTTAATGTCCCTTCCAGCCCAAACCATCCTGGCAATCCATGATTCTAAACCTCAGTCCATCTGCAGCCAAAAGGATTAAAGTGTCTGAGGGGACAAACAGAGGAGTGAGTGAGAACCTCTGCATGAAACAGACACAAATCCCAGTGTCAGTTCTGGTGTCAAAAAATGGAAGGTCTGAGCCTCAAGTGTTCTGGAAATCCTGGAGAAAGTTCTTTGTAGGGAGAGGCTTAGCCCAGCTCATGGACAAGACCAACATTCCCCTTATTTCTGTGCAAACACCTCAGGGAAAGGGCCAGGTACTGAAAGGTTTTGTGTTTGGCAGGCAAAGGAAGGAGGAACAAAGGGGAGAGCTGAGGATGGACAACTCCAGCTGGGAAAGGCACATGCTGCTTACCAGGAAGGTGAGTAACTGTTGGAACAGCTGAGCAAGGCACTGTTGGGTTTAAGAACACTTAAATTTAAATATTGTGTTTCATAAAACAGTTTTTCCTATTAGAGGTTGTAAATCCAACAAGTGTGACTCAAAACTCCCTGGCACTCCCTGAGTTGTGGCCTGGCACCAGGAGGAGGCACCAGTTATTTTACTGGTGGCAGCTGTGAGGAATAGTTTAGACATAAAAACCCACTTAAAATCAAAAGCAAGATACAGGCACTTGTTCAGGATTTGGACAATGCAAAAGGACTTTCAGGTAATTAACTGGAATTTTGCCTAGAGGGGAACTTGCTGTGGTAGCAAATAACACCTGCCAGAGGTTTCTGGTCCAGCTGGAGAGTGGCACTGAGGAGGGAGGGATGACCTGGAGGTTTGAGTCCTCAGTACCAGCATGCCCAATTCCCACTGACTTTCACACAATCCAATTAAATTACAAACACTAATCAACTGCAGTCCTGCTTCCTTTGCCCTTCCCTTCATTGGAAAACTCCAGGTGCACATCAGGCATCCTGCAGGGGAGTTGCACAATGATTTGATGATGTGTTTGCACAGCAGGTAGGAAATTCAAAAGCTTTGTTGTGCTTCTACTTCCCAGAAATTCCCCAGTCTCCAGCTGAGAAGGAATATTTGCAGCTCCCCAGGCCTTCAAAGGGGTGAAGCAGGAACAGAGTGGAAGGAACAGAACTGCTGTCCCTGAAGCCCTGAAGCAGCAGGTTGGAAAAGGCCACTGGTGTAACTGGGCACAAGAGCCACCCACAGGTGAGTGACACTGCACACAGTGTGGGCAGGGACAGACACCCACTGGTTCCAGTTTGTCCATGCCAGGGCTGTGCTGGGATGTTGCAGGGGAGTGGAACCAGTGAACCCAGCTGGCGATGCTGGGCCCTGCAGCAGCCTGGACACCTTTGCTCTGCACTGCTCCAGGTTTTAGGGAAGATTAGTAACATTTCTATTAATCCCAAACCACTGAGCCTTTCCTGCAGAGCTCAGCTCAGGCAGCAGAGGTTTCACAGCTCATCCAACCTCAGGTCCAGCTCTAAACTAAAACTAAAGTAAAAATAATGCAGCAGGACAGAGTTTAACAATCAAAAAAAAAACCACAAAAAAATCCCCCCAAAAAAACCCCTGCACAGCTGCAGAGACAAAATGACATTAAAACACTAAACCTGCTGTGCCTGGCAAGGCTTTTCCTTTCAGTCAAAGGCTGGAGCTCCTGAATTTCAGACACACAGAGACTTCCTGAAATGAATTGGAGATGACACCCAATAGCCAAGGCAGCCACTGCTAATTATTTAATTAAATCATGTACTGAAATCTGCATGGAGACAACTGCAGAATGTGTCTCCAATTAAACACTTCAATATTGACAAAACCCAGGAAACCAGGAGTAACAAAAGGCACCTTCTCCAAAACCTGAATGAACCACCACAACAGAACATATAAATATATAAATATATATATATATTTATATTTATATTTATATTTATATTTATATTTATATTATGGCCTGGTTTGGGCTAGAAGGGACCTCAGAGATCATCTCATTCTAGAAACACTTCTAAGTCCTCAAGGTCAAGTCACTGTGCAGACCTTCTGTAATCAACTCCTGTGGATCCCTGCAACATGAATGGATCTCAGACAAGCACATGTCATTTGAAGGTAACTTCACAAGGTGTGCAGAGAGAGAGGGAGGCACAAAGTGCCAGTTGTCTTCAGAAAAATTAATACCCAGTAAATAAACTGCTGGAAGGGTGGCATGGTGTTAAATGGCAACACTGCTGCAAGCAGGGTCAGAACTCCAGTGCTTCCCAGGAATGTCCTGCAAGGTGTTACTGGTGGGACCTTTAACAACAAACCCACCCAGGCAAGAACCTCACAACCCACAGAGCAGAAGTACCAAGCCTTTATTACAAGATCCATGATTCCAGGGCAGAGCTGTGTCCAGGGCTGCCAGTCCCACCCAGCTGAGGGTGGGGCAGTGCTGCTGCTGGATTTCCCCATTGCCAGGACACCCCCAGCCTTTGTTCCAGCTTTGGAATTCCCTGAACTGCTGCTGCCAGCACTGAGTGGGCCAAACCAAGGAAGTGCCTCTTGGAAAAGCCAAACACCACAAGGGAAGGGGAAAAAAAATATCAAAAAGAATAAATCACACACTGGACACAGTTAGCACTATGAGAAGTTGAATGAGTTGCTTTACATCCACATTGCAAATAATTTCACAAGCTGGGAAATGAGTTTGCTGAGTCTCCTCTTCCCCTGGGGGTGGAAGGTGTTGGTTTGCTGGATCCTGGATGGGATGTGCAGAGCCACACTGAATCCATGTTATCTGTTGTTGTTGGGGTTTTGAACAAAATTGATGGAGTAGGAGCCAGTTGATGAATCCTGTTTGATCTGGAAGTTCTCTGTTGACAGGCCAAAGGGGCGCAGGACCAAATTGCCCAGATCCTTCAGCTTGCCTGCAATGACATTCCAGGAAAACACTGAGAGCTGAGGGAAACTTCCCTGGAAGGACATCCAACTACACCCAGCCCTGCTGATTTATCCATCACAGGTAAATGCTGAGGAAATCTCTGCATTTGTTAATATTCAACACTCCTAGCAGGAAGTAAAAATCACTGTTAAATATCTACAGAGTATGAGAGTTAATAAAGTCCTGTCAGTATATGGATCACACGTGATTCCTGACTCTGGAAAATGGATCTTGCACAGCTGTAAGAGGGAAAGGACAACAAAAGGACATCCTTTAAAAAAATCCTATATAGAAATTACAGAATAGATGAAGTGGAACAGGAAGCAGAGGTAACAACTTCACTGCAGGCATGACAACACAAAGGAAGAAGAGGGCAGGTTTCAAAGAAAAACATTCTTTTCCTCCTGGTTTTAATTGTAGATTTCCTAAAGGAAGTGCAGAAGTTTGGACAAGTTGAAGCCTTCTCAAGGTTTGCCTGCCCAGGCTGCACCCCCACCTTTCCAGAAGCTCCCACCTGCACTGAGTTTGCCTGGCAGGACACTGGGAAAGGTTTTTTCCAGTTGCAGGGAGCTGGATGATTTTTCCCAGAGCCCATGAACATCCCTGCCTGCCTCAGGATCCACCCTGCAGCTGGAGCACAGCACGGATCTGGGGCTTTATGAGAACTCCAGCAGCACATCCCAGCTCACCTTCCTGCTCCCCCCTCCCCAGGCAGCCTCTGGGCAGCCACACTGAATGAATTGTTAATGAGGCAGAAGAAAGCCTCGGCTTTTCCGGGCACTGCAGCCCGGAGCTGCTGCTGCTGTCCTGGCACACACAGACCCAGCATTGTGGGAAGCTCTGTCTCCTCCTCCCACAGCTCCTTTCAGCTCTAAATTAAGGGCTGTAGTGAACTGCAACCCCCTCCTAAAGAAAAGCTCCCTCAGAGCCTGTGCTGGGAGGAAGGAAAAGGCACCACGTGGAGCTGGGGCTCAGCTGCAGAGGCTGCCCAGCCTCCCACATTCCCTGTCCCCAAGCAGGGTCACACTCTCCTTCCTCTGCCCTTTTTCTCACACATTTTGCTCTTTTTCTTTCAAACACACCCTGTTTATTTTCCACCTGCAACTCCAGCACATTCAGGTTCTTCACCAAAGCAAATTTTCGGAGGTTAACAAGAAAACAGAACTGTAAAAATCAATTTAGGGCTCAGAAGTCTGTGATTCATTACTCACCTAAACTGCAGTTCAACACCCTATTGAAAGAGGCAGATGCAGGAAAAGATTACTCACAATTTACATTAAGATGTAACAGCCAAAATTAATTGCTATTCAGTCTCTCTGGCAATAATTCTGGCTCAGTTGCTGGAGTTTGGAAGTTGAAAAGCTCCATCTTGCTTGTGTAAAGAATTCTTTTGGAGAAAAGACAAATTTCCTGATGAGGTCTCCTCTTTGTGCAACTTCTTGTATTACCAACATTTTTAAGCAATTAAAAGAGCAAGGGCAAAATCCTTTTCCTTTCCCTAAATGGTAAATGAGGACTGAACTGTAACTGTAATTTGGTTCTGGTTTAACTTAAAATCACCTTGTGCAGGATTGGGGTTCAGCAGCTCAGCTGCAAACACAACATAACTGTCAATAGAAAAAAATAAAAATAAACCCCATAATTCTTTAGGCACAAAGCCTAATAGATATCTTTGCTTATCTCAGGTAGCTGGAAAAAGTCTCTTTTTGGCAGGAAGGCCCAGGTGAGGTGCTCTGGCCCCCAAACTGCTAAAACCATTCCAAAGCTCCCCTCTCCTCACACCCTCTCCCCAAAGGAGTGGTCCCAGATATCACAATAATTATAAAAGTCTCTAAACAAGACTGGAAGTCATTGGCTTTAAGGAGAGAAATACAAACCCCCCCAGAAAATGTTCACATCCAGTCACTGAGGCAGAGGATGCTCATGGAAGTACAGAGGGAAAAGTCACTTGGATTTGAGAGCTCCTTCCCAAGGCTGCTCCAAGTCCAGCTCTCTTTGATGTGAACTCAGGGGTCACTTCATCCTGAGCAAACTTCAGTGGCAGCAGAGCTGATCAAAACATGGAAATAACTGAAATATAAATGTCAGCCTTGGAAAGGAGAGATCCTTGAGGACACACAGCACCAGTGGGCTCAGCTTGGCCACAAAACAGGATTTTTCTGGTGACATCAGCCTCAGCAGTCACATGGCCCACAAGGAAAATCCAGCCAGGAATGTGTGCTCTGGGTTATTTACACACAAGCACTGCACAAGGGGTTCAGCCTGTGACAGAAATGAGCTGCAGCCCTGGGAAACAGGAAACACCCTTGGGAAGGAGGAGGATGCACTCCATTTATCTGGGTTTGTTTGTACACAGCTCCAGCTTCATGGCAGTGGGAGGTGGTTGGGCAACCCAGGCCTTGTTTGAGTTGAAAGAATAAAAATTCAGCCAAACCAGGACAGGCCAATTCACTGACTGAGGAGCAGTTCAAAGGAGGCAAAGCACAAACTGGGACACTGTTCCTAATTTCAGTTCAGTGTCAGTGCTCCTGGAGCAGGCCCAGCCTGGAACTGCCAGGATGCCTCAGATTTGCTGTCCTGGAGCCCAAAAGGCAGGAACACAAGCCAGGCACCTGAGCTGCCCCTTGGGAAGGCAGGAATGCCCCCCTGGCACTGCCCAAGCCCAGTCACCAGCTCCAGCCACAGTGCCAGGAGCCAGCTCCATCCTGGCAGTGGGAAATGCCATCAGAAAGGTGCAAAAGTGGGAACAGCTTCAAACAAATTCACTGGCCAGCAAAACATTCCAGAGGAATTTCTGAACCACCACATTCCATCGAGTTTCTCTTCTCCCACTCCTTCCAGAACTCCCATCTGAGCCCCCTGCAGGGCTTTCCCCTGGGCTCAGACAGAGCTGCAGCAGTCTGCAAACCTTGGGAAGTGTTTCCTTCCTCCATGCATCACCACTGCCTCCCTTGACAGCACACAGGGGATCTTGGAACACCCAGGAGAAGGAGCTGCACACATTCCTGATTCATCTCAAGAGAATGTTTTATAGAAACCCCTCAGTTTGTCACAGCAGTGAGCTCAGGCAGTGCTGAGCTCAACCCCCTGCCACCATCAGTGTCATTTAACCAGAGCTGGGACAGCCCTGTCCCACACGAGGCTGGGGATGAACACAGGTTCTGAACACAGGCTCTGGGCTGTCCTACCCTGCTCTCAGTCTGGCTCTCCAGCTGGTTGAACTCCTTGTGTGACATCACTGAGAAGGGATTTCTTGCTCCAGAATCCCAACAGAAATAGTCTGAAGTGGTTCCCAAAAGCCCAGTTCAGTTTTGAAATCTCAACTGCCACTTTTAAAGTATTAACACTGTTAAAAGATATCTCACCTAGTCTGACATCCAGGAAAAAACCAACAGTGCAGAACTAGGGTTGGATTTACTATTCCAGTCAAATCCCTTGTGATTAGTGAGGCCCTTCAGAGTTCAGCAAAGATCAGGAATTATTTTCATATTACTTTGTGCTGAAACCCATCCCATGTCCTACCAATGGGCCTGATCCTTCTGGAGATTTTCTGCATTTGTCATTTATTTATAGCCCCATCACCCTTAACCTGCTTTACTTGGGGCTTGCTCTCTGCACAATGGGGGAGGCAGACTCTGATCCTGTAAAGCTCTGCAAAGCCTCCCTGACACTCTGCTAGGTCAGAGCAGAACAAAGCCAGAGCAAATCAGAGGCTGCAGAGAAGAAATTACAGGAAAACATCAGCATAAGCTGAAACAGTCTCCTCTTCCCAAATATATCAAGAATCAGTGTGAAAGACAGGCTGAGTTGGTTTAACCTGATTTTCTGCAGAACAGCCAAACACTGCCTTGGGAATTGTAATTCCAGTCCTGGTGCTAACCCTGGCTAGGTCCAATTCAGTCTCCAACCAACAGCAATGAAATGCTGAATAAATCAAGGCAAACATGAACACCTGGAGGTCTCTGAGCTGGAAGTGCTACAGAAAGAATCACATTTATTTCTTCAGCCCCCAGATCAAACATCCCCAGTTATTCCAGCTGGGGAGTTCCTTTAGGTGCAGGTTTAGTGAAAGCCCTTTCAGGGGAATGTTTGCTTTGAGGGTTTATTTGCAGGGAGAGGGGGCTGAGCAGTTGGGTTGGGTCTCACCATTTCCCCAGTTCTTACATACATCAATATGAAATTGTTTTAAAAGGTTTTAAATCTTCTTTCTTTAAATGGAACTCATGGCTTTTTCTGCATGGGAGAATTCCTTGTCTTCAATTTACTGTAGGTGAAACCAAGAAACTGAGAACTACAAAGAAATCAGGAGTTTTAACATTGAACAAATATTTCCTTTCAGATTTACCTCCTTTAAATTTTGTACAAGAGATTCTATTCATGCATTTTTTCCTAGTAGATTATGAAGGTTTTTATGGAAGTACATGCTACTCACCCAACATTTCTTTCTTTAATTTTTCATTCCTCTCCTCAATCTGCTGTGGTAATCTCTGTGGAGAGAGAAACTGGAATGAGATCCCTGCTTTCAGTAATGCTCCCCTTTTGGACATGAGCAGTGACACAAATCCTGAGGTGCAGTTCCTGCTCCAGGCTCTGAACACTGCTCATCCAGAGACTCAGCATTTCCCACTCCAGGAATGTCCCCATGGACACCCATTTTTATCTGGTGTCTGTGATACTCATCCCCAAGTACAGCTTGTACTTCATGTGCCCTGAAATCCCTCAAAACCTGTGTGGAAGCTGAATTTCTCCCAACAGTTACACACCTGGGAAAACCAAACCTAACCATTGCCTCCAGATAATGAAACTTTCTGGGAAAGCAGCAATAGGGATGATTTGACCACAAACCATGATAATTCCAAACTGTTTAGTCTGGCATTGAAAAAGTCAAAACTAACTGAGGATTGAAATCAGAACTCCAGTTCTGCACTCCTGAAATACAAACCCAATCAGGAATCAAAGAACTATTGTGCATTTCATATTTTAATCTGTCATTTAACAGGGTCATGACATTCCCTAGAGCAGTGTGAGATCATTCCTGTGGGCAGGGAGGAGGAAGATTTGCTCTAACTGTGAATGAAGCCAATTTGCAGATTTTCTTGAGGCATCATCTTCATTGCAGTGAGAGAGAAAAGATCCTGTGACATTCCTGCAAAGCAGAGACACTTTTACCTCACAACAGAGCAAAGCTTCTCAGCCTCCTCCAGGTTAGAGATGTAACCAGGTATGTGGAGTCAACAGCTGAAACTTGGGGGGTTTTATTATGAAATTTAGAGATTTATGATGAATATTTGAGAAGTGTAAAATGATAGCTGTCAGGATTTCCTTAACAGGTTTTCAAAAAGGGAGTTTTAGGCTTCAGTCTCAATAGTTGGCTTCTCCCTCAAATCTGACAAGGACCAGCTCAAGGCAGAACAGACCAAATGCCAGTGCAGGGTAACTTGAGGGCATTTTCTCCAAAGGGCTCTGCAGCCCAAGGCTGGGCCTGCCCAAGGGAGGTCAGGGAGCAGAGGGGGTGGAACCCCCAGCCCCTGCACTGCCCAGGCACAGAAATCAGGAATAAACACTGATCTCTCTGACTGGGCCTGAGGGATGGCCAGAGGAGCAGCAGCACTGCTGGGATTCCCTTCTGGGCTCTCCTGGGATCATCAGGGCTCAGGCACTGAGAGAAAACCCTGCCCTTGCAGAGGCCCAGGGACAGTGTTTGTACCTGCAGGGGTTCCCAAAGCCTGAGCAGAACCAGCCCCCCTGAGGGTCTGACTCAGAATCCTGGATTGTCCTGAGTGGGAAGAGCCCACCAGGATCACCCAGTGCAGCTCCTGGCCCTGCCCAGACCCCCCCAGCAGCCCCAGGGCCCTGCCCATTCCCTGGGGAGCTGCTCCTGACCCAGCTCCAGAGGCAGCAGCTCCTTTCTGGGAGCTCAGCTGCTTTATGGGATCACCCCTCACCACCCAGCAGCACTCACACAGTTAAGCAGAATATTTTCTGCCATCAGTGCAACTGATCCAGTCCCCCAGGAAATCATTCCAGGCAAGGTTTCTTGCCTAATATGCCATAAAAGCTGTTCCTAATCTGTCACTTACAACACCACAGTGTGGGGAAAAGGGGGGCAGAATCACTGCTAATGATTTATTTTCCCAAATGGAGACTTAAAACAATTAAGCCATTCAAAAAGATTTTTGTAACAACATATTCAAGGTTTAGAGACAAATTTGCAGGTGATGCTCATGAGGTTTTTTTCCTTCTGAGGCAGAATCCATTGCAGGTTCACTGGTGTGAAGCTGAATTAAAATAATGATAAATAAGTTAGGCCAAAGTTCACTGAAAGGCTTCAGCTTACCATGCAAGCTTCTCTGGCTTGATGAACTGATGGGTCTTTTTCTAGGACTGCCTTATAATCTTCCAGAGCTTCATCTAATTTTTCTGTTTTTTCATAGAGTTCTGCTCTCCTCAGCAAAGCTCTGATATAGTGAGGGTCTAATTCCACAGCTGGAAAACAAAAGCAAAGCCCAGGATTGTACTTGAAACATTTCTCCATCCCTCAAATGAATTCTGAAGTGTGTATTACATTTGTAAGTTGTCTTCAGAATGTAAGTCAGGATCAAGCAGAGGCAGAGCTTAAAGCTAAGTCAGAATTCAGAAACAGCTGCCTGGGACAGTCTCATGCTCATATTTCATTTAATGTCCACAATCTCTCACAGATGGAAGTGATTTATGATGACAAAGCTTTAAATGTGCAATCCTATCCAAGCAGGGATTCTAAGGGATGCTACAGAAACATTAAGGACCTGCAAGATCTTTCACTTTTTGTGTGTTTAGCAAGTGGCTATTATTAGATTGCAGCTAAAGTTAAATGTCCCTCCAGACACGCACAGCAGGGAAAATCAGCCTTGCCATGCTTATCTCAGTTCAAGTGGAGACAAACTCCAGGAGAATTTCTGGAGCTCTTCTGAATTTAATATTAAACAGCCCAGACTGTGCTGGGAATGCACAAGCAGTGATTTCAGCTCTGGGAGCTGCAGAGGGGCATCCTGACTGAACCTCAGCTTCTCCTCCCCTCCCTGCCCTGGCAGCCAGGGCTGTTTGCAGCTCTGAATGTTAAACCCAGCAGAACCTCCACATGGTAATTCCTCCAGAATCCCTTCAGCCATTTTTCACCTCAGGAACAGGGAATGTGAAAGATTTCACCACAGAAACAGGGAATATGAGGGATTTTTCATCACAGAAAGAGGAAATGTGAAAGATTTCACCTCAGAGAAAGGGACTGTGAGGGATTTTTCATCACAGAAAGAGGTCTGTCCATTTTATAATTCCCAGCCCATTAAAATGGTTCTGGGGACAATTAAATCTCAAGTTATCCAGGCAAATATTCCAGTTTATTTCCTCTGGAAGGACAAAGGCAGTGGCACAGTCAGCAAGCTGCAGGTGCCTGAATTGCTCTGCTGTGCTCCAGTCCCTGGGGAGTGTCAGGCTCTGGCAGCTCAAATCTCCTGCTCAAAGCACATTGATTCCCTGTGAGCCACTGCAAAATTCAAGGTGTTTTTCAGAAAGCAGCAGCACCAAAGGCAGGCAAAGCCCCAGTGAGAGAGGCCAGGGAGGATCTGGTACCTCCAGGAGCCCTTTCAGCAAGCACAGCTCCCATTTCTGTGCAGGCAGTGCTGGCACACAGCCACTGGATTAGTTCTCTGATTGGTAATTTGGGTTTTTTTCCCCAGCTGTCACAGGGAGTTTAACAAACACTCGAGGGTGGGTGAGTGGGTGGAAGCAATAAAGCAAAGCACAGCTGAACTGATTCCACCAGAAGGTGCAGAGAGAGAACTCTGCAGGGCAGGAACAGGGGAACAGAAGCCCTGGTGACAAAGCAAAAGCTGTGCAGGAAAAGGACTTGATCATGCTTTTAACTCTATAAAGCCTCAGAGTTCTTTGGAATCTGGATTAAACCAGGATTTGGGGAGGATGGCAGCTGGAGGTGGGTTTGAAATCACAGGTGTGGGAAACAGTTTCCACTTTCCTATTAAAAACAAGTACAGACTGCAGCCTTATGGTACAAGAGAACAGAAAGAAAATTACTGCAGATAGGAAAGGTTTGACAGACATTTTACAAAATAAGTAATACAAATCAGGTGTTTTCTGTTCAATTCTTTAAAGACCTTTATGCCCAAAATTACAGCTCTGCAGTGAAGGCACTAAATGACACAATTTATGTATAAAAATCTGGCACAAGAGCAGCACAGATAGAAAAAAGTACCTTTGGTGCAGTCACTCAGGGCAGCCTCTGTCTTGTCCTAGAACACAAAGCAGTTTTTGTTAGACTGAAGTCACATTTCTTCATGTCCCCATCCCTGGAGGTGGCACTCAGGGCTCTGGGTGGGGACAAGGTGGGGATGGGGCACAGCTTGGACTCCATGGTCCTGGGGGCTCTGATCACTTCAGAACTGCATTGGTGCCAGACTCAATCCAGTGTGCCACAGGATAAACCAACACTCACCTGTTTCATTTTTGCAGCAGCTCTGTTTGAGAAGAGAACAGCCCTGTCCTTCTGGAAGCAGGCTGGGCAGATCTGCAGAGCCTTGCTGTAGGACTCTTCTGCCTCTCCATAGTCTGCAGAGCAACAGGAAAAAGCCAAACCAAACCATTTATTTCCAATCACTGAACCCCATGGCTGAGATTCTTTTGGAAACAATTTTCAATTCTGGTGACACCAGAATCAGTAGCTGCTCCTAAAGAACATCACCAAGTACAATCAATTATTTTAAAATTGACTTAATTCTGCTTATAAAAGCAGGAATATACTCCTGAGCTGAATGCAGCAAGAGCAGCAGGATGTGGATGTAATTCTAATTCCTGAAATTGTTTCCTCTTTGAGCAGAGGTGGAATCCCTTTGGATGAAGGGAAGGGAAGAAGTGCTGAAAGCTGTCCCTGCACTGTGCAGTGACACAGCTGCCAGGGCTTTTATGGCCACATCATCTTCACTTGACTTAAAGATCACAGGGGTTACCAAGGACTGCAGCAACACTCCAGGCCTGGGGCTCTCCTGGGCTCAGCAGCTCCCTCCTGCCCTCTCTGATGCCCTCCAGAGCTGGGGATCATTCCAGGATTGTTCCCTCAGGACACAATGAGGCTCCTCAGGGCACAGATTCCTTACCTGTGTCCTGCTGACTGAGGGAAGCAGGAACTGCATTTCCTGCTTGCTCTGGGAATCCTGCACTCACCAGCAGATTAAATCAAAGGCAGGTGTGAAAACCACTTCCCCCCTTCTGGCTGTTCATTAAAATCAATGAACACAGCCCCAGATCTTGCATCAATTCTGAGCACAACCATCAGCCCAACTCAGAGCCCAGGGAAGCCTTCTTTGATCAGTAAAAGGAACCCTGGCTCTTGGAAGGCAGACATGGACATCCTGTTTTAGTATCCAAATGTTTGGGATTTAAACAACTCTAAAGGAGGTCTGACATCTCTGTCTCTTCTCTAGAGCTGAATGAAACATGAGAGAGGTGATAAAATGCAACAAGGACAGTGTGAGATCTTCCTCAGGGTTTTCTGCAGCACCACCACGGTGGCTCAGTACTAAGGTGAGATTCTCTAACATCCACAGGGTGCTCAGAGATGATCAACCCACCTCCTTTCTTGAAGTGCTCATTTCCTTTCTCCTTCAGCCCCGTGCTCTCCTTTCTTCTTCTCTACAAAAGAAAAGACAATGTCTCAGAGTATTTCACTGAAATGAACAACTAGGTCAGCTGCAGTTCCAAATAAAGTATGGAAGGGAAGCAGAATAAAACATAATCTGAAGAGTTTTAACTCTGCCAAGATCTGCTTGTAGACCCTGTGACATGAAATCCTTTATAGACCCATGAAACACTGGAGTGTAACAGCAAGGCAATTAAAAAGCTCCACATCACAGCCACCAGGAAGCAGGGAGAGCATCCATGGAGAATTCCAAGCTTTAAACCAACACATCAGCTTTTAGCTGGCTGCTTGCTTCTCCTTTCCAACTCCATTTAATTCACTCACTGCAGGTCAACTGTGCAGAATATATTTGAAATGTAAAGTCTCAAAAGTTTTGCTTGAAATAATTCCACCTCAGCAATTCCAGTTATTTTCAGAGATGCACAGGGGAAAGGTCCAGGCTGAGAAAGATTTCTACCCTGAAAGATTTCTTAGGAGAAGTAAGTGAACCCCCAGGAGCAGGTTGTTTGTCCAGTGAGAACTGCACATGTGAGCAGGGCTGGGTTTTCAACCATGAACATCTTGGCACAAGGGGAGGCCATGCTCAGGCTCTCAGCCTGTGACACACAAAACTCAGGGTGTCACTGAGCCACCCCTTCAGCCTCCTGGCACTGCAGACATCCCTGAAAAGCAGGGAGAGGCAGCAACATCACAGAGCTCAGGAGTCATCCTGTGCTACAAAACCATCCTTGGAGCACTGACTTTTCTCCCAGCACACAAAGGACTTCAATGGAGGTGTCTGTAAATGACAGATCACTGAGCAATTAAAAAGCCAACAGTAGGAAAAGGAGCAGTTTCCTTTCCTGCAGATTGTGTGAATCAAGGATTAATGCAATTATCAATATCACACAGAACATCTCCTTGGAAACAGCTAAATATAGTACAGAGTGTGGAGCACTGCAGCAGCTCCCAGCTATGCCAAGGACTGACAAACAGCTCCAAGTCCCAGGTTCTTCCTCCTGCTTTTATTGGCTTTGGGAATTGATTCACCTGACCACTGGCACCACCTTGGGAACAGATCAGCCTCAGTGCAAGGACACTGAGTCAGGACACAGAATTCCACAGCAAAATCTCACCTGACCCCTTTGATACATGCCCAGACCATCACATTAGTTCCTATTGCCTCCTAAATAGCTTTTCCAACACCCATTGCTGCTCACATTTTAAAGAAACCCCACAGAACACAGGGCAGACAAACCATGCCCAACTATTCTGGAAGTGCCCTTGCTCAGGCAGGGCTGACAAACCCCCCAAGTCCTTCCACAACACCCCAGGGGACACACTTGGTGCTTTCCACACATGAACATACAAATTCCATCCTTCAGGCTGCATGGAAATCCCAAATCCTCTGTGAAATGCACTCTGCTGTTCAGCACAGGCAATGTGGAACTGCTACACGTCAATTTTCAAGGGAGCACACAGAAATTCCTGCCTGGACCCCACAAAAAGGATTTGTAAATATTCTGAAAGGTGAAAAAAGGGTGAAAATGACCCCAGCATTTCGTGGCACTGAACAAAGCAACCTCATCTCAGCACAGGGCAGGCCTGAGATGAGGATCCTGCAGGAAAGATCTCCACAGACAGCCCTCAGTGAGGGGAAGGGCTGCCTGAAACACAAACCCCACTGACTTCATTGCTCATGACCTATTTAAAGTGGCCTTTCAGTGCCATGAGCACTCTCTGCTGCACAGGGTTCAGTTACAGCTCCACGAGAATGAAAGGATTTCTGTGATGAACACAACTACAGCATGCTGACACCAGTCCTGAGGCAGAAACCCTGCATCCAGGGGTGCTGGATGAAAAGTTTCACCTGCATTATCAATATTTTGTTTCATTTTATCCAGATTATTAAAAAAATATTAAATTATGCAAGAAATGCTAATATAAAAAATGATTTGCAGCAAGAAAGCTTCAGAAGAATAAGCTTTGTATTAAAAAAAAAGAGTAAAAGGAAAAACAACAAAGCAACAAAGCAGCACTTTGAAGAGCTCTGTGTATGATTTCGTAATTTATTCAGCTCCCTGCACAGCAGCAATGGTTCAGAACTGGCATTGCTGTGAGAGCCTGACCAACATTTTCAGCACATCCCTGGTTGTGGGTTTCACTTCTACACTGAGTGTCCAGAGTATTTTTAAAAGGTGAAGTCTGTAGGGTACCTCCTGCACATCAATGGATTTGCATTTCAGGTATGACTGACCAAGAAGCAACACCTAAAAGCCAATTCCTCTGACTTTTCCACCAAATGTAAAAGCATGAAAAATGGATGAGCCCCTCACATGCTAAAGGCACTGCCCTGCAAAGCAGCCTGGGTGTGAAATAAATCCATTATTTATTCCTCCATCCAGACATTCCTTTAACACAACAGGGGAAAGGCAACTCTTCCAATTTCCATTTCAGCTGGACTGCTCCAGGGGAGGTGGGAGAAGCTGCTCAAATCCAGGGAAAAGCCCCAGAGCACTGAGAAGAGACAGCTCTGCCCTGAGGATGGAGAATTCCCAGCAGCTCTCAGGGACCCCTTCAGTCCCCAGGGAAAAATCCCAAGTGACACTGAAGGGATTTGCACAATGTCCCCCCAGTGTCCCCACCAAGCTGGTCCAGAACAGCCAGGGGGTTTCCCTCCCTCCCTCCCTCCCAGGGAACTAGGTCAGCCTGAAGCCTGGGATGCTGTGCCCAGGAAATCCATCCTGCCCTGGGGCTGCACTGCAGGCAGCCACAACTCCAGTTTAGGGTTTGCTGCTCTTCAATGGCAGCAAAATCTGAAGGTTTGGGGGTTTTATGTCAATTTTAATAATGCAAAGATGACAAATTCCATGGCAGGCACTCATGTGGTTTAACTATTTTTTGAGTATTTTTTTTTTAATGTAAGTGGTGCTGATTCTTACAGGATCTGGTAGAAATGTTTAAATTTGGATTCTGAATTTCAATCCCATACTCAGAAAAAAGTCAGTATTTAACCCAAACCTGACTGGAAAAACCAGGGCAGTTGGAAATTATCTAAAGTCATGACAAGGGACAGCTTGGCCTTGTGACAATAAAGTACAAACTTAAATCACACACAGCCCCTGCACCTCAGGGTTATTAACAAAAGCAAGGTATAAAATAGAATTTTACAGAATTTATTTATAACTATAGAATTAGAAATAAATCTTATTTGGATATTAAAGGTAATTTTTATAATAATAAAAGCACTAGTCTGCTGTTGGAGAAAACAGCAAGCTACAGATTCCCTGTTCCCTTGGGAAGTGAGCAGTGCAATGGAAGTGCTGGAAGTGAAATCCTTGAGCAGCCAGAGGGAGCTGAAGGAACAACACCCTCAGTTTGTGACACTGCCCTCAACATTTCCTCTGGCAGTGCCTGAGCTGGGACTGATCCCTTGATTTCCCTCTGCTGGGAGCTGCTCCTGGCTCCAGTTCTGGACACACAGTGAACCTGCCCCTCACAGTCCCTTGGGAAGGTCACCAAAACCAGGAAAATCCAAACTCCTGCTGTTCAGAGGGGAAACAGGAATTTTAAACAGATCAGAAATGCATTTCCCACCTTCCAGTCCCACTTCTCAGTCAGCAGCAGCTGTCTGCTTCCCCCTGCAGTTTTGGGAAGCTACTGCTCTGTTCTGCATCCAAGGGTTTGGATTTCAGTTTAAGGTTGGAATCACCCCAAAATCCCCTTTTTTCAATCTTGAGAACACCCAGAGCTGCACTTGGGAGGGCAATGGCAGGGATAGACCTGGCCTGTCCCTGCTCCCTGGGATTCCATGGAAAAGAACTTTACTCCTTCTACCAGCAAATCAGCAAATCAGCACACTGGAAGCAGCATGGCAGGCAGAGCAGGAGGTGACAGCCCTGCCTGCAGCTCCAGGGAAGCCCAGGCTGAGGGAGCTGCTCCCAGTGACAGCAGTGCCACCACCCTCTGCTGCAGAGGAACTGCCTGGGGCAGGGACACTGGAGCTGCCCACAAACCCATCACAGATCAGGCCTGACAGGAGCAGCCTCTGCCATAGAAATGCACAACTGAACACAAGACTCAAATCAGACAGCAGCACCCAAAGGGACACGAAGGGAGATTTTTCCCTCTTCCTATTAAATTGCCACTCAGCAAGAGAGTTTTGTTTGTTTAAAACTCAAAGAATTATAAATCACGCATGCAGATTATAATTCCAGCTTTTATTCAAATTCTTCTCACCAGCTCTTCAATTAATGATTCCAGCAGATACAGATTTACTGCTCAAATGTTCTTCTCCAGGCTTTAACTCAGAAAATGGAACAGGATGTTTTATTCTATACAGAAACTTCCCTTTATGGAAAACAATGGGATCAACCCAAAGGCACAGGGAGGAAAGGAAGGGTGAGGAGGGGGCAGCTTAAAGGAAATGTCTTCTCTAAGGCAATGTTCTTTAACATGTCCTAGAGCCTGCAGGGAACAGGGGGGTAAAAAAAGGAAATTTTACTCTTTAGCCCAGCAAGAATCTCAGGTATCACTCAAAAATCCTATTTCTGAAAATCAGCTCTCCCACATTCTTACAGAGCTGCTCACAAGACACTCCTCAAGAATCTCCTCTTGCTTGTCTTGCTGACACAATTCCTGCTGTCAGAAGAGGAACTGTCATTCCAGCCAGCTGGAGGTCCAGGGCACATGGAAAGGCCACAGAAGGAACTGCTCAGGAGGAATGCTGGGTATTTATTGGTATTTATTGGAATACTGGCTACAGAACACAGGGTTTCATATCCAAAATTAGAACTTCCAGGCCAGGTGCTGAAGTCCTTGCCACAGAACAGGACAGCATCTGCCAGGATGGAGGAGCTGAGGGACTGGGAGTCCTGCACTGGATAAACTCCTCATTACAGAGTGTCCCTGGGAGCAGGGCTGGGCCAGGCTGAACACTGACCCTGCAACAGCTGCTGGGTGTCCTCAGATTCATTCTGCAGAGCAGCCCCACGTCAAAGCCATCACTGTCACTGACAACCAGCCAGAAAAATCTGCTTGGAATGCATCAAAAGCAATTTGCTGCTCAGTGCCTCTGCTGAGGCAGCAGCAGCAGCCTTGTGAAACAACCCAAACCCTGCAAAGGTGAATTTCAATCCTTCCAAAGCTCAGAGGGGCAAGCCCAGCCAAGGAGCCAGGCTCTGGATGTAAGAACACTTCTCACAGGTTTGTGTCTTAATATCCCTGCAAGTTCTTATTTTGCTTCTCTGTGCAGAGAAGATTTCTTAGGGTATCCCTGCTGTCTCCCTGGAAGAATTCCTGCTGCTTACCATTAGAAATCTCACTGTAAGGGGCTCTTGAAATGTAATTAGAGAAAACACACAATCACTCAGTGGCTGCTTCCCTCTGAGCTCTGCAGCAGCCTCTGCACAGGTGAGTGTTTCTACCCTGAGCTGCTGGAACCTGCACAGAAATAGCCAAAGCCAGGACCAGAATCTGCCTTTGCACCTCCAGAACAGATGAGAGCCTTTTCCTACAGCCCATTGCTGGAGAACATCACTGCACAGAGCCCATCTCCTGCAGCTGCTGAACACAACAATGGGCTTTGCTTACAAAAAACCCAACCTGTGAAGGTGAAGCTCCATGAATTGGACTGGAGCAGGGCTCACATCCAGCTCTCCTTGTGCCCACAGTTTATGGCTGGTGCTGCAGCACCACTTCCTGGGGAGTTTTTGTTATTCAGACAAGCAGCCAAATCAAAGCCATCTCCCATGGCTGCTGGGTGATGTCTGCTTTAACCAGCACTGATCTGAAAGTACAGCTTGACTTCCTGTGAATCACCACCCTGAGTGCCCCACTCACCCTGAGGTGGGCTCACAAAAACCCAGCAAGGGCTGCTCAGAGGCTGCTCCCCACCTCAGCAGCCAAAAAACACTTCTGAGTATTTCTGTCTCATTTGCTGCAGCTGAAGTAAAAATAAATTTAAAAATCATGTTGCCTGTCTCAAAAAACCCCCAAACAAACCTTTTGAGTCATTGGAAGGAGGCTTAAAGGGTTGAAAAAGCTCTGAGTAAATGAATGTACAGCACTGTTTTCAGATTGGGATAGCATGACTTTTTCTTAATAGCTGCAGCATTTACCAGAATCTTTTATCATCAGAATATACAGAATGTTTCACTTTTAAAAATAAATCCACGGCCTTCAGTAGCAAGCACAAGGAGAGTTGGAGCAGCAATTGAGGAGTGACCTATCCAGGGGGAGATCATGGAAGGGGCTGTAACAAGTCTGAGCTCCTAATTCTGCTCTGCATTCAGAGTTCTGCAGCTCTGCTTGCATGAGATAGAAAAGCAGAGAAAAAAACCTACATCTGAAAACCTGCAGCATCCAGAAATCACTCCATGGAACATAAACTCTGATCAGTACTTGTGGTGCTGGTGAGAGACAGAATCCCTCAGTTTGGGTAGCTGAAATCACAAACCACTCTGAAGGGCAGAATTGCTCAACACCCCTGGGAATAAACCTGCAGAAAGATGAGAGCTGCAGCTGCCTCCAGCCCTTCTCTGAGGAAATCTTCCCAGTTTGAAGCAGTTGTTGTTCTGCACTCCCATAGCCCCTTTCAGTGGAGTTCCACACAGCTGAGTGCCAAGATTCAACTTTCCCAATTATTTTGGTCATTTGACAGCAGGCAAAGATCCATGTGCAAAATAAGATGATTATCTAAAAATACACCCAAACCAAGAACAGCACAAAAATGAACACAGCCAATTGCCAGCCTTGCTGCTCTTTTTAGAGTTCAGTTCTAGAACAATTTCCCCCCAGTTTGTAGCAGTTTTTCTCTGAAGCTCTCAAGTCCCAGGCTGGTGCTGCAGCCCCAGTGTGACTCATGATGACAGTGCTCCTTATTGGACAGGAACAAACACAAGGAGAAAAAAGGGACTGCTCACTCAGACTGGAAAAAACCCAAGGGCAATGAAATGATTTTTGTGTGTGAGGAGGTCAAAGAAGGTGAATTTTGCCCTCTGCTCAGCACCTGAGAGATGCATTTGGAGAATATCAAATGGCAAAACCCCCCAAATGAAACAAACTCCCTCCTACAACAGTAACAAGACACTGACTTCCCAGAGGGAGTCAGGGGAGGCCCCCAAAATACTCAGGGCTCTGCAATAAAGGAAATATTAATGAAACATAGGACAAAAGTTTCCAGGATAGTTAAACAGCAGCACAGGGAACCAGAGGGGCTGTGCCAGAGATTTCCCTGGCTCTGGGCAGGGGCTTGGAGTAAAATCCTCCAAAGGATGCACCAGAACAGCTGCTGACATTCCCAGCCCTACTCTCATTATTAAATTACAGCTGGCAGCATTGCTCTGCCCATGGGGAGCCCAAAGTGAGACCCAAAGGGATTCCCACAGGTCCAGCAGAGACCAGAGTGACTTTTAGTCTCACTCCTGCTTCAAGCAGACTCTATCCCATGTTGTCCTTCCCCACTACTGCTTTTCCACCTCAAGGAACTTCTATATTAACACAAAGATGAAAAACTGCATTTTGCTCTTCCCTGCTGCAAAATGTGCCACATTGCCCAATGTGACAGCACTGAAAGCAAACAATCCCACACATTTAATGGGTTTTTGTTTGATTAAAGCCCAAATAATCACAGGGATCTATTCAAACTGAATCCCAACTCTCTGGATTCCTAAATCAGGGAATCAGGAAAACTGTCCTGAAATCTGCTGAGTTTTGGAGAAGCACCTTGCAGGCACTCAGGGGAGCCCAATGCAGGCACAGACAGCAAACAGGGAACAGGGAGGGTTTTGTTGCCTGTAATCTCTGAGTCACAGCCACCTCACTGCTCACAAAATCTGCCCTGGAATGTGAGCATTTAGAGCAGCAAGGAAAGCCACAAGCATTTGTTACCTAAAAGAAGGAATTTAGATCAGCAAAACCAGACCCAGGAGGGCTTTAGAAGTGTCTCTGTGTCAGCCCCAGCCCATGCAAACACTGAGGGCACACAGATTTCAGACCAACACTGGTGCTTTGCATTACCTGCTTCTCCTCCTCTGGCATATCTTTCTCTAGTTCTAGCAAGTACTCTTCATCTAGTTCTGTCTGCTTCTTTGAGCTACTCCCGTCCTCCTGAACATTCCCTTCATCATCCAGCACAGCTCCCTTGGCCTCAAAGGAGTCGTGACAGTCATGGAAACTCTCCTCTGTGGGCTCCTGCCCTGGGCAAGGGGCACAGCCAAAGCCCTGGGGGTGCTGGCCATCTCTGGGGCCAGCCTCTGCAGCCTTCTCATCTGACAGCTTCAGGTGATTGAGCAGCTCCTCAGGTGGGCTTGCATCTTTAAACTCTTCCATGCTGGACTCCTGGGAGGGGGTGGGGAAATGAGAGTGACACTCAGTAATCATCATTTCAAAGACAAACAGGTCCCAGCATCCCAGGGTGGGTGAGGCTGGAAGGGACCACAGTGGGTCACTGGTGCCACCTCCTGCACGCCCAAGCACAGGGCACAGCTCTGGAACCCCCAGGGAGCCTCCAGCCCCTCTCTGGTCTCTGCCCAGGGCAGTTCTGTGCAGGGACAATCGCTGGGCTCAGTCCCTGCTCGCCCCTCTGGTGCCACTGCCGGGCCCTGCTCTGCCCCTCCCCTCATATATTTATACACATCTCAATGCACTCAACCATTTAATTCCTCTTATCCACGTTTACAAATCTTTCAAGTGCTCCAAAGTGCTCTTGACATCCCTAAGGGAAGCTCGCATGTCTCGGGGTTGGGGCAGCTTCCCCTGATTCCACGTCCCGTGCAGGGACACGGGGCCGTGAGCACGGGAACTGCTGGGACCGACCCCAAACACCGGCCCGGCCCCTCCAGCCCCAGCGGCAGCCCCGGGCCGCACTCCCGGCTGGCAGGGCCGCCCCGCTGCCCGCAGCCGAGGCGATGCTGCAGAGCGCGGCCATCGCCCCCGGCCCGGCCCGGCCCCGAGCCCCGGCACGCACCCACCTGCACCAGCCGCGCTTCCGGCTTCCGGCTTCCGCCACACCCCCGGCACGAGGGCACCGCTTCCGGTGCCGGCAGCCAATGGGCGAGGGGCGCGCGCGGGGCATGTCGGGGACTGTAGTTCCGTTATGTGACGTCAGGGAGCGCAGGTGAGGGAGGGCGGAGGAAGGCAGGTGAGAACAGGTGAGGGCAGCTGGGAACAGGTGAGGGCAGGTGAGGGAGTACAAAGGGAAGTAGAGGAAGGCAGCTGAGAACAGGTGAGGTCAGGGGAAGGCAGGTGAGGGCAGGTGCCTCGTCCCACCCGTGGCCACTGTCTCTGTAAATCCTCTCTCTCCATGTTGGCTCCTCCAGGCCCTGCGAGGCCACACCGAGGTCACCCCAAAGCTTCTCCTCTCCAGGTGCACACCCCCAGCTCTCCCAGCAGAGCTGCTCCATCCTCTGCCCATCCCGGCCTGGCTCCAGGTGCTTCCTGAGCCGGCCCAGGGCTGGGGCAGCTCTGCAGGTGCCTCTCACCTGAGGGGACAGGGGCACAGTCCCAGCCCCTCTCCTGCTGCCCACTGGGATCAGCCCAGCGTGTGGGGCTTCATTTCTCCATGCCCAGCTCTCACCCACCATCACTCTCCATCTGTGCATCCCCAGCCTGGACTGATCCCAGGAATTTGCCCCAGTCCAGGTGCAGAACCAGCTCTTGGCTGTGTCAAACCCCATGAGATTCTCCCCGATGAGCATTTCATGTTTACACAGCTCAGAAATACCTGTGGCTTTCCCCTGGAGCTTTGGGATGATCCTCCTCGTGCTCAGCCTCACAGCCCATTCTGCTTTCATACAACATTAAAGCTGTTAAGGTATTTCAGCCTATTGTGGTTTCATACAACAATAAAGCTGTTCAGGTATTTCCAATCTGAGCCCTACAGGAGGCTTGAACTGTGCCAGGGGATGAAACAACACTCTTGCATTCAAAGCCAGAGACTTGGGGTTTTGCACTTGAACTGTTTTTTAGAAATTCCCAAATACTTCTGCTTACACATTCAACACTTTGCCCACCAGCCAGGTGACAATCTGAGTTGATAAAACACCTTCTCGTTAGTTATTCTAATTATTGAAGGCAGGATATCCAAGTCCTCCCGCTGCCCTAAGGGAAAGTTTTACTGTTTAAAAGGCTGGATTTGTATCGTGTAAAACCCGGCACTGCAGTGGATTGGAGGATTTGTGACTCTCCCCGCCACAGAAATCCCATAGGTGGCGGTGTTGGATTTTCCAAGGCAGGTCCCGATCCTTTCCGAGTGAAACTGGTTTTAGTTTAGCGGGGCTGGAGCTGCCCCGAGCTCCAGCAGAGCAGGATTGGGCTCAGCCGCCCAGGAGAGGGACAAATGTTGCACAACTACCCCAGGCTCAGGCCATATGTCAAATTTACTTCTCGGGACAGCTTTTGTGATCTTCACAGTGAAGAAACTAAAACTCAACAAATCAAGCAAAGGAAAAATAAATTACCATTTGCTGGAGGTCACTGAAAGTTCAGGTTCTTCATCAGAATGAAACATTTGCACACAAGTCTCAGTGGAATCAAATGATTGTGCTTCCCAAAGAACATTTTGAAAGGAAATTGTGAAACAGGCAATTAAAGGCTTTTTAATCACTGCTATAAATTAAACTTTTACTACATCCACTTTTTAGGCTGACTTATTAGAGGAACAGTGGTGGATTCTTATAAATTTTGAATATCCATTCTCTTTTTCTCTATGCTTATTACTCTTGGCTGGAGTGCTATAAAGACTATGGGAATTGCTAGACAGGCAGTGTGTTCTTCACATATTTTGTAATTTTGTATTTTGTCACAAGAAATTTGTATTTTGTAATCAGAAATTCCCAGTAACAGCCCCAGATTTCCTTTCCCTGTGTCCTTCCACTTATGTGGGAGTGGAATTTTGGCTATTCTGGGAAAAAGCCAGGCCATAGATTACAACTGAGTGAAAATGTAATTTTCTGCTTTCAGCCAGGCAGGAGAGCAGAGGGGTGCAGAGGACTTGTCCCTGTCACAGTGACAAAGTGACATCATAGCCCTGCTTTTCTCCCCAGGGACACTTGGTTTATCCCCTCAGTTTAGATCCTTAAATCTAATGATGGAATTGCAACCTTTCAGTCCCCAGAAAATTCATAGTGGGTGGGAACATTTTTGGGTTCATTGGCATAAACCCAGCAGGATGTGTGTCCATGTTCTCAGTGTTTCTCTGTGAGCTCCCCAGGTGCAGGTGCTGTTTGTGTGATGTGCTCCATGTCCTGCCCTCCAGAATGTGTGAGCCAGAGAGGAGCTGGGAGGAAGGTGAGCAACACTTGTAGAGTGAATTAAAGCAGAATTCAGTGTGTTCCTGTGGGGATGAACTGGTCTGTGTGTGGAATAAGCAATACTGGGTGTGAGCACACCCATCATTCCATCCCATAACTGCTGGGATTATCTCCTGTGCTCATTTCTGCTCATTTGTCTGAGGTGAAAGTCAAGCACACAAGCTGAGAGCACTGAGCTCAGCTGCTGAATAGAAAGTTGTTACTTTGACATTTTGCAGACTGGAACTGTACTCTGTAATACCAGTGTCCTCTCACATTTGTAAAGATAATGGGAAGCTGCATTTCCAAAGAGCAAAGGATGCAGGATGCTCTCCAGCTTCAGCCTCATTCAGCTGGATTGATTTTACCATAACTCTTCTCACAAATAAGCAGCACTTTTGTGACAGCTGAGTGCACTGAAGCCTAATGGGTTTAATTTCTGTACAGCTGGGCTGTGACAAAGCTCCCTGAGCCATTCCAGCTGTGCCTTTCCACTGAGTGCCTCTGGACCAGCCCCTCCTCAGGGATGAAGCTCCTCACAGCAGCTTAACCTGGGGAAATTCAGTGTTCTGTGAACACCTTCAGTGCTAAATGGCAGCAATTCATGTGGAGAGGAGAATCTGTTTGCCCACAGAGTGGGTTCATCAGAAGTCTGTGAATGAGCATAGAAAAGATCCCACCATGTGCCACTGCCACTGCATGTTCTGCTTGGCAAATTCATTCTGGCTGTAATAAAAAATGGGTTTGTCCCACAAGACTTTATGATTGTGCCCTGGCCCAAATAGTTTTTCCTTTAAAGGAAAACATTGCATCAAAGGAAGGACTAGCAAAAGGAAGAGGGTGATTTTATACAACCACTGTTTGGGCTGGCTTTGCCTGGTGGAGGCTGTAAAAGATTCCAGTGGGGAAAATGAAGATATTCAGAATAGATCTCATCTGGACAAGTCAGGTGGCCTTGCAAAAGTTGATATTTTAGGGTGGCACATCAGACTTTCTCCTCTCTAATCTTTGCAGTCCCTCCTTCAGATCCATGTGGAGTTTTTCCCCATTCTATAGAATTTTTATTGCCTGGACCTGTGTCGAGGCTGTGACTGGAGGTGAAGCTGGTGTTGTTTGACTCTTCTTATCCAAGAGGCAAAGGAGAAGCCTCTAAACATGCAGAGCTCTTTCCAAGGAGTGCTCAAGGAACCAGGGCTGGGGTTCGGCTCTCCAGTGGTCACTGCTGTTTTGGGAGTTATTTGGAGAGATTTAGGAGTGGTGCTTTTAGAAATCAGATCCTCTGCAGGACACTCACTGGAGAGCTGAATGGAGATTCTGAGCTCTCACTGCTGGAATTTTCAAACTTTCAAAGAGCTCCTGGCGAAGGACTTTGACTAATTCCTGATGGAAGAGGAATTACGTGTGTTGGTGATGAGGGAAGGGGCTGCATCCCAGGAGCCACAATGGCAAATGCAGTGGCCATGAGAGTCTGAGAATCCTGCTAAGGGATCTTGGCTGAATCCCAGCCCTACAATAACAGGAGCCAATGTTTCAATTGTTGAGAAATGACTTTAATCATTGTTTGCCATCTCTAAAGTGCGAGTGTACAGCGATGTACAGAACAACTGGGAATTATGGGCAGAGCCAGGGACAACCTGGAGAGTGCATTCCTCATTGCTCCATCCATCATCCATGGATCCATCCATTGTCCATCCATCATCCATCATCCATGGATCCATGGATCCATCCATCATCCATCCATCCATCATCCATCCATCCATCCATCCATCCATCCATCATCCATCCATCCATCATCCATCCATCCATCCATCCATCCATCCATCCATCCATCCATCATCCATCCATCATCCATCCATCATCCATCCATCCATCCATCATCCATCCATCCATCCCTCCATCCATCCATCATCCATCCATCCATCCATCATCCATCCATCCATCCATCCATCCATCCATCCATCCATCCCTCCCTCCCTCCCTCCCTCCCTCCCTCCCTCCCCACCCTGGCCCAGCTGGTCACCCCTGCCCACCCCAGGTGTGTGTGGCTGCCCAGCTCTGCCAGGACACCTGAGGAATCCCTCGTTCCCTCCCCTGGCTGTGTCCAGCACCCTCCCTGCCCTCTGCTCAGCCTCAGTAGTTTCTCTGGGAATTATTTGGGAACGTGGGCAGTCCCTGCTGTGGGCACTGCTGTGGCACCAAGCCTGCTGCCCCTCCCTGCTCTCCTGAGGACCCAAGCACGGCTCCATTGCTCCCTGTGCCTGGCAGGAGCAGGGCAGTGCCCAGGGGCACAGAGCTGTCCGGATGCTGATCCCAGGGGAGCTGCCCTCCAGGCAGTGCTGCCCTCAGGGGGTGCCCGTGGGCTCAGAGCCCTGGCTGGCAGCGGGGCTGTGCCCGTTGTGCTGGGGCAGCAGCTGGAAGGTGAAGAACTGGCAGTGGCCCTGCTGCCCGCTGGGCTGGCGGGCTGGGCTGAGCAGGGAGCTGCAGTTGCTGCAGCCCTGCAGCGTGCACAGCTCCAGCTGGGGCTGGCTGATCCTGCTGACATAGCCAGGGCTGGGGGAGGCCGAGGACAGAGTCCTCTGGCTGCCGCTCAGGAAGCTGCCACTGTCTTCCAGGGAGTCTCTCCTGCCCTGCTCCAAGGAGCAGCGCTTCCAGCTCCGGTAGCTGTAGGGCCACCAGCCCAGCTGCTTGCGCCGGTGGCACTGGCACCGCAGGATCTGGATGAAAGCTCTCTTGAACTCCTTGCTGGAGCAGGGATAGATGATGGGATTCAAGCAGCTGTTGAAGTAGCCAAGCCAAAAAATCACCTTGAAGATCGTTTCAGGAGGCTTCAGAGCTGAAAACAGGGATCCTGTACAGGGGAGACAGGCAGAGAATATCTGAGATGAGACAAGCAGAGAATATCTGAGATGAGGAGTTTGTCTGCCCTTAGGAAGGGAAGACATTCATCAGATCACTGTTAGAATCTGTGTTTTAAAACTCTTTCATGCATGTTGGTCTTCTGGCACTAACATTATTTTTAAAGCTAACAAGGAAATGTTTCCCATCTGAAAGCTAAAGGAGCATGTCACTGATGAAGGATTAAAGAATTAGAAGCAGTCTTTGTGTTTATAGGTCCACACCTGCTGCAGGAACATCTCCTGATCCCAGGACAGATCACACCTCCCTTGTCCAGTCTGTGCCTTCTTCAAAGACCTTTCAAAGGTAATTTTTGCACACAGGTGTTCCCAGGTCGCTCAAAAAGAGCATTTCCAGACAAACCTTATAACTTCTAATGCAGCCTCTGGCAGCTGCTGAATGCCCCTTCATTTCTCCAGATTATTGTGAGAGTACAAACTTCCCAAAACCTGAAGTTAATTGGGGAACTTCCCATATCTCAGGCATTCATAAAAATGGTGTAACCCAAACCAAGAGGTTATTCTGTGAATACTTCCCCTTCCCTTCACAACCAAACAATTTCCCTAATGAGGCTGCCCAAATGAAAAGCTCACACTGGGGAATCCACTTCCTCTACTTTTAGTGGCAATTGATCAGCTAAATTTAGCACATGGGGCTGGAGAAAAGAATGTTTGAGATTTTTATGGCAAACAGAGCTGGGTCTGTGATCCATCTGGGAAAACACCTCTGGGTCTGGCTCAAGTGACCAAGGAGTGGGGATCCAGGAGAGAATTCCTCTGTCAAGAGCTGGAGTTAGATTTGCAGAGCATTTCAAATGGAAGGTGACACCCCAGCCTGGCTGGAAAGAACCTTTTCCTCTGGAGTGGTTTTGGATTTGCTGGGCTGAGAGCAGCTGAGTCAGTGGTGGCTGTCAGGATGCCAGGGGAGGGGCGGGATGTGATCCTGGGCACTGTTCCCATCTCACTGCAGCTCTGAGGTCGTGCCTGGGGCCTCCAAACTATGCAAGAGCACTTCCTCTGCTCTGGGCAGCAGCTCTGGGGTGCCAGCACAGGCAGCACGGCGTGTGTGGGGCCAGGGCTGGGTGCACTCCCTGCACTGAGGGTCCTGTGGCTCCAGAGCCCAGATTTTATCCTGGCAGAGTTTGGGAATGGTGCCAGGGCTGGGCTGCATCCCCTGCCTGTGGCTCCTGATCCCAGATTTTATCCTGGCAGAGCTTGGGAATGGTGCCAGAGCTGGGCTGCATCCCCTGCCTGTGGCTCCTGATCCCAGATTTTATCCTGGCAGAGCTTGGGAATGGTGCCAGGGCTGGGCTGCATCCCCTGCCTGTGGCTCCACATCCCAGATTTTATCCTGGCAGAGTTTGGGAATGGTGCCAGGGCTGGGCTGCATCCCCTGCCTGTGGCTCCACATCCCAGATTTTATCCTGGCAGAGTTTGGGAATGGTGCCAGGGCTGGGCTGCATCCCCTGCCTGTGGCTCCTGATCCCAGATTTTATCCTGGCAGAGTTTGGGAATGGTGCCAGCTCTGGATCTGCCCTGGAGCTGAGGAGCTCAGGGTTAAATAAAAAGTTTGAAGGGATTTCCTCCCAGCTCCTGCACTTCAGGGCTCTACAGGACTCCTGCAGGGTGATCCCCTGTCCCTCAGGGCTGTGGCAATGGTCTGTGGGGTTTGGCCAGAGCCTTTCCTGTGCAGCTGCTGCAGATCCTGCAGGTCCTGCAGGTCCTGCCTCTGTCCTGATGGACAACAGAGGATAAAATTTACAGGCCAGATAAAATGAGTGAAAGTCTAGGGATGAAAACTGGGAACCAATGCAGATAAATGTGCTTCTTTAATCTATATACACAAGAACTTACTCCTGATTTTCTTAGTTTCAAAATCTTTCTATTGTTGTAGCCAAAAGCTGAACTTTAATTTTTTTTTTTTTAATTAACTACAATACCTTTTACTTAGCTGCATTAACCTATCGGGAGCAAACAGGTGTGAACTGTTCTGATAGTTTGATAAAATGCTAAAGCAAAGCCTGCTGGACACACTCAAACACCAGACTGATATCTCCTGCTCTAATCTCCAATCACTTCCCCACTGCAGCCTGATAAAGAGATTAAATATTGCCCTGTGCTGATTTAAATTGCTCTTTAAAATGCCTGCAGAATTTGCATGTGGCTCTGTCCTCAGTGATTTATTCCTGGTGGGGTGGCCAGAGGGATTTCCCTACTCCAGATGATTGCTCTCCTGTTCCTGTTGAACAGCCTCACTCCAAGGGATGTGTATTTGCTGCTCACTTTTATTTCTCAGCACTAACCCTGTGATTTATTAATCACAGCACCACAATCTCCCTCTCACTGCACCACTGACACAAATAAGATTTCTGCAAAGCACAAGTGGGGAACAGGAAATATTTCAGAAAATCAGCTGGATCAGTTTGGAGGGATCAGTTTTTTGCTCACAGTCCTCAGGCTTGATGGAGCTGTTGAGCTTGGAGATAAACTGAGCAAGTATCATAAAAAGGAATTAAGAAGTATTTTATTTAACAAGAACTAATTTCATTTAGGCACTGACTGCTTCTTTATAATGAATGCTTTATTACAGAGAAAGTCAGTCAAGTCTCCTCAATGAAATTAGGGAACACTGTGGGAAACAATTTGCAATATTAATTCTCCTCACATATTCTGCAGAATATGGAGGCAGAGCATCACTGAGACATTAAAATTCAGAGTCCACTGGAGTCAGGGAAGTCCTTGAAACCCTTTGAAGAGCCTCATGAGGACTTCAGTGGACCTGGGAAGAGTCCTTAAAATATCAGGGTGGGCAGCAGAAAAATCTTCTGGAGTGGTTTAATTGCTGTACTCTTAATTAAGGAAAACACTTCACTGAGGGAGGTTTTAATTAAACATTCATTTTTAATGCATTGTGGGTTTGATATCAATTAAGTATAATAAATTACTCATAAAATGATCAATTCTGCTCAGGAGTTGATACTTAGATTAGATAATAACTGGGGAGGAGTACTGTGAATTCCCTGGATTTAAGGACAAGTCACTAGGGATGAGTTTGGGCTGTCAAGTGCTGTTTTCTGTGCCTTACAAAGGAATTGCATTTCAGAATCTTCTAAATCCAGTTTTGCTGAAATGAAAACACACCTAGTGGGGAGTGTGTTGAGTTCCTTTCCAGTTTCCTGGGACAAATCCAACATCTGTTTTTATTGCAATCCAATGTACAACAGAGTCATGTCAGGGCTCTGCTGTGCACCACTGGATATTCCAGCTGGGAAACTGGAGCTCCACTGCATGCCTCTGGCATGGTTTGAGGATTAAAGAGCCACAAAACCTGAAATTCCTGCTCTCTATTGATAACAAGTTGAAGTGTTTCAAAGCTTTCTTACTTGCACACCATAAAAGAGAAATAGAGAATTGGTAATTAGTGATTGGAAGTCCAGAGTCAGGTAAAGGTTGCCCTGGGAAAGCAACCCAAGGGCCAATCTTCTTTCAGAGGTTCCATTTTGGTGCAGACTGGAGCCATTCTGACTGGAGTTAAATCTGAGCTTTTCAAGAGAAAATTCCAAGGTTTTAAAAATTGCTCTGGTGAGGGAAAGGGTTGCAAAACACCAAATGATAACAGCTGAGTTCTGAGACAGGGAAAACAGGAAACTTCACCAACATAAACCCCCATGTCCATCTGTTCCCCAGGAGTCAGCTTGTGCAGAAATGAGCCTGAAATCTGCTTTGTGATGGAACTTTTCCTGGGAAAAGGGATCGATCAGATCTGTGCTGTGACCAGCACAAGACTTTCCAGGGAACCTCTGAGCTCCTGCTGTGATTCCTGCAGCAGCCACAGCTCCTGGAACTGCTGATGGCTGAGTTACATCCCCTGTGTGCACAGCCAGTAAATCCTCCCTGCAGGAGCAATCCTCAGCCCCTGAGCAGAGTTGCTGTGAGTTTAGAATGTGCTGAGAGGATGTGGTTGCCTTTTGTTTAAGCTTTCTGCAGCCCTTCTCACCACAGGCTCAGCCAAGCCAGCCTGCCAAGGTTTTGGAGCTAATTGGATTTCTAAAGCTCCTGGTTTCTTCCCTTCCAGCATCCAGTGTTTGTGTACATTCCCCTGGACTTATTTAATATGGCAAAAAACCCCTGAACAGTAGATGTTTACAAACAGTAGATGATGAAGTGGAGAGGGTGGTTATAAAGCTAAGGGTTGGTCAAGCTGGGAGGCACTGCAGGCTGCTGGAGAGGAGGATTAGGAAAACAGCTGGAAAACAGTGAAAAATGATCTTGAGAAACAGGGAGAGCACCCAAAATAAGCAGAATCAAATTCAATGAGGAAAATGAAAGGAAAACTGGATGAATTACAAGTACTGGGTAGCATTCAAATCTGATGGGGTTCCAAGTCTGGCAGTTGTCATTCCCTGACTGTGGAGTGACAGGTACAGTAGGAATGTCCTGGAATCATGGAATGTTTTGTTTAAAGGGAGCCTAAAGCTCATCCAGTCCCACCCCTGCCGTGGGCAGGGACACCTTCCACCATCCCAGGTTGCTCAGAGCTCCAAAGTGTCCTGGTTGTGAGGAATTTATGTCCTATGTCCTAAAACCTGCAGCAGATGCCTCATATTTGAGATGAACAAATCACTGCAATGAGAACAGCATGAGCTTCATTCACAGTGACTCAAATCTGAGAGGCTTTTGAAAGGCTCTGAAAATAGAAACTTATCTGGAGTGGCCAAAATAAAACCAGGACTTCAAGGAGTACAGATAGGCAGGAGATCTTTTCCTAAACCCCAGAGCTGCTGCACCTCCTTGCATTACCAGCAGCTGCAAGGCACAGCAGCTACATTTGATTGCTGAAGGGACAGTGCCTTGTATTTAAACACAGAATTACTGTCCAGAGCAGCTTTGTGACCTACCACAGAGAGCACTGTGTTTAAACTGTGCTGCCCTCAGACAAGTGTGATAGAACCAAGATCAGTTTTGGTCAGAATCTCCTTCAGCCTCTAGAGCTGACAGTGCACAGGGACACAAGCACAGCATTGTTGTTGTTATTATTTAGTCCAAAAGAGTTCCAGACTCCAGCCCTAACCAGACAGCCCAAGAGCCAAGATTACCCTTGTTTTGCAAAGGATTAGCTGATTAAGGGAGTCTAGAAAAGCTGATCTGAGTCTGCTGACATTTCATTTATTGTACTTCTCTATCTGCACTTACTGAACATGCCCTGGTGTTTTCTCTCCTCCTTGCCTGACAGCTGAGCCAATCTGTCTTGGCCATGGCTGGTAGGAAAAGGCTCCAGCATGGAACTGAGCCCTGTTCCAGAGGTGCTGGATGAATTTCCAGGGCAGGTTTTCTCTCTCATCTCTCAGAGATGGATGGTTCTTCCTTTCCAGTTCCTAGGACTCACCTGGAATCCCATCAAACAGCCCCAACTCCTGCAGTGGGTTTGTCCTAGTGAAGATGAGAAAAGCTGCTGGCACTTTGGTCCTGGCAGTGTTTCACCTGAGACCTGAGCTCAGGTGCTTGAGGACCACCTGGGTTTTGTCACTTCTCTCAGTGCTGTTCCTTGTTCTCTCAGTCTGCTCCTTCTCATGTTTGCAAACCCCTCTGGGGAAGGACCTGTCCAGCTGCCCTGCCAAAAACATTTCCTCCTCTTCCTTCCCTCCTGCCTTTGATTTTAAGAGTTGTGAGATTCCCTCTCACTGCCCAGTGGCTCAGCCCTGAATATTTTCCCCTGGGATTTCTCTGAGCTGACACAGGAGCTGCTGCCATCCCTGGGGCTGAAGAATCAACACTGGTGGATTTCTGTGTATTTTTTTCTGCTTTGTGTATTTGTTTCTGTGCCATGACCACTGTAGGATTTCCCTTCACAAACAAATCCAAAGCCTGCAGAGGAATTCCCCAGGAATTTGTGCAGTTTCCCCTATTCTGATAACAGCCCTGTCCTAAACCCCAGACATGTGTGGCTGGTAATTGAGACCCTTTGCAAAGCAGAGCCTTAAACCAGGGCTTAGGGGAGGCTATTTCAGTAGCAAAATGAATCATCCCCAAATAATCTGGGGCTCCCCACAAACCAAAACACTCCTGCTGCTCAGTGAGTGCCCTCAGGGTGTTTAATTGTCCATTCCTGCTGTCTCCTGTCAGCTGAACTTTGCACGAGGATTGACCTGCCAGATTGCCACATCCATTCATTTATTTGGATTCTGTAACTATTAACTCGAGGTCATCAATTCAAGGGAGCAGGATTGGTCAGGGAGGGGAAGAGGAGGCAAATGAGGTGAAGATAAGCCAGGTCTAAAGCCCTGAGAGAGCTGAGCCCAGTGGCACTGAAAGCCTGGAAGGGTTTCCCATGGTAATCTTTGTATTCTCAGAGTTTGGGCTGATGTAACATAATCTACATTCTGTGCTTAAATGACATTTTATTTTATGAATAATTTTGTATTGGCTGACCTACAATGTGCAATATTTAATATTATTTTTTATTGCTTATAGAGAGATTACAAAAGCTTGATCCATAGTGAGAGACCCACCAGGTATCTTCATCCTGGGGTTCTTTGCACCCTCTCCTACTGCTGGTTAAGTTTTAAAATTTTATTTTTCTTCAGTGAAGGGCACCAGGATTTGTGGGAGCAGGGGGATTTAGGCTCTGGACTGGGCAGTGGATCCTGCTCTGAATTCTGCAGCAGGCTGGGGAAGTGCCCTGCTGAGTGCCTGGTGGGTTTTCCCTCTGGGAATGTCTGAGAGGACTGGGAAGTCTGTTCTGATATCTCAATTTACAGGAGTGACACTAAACCTCTCCTTATAGGATCCTTCATTTTGTATTCATTTTTTAAACAAAGGTATTGTCATAAAATTGGACACTCCATTCTTTAAAGGAAGGAGTTTTAATGAGTGTTACCTTAGTTCTGCAGGGCTCTAGCCTTTAAATGAAAAGAATCTCTTTCACTCATAATTTATCAGCAATGAATATTTAATGTAGTCCTGCTGCCTAAGGAAGAATTTGTATGAAAGGGATGAAAAGAAACATTTATTTTAAAAAAACAAGATATTTACTCCTCAAAGCTGAGTCACTGAATTTATGGCCCAAGAAGTTGTCTCAAAGACACAAATGTCTTCAGTTTATTCTTCATGTTGAATCACAAATAATTTTGAGTGGCTAGGTGACTGCACAGGCAGGGAGTTTTTATAAATGTGCAGCCAGGATGTTCTGTAGCTCCATTGCTGTCTGGAAAGAATATCCAGCATATATTCCATATATAATCTGGAATAACCCAGATTTCTCACATGATTCTCTCTGATGCCAGTTCTGCATCCCCAGGTGCTGAAGACAGCCCAGCTCAGTGCTCCAGAACTGACTGGGGGTAATTCAGTGCTGGGACTTTAATGCTGCTCAGCACCTGAGGTGTCAAGGCTGGAAATCCAATCTGCACTGGATACTGAGTTTTCCTTGGGACTTTTGCTTGAAAAATTCTCTGGAAGTGTTGATATAATTTCTTTTCATTTTCCCAAGCAATCTGCCTGCTTTCAGCACCACAGCTGCTCCCAGGGCATAGCTGCCACCTGATGGGATAATTCTGGGCTGGAATATCAAATGGGGAGCTGTGGAATAAATTGAAATGCCAGACTGGAAAAAGAATAATTTTGCCTGGGAAACTCATGGAGCTGCTGAGAATACCAAGGAAACTCTGCTGCATCCAAGGAGATTTGCTCAGACCAGGCTGCAGTGCTGCAGAAATAACATTTATCAGCTTGGCAAATGTCTCGTGGTTGGATCCACAGAAATCCAGAGCTGCTTTGCCAACACCTTCCTGCAGAGTCATGGAATTACTGAGGGAAACAGGACTAGAAATAGCAACAATGCAGATGTGAGGGTGTGATTTGGGTTACTGGGGCAAACAGGAGGTGTGAGAAGGAGCAGCTGAGGAAGAAGCCAGTCCTTGCAGGGAGGGGAGGTCTCAGCTGGACAGCCCAGGAGCCAATGGAGAGCTTGGAAAACATCAACACCTTCTGGATTCTACAGCTTGCCTATCCCAGGAATTGATTTCATACCACTGGGTGCTCTTTAAAAGGTTTTTAATAGCATTTTACTGAATTTTGTGTCTTCAAGATGTAGAGCAAAAGATTCCTGCCATGAGCAGTGCAGCTCACAGCTCCTTAGGAATTCTTTCCCCTCTGCTGCAGTTGAGAGCAGCTGCATTGTCAGGAAAAGAACTTTCCCCACCTGTCCTAGTGAGCAATGCTTGAGTCATGCCTGACATCCTTAATTGACTCTGCACTGATACAGAGAGATAAAAATACAGGGGTTTGGGCAGCACTGGATCATAAATTGAGAAAGGAAAACCAGGGACAAGGAATAAACCCAGCCTGTTCCTAGCCAGCAAAACAAAGGGGAGATACCCCCTGTGGGAATGGATCCTGTATGGGTGCTGTGGAAAGTCTTCAGTCATAAAGATTTTAAAATTCACTATAATAAGCTAGAGATGATAAAGTTGCCCTGCAGTAGTTGAAGCAGTAAAGATCCTAAATGATATTACAGAAATTTTAGTTTTATAATACTTCACCAGGACCAGGCTGCTGAACTCAGTTTAGTTTTCTACAACTCTCTCTAAAAATATTCGCTTACCACTCAATCAGAAATGTTTTGGTTGGGTAACTAAGTAAACACAAACACAGAACATTAATAAAGGCTTTTTCTCCCTTTTCTTTATCCACCTCTTTCCATAATTAGGCTGCCAAATTGTCTCAGAGAAATGAATTTTGGACAGATATTTCTGAGAGCTCAGTAACTGAATATTTGAGATCCTCCCCTTCAGAGGCAGTGCTAGTATTAAAAACAACACAAGCACATTCCACCCAGCTCTGGGGGCACTGAGCAGTGTGGTAAGGCTGTGTCAATGCTCGAACAATATTTAAAGTTGAAAGTGAACAAAGTGGCTGCCAAAAGCTCCCATGGCAGGTCCAGAACAGCTGAAGGAAGAACTACCAACAGCAACGAGCACCTTCCTCGGGGATCTGTGGGGGCTCCTCTGGTTTTGGGATTTGATCAGTAACGTTTGAACTCAGATCTAGAACTTTTTGGCTTCCCAAAGCTCAGGGGAGTTTTGCCCCTCACAATTAACTAAGTTCATTTCCAGTTAGGGCACCTTAAAATGCCAAAATCCTGCTGTGTTACATCCCAAACCCTGAACACCCAACATTGCAGTTCTGCATCTCTCTGGTCTTATCTAGGATTTGGGGTAAAGAATTCTGGTAATGTTTCTGACACCTAATTCAATTCAAATGAACAACACAAAGGGGGATTTAACACATAAACCCTGGAGATATTGTCCTGTGGGGTGACAAAGGCCCTGAGGACTCCAGGTGAGCAGCTTTGTGCACACTTCCCAAAGTTCCAGTGTGACTCTTAGCACACCAGGAGTTCCCTTCCTTTCATTCCCTTCCTTTCATGCTCTCACTGCAGTTCTCCCCTCAGTATCTCCTTCTCATCCAGCTGCTTCCTCTCCATGGTATTTCTGTAGGATCCAACAAACCCAACCTGACCCCTGCCCTCGCAGCCCCTTGGTTCCCAACTCACCCAGTGGCAGGACGATGAAGAAGGGGAGCCAGCACAGGATAAACATGCCCACCACAATTCCCAACGTCTTGGCCGCCTTCTTTTCTCTGGAGAACTTTAAAAGTTTGAAAGCTAAGGAGTTCCTGGGGTTGTGACCCTTGGATCTGGTGTTGTTTAAGGTGTCCTCGTGCTTGTAATGGATCCGTAAGGTCAGCTCCTTGGAGTTGGACATTTCCTTCATCACCCCAGCTTCCAGGTTCCTGGTAGTCCTTTTGGCCACGATGTAGACCCGGCAGTACATGACGAGGATGACGATTAACGGGATGTAAAAGGAGCCCAGGGAGGAGAAGAGGGCGTAGAAGGGCTCCTCGGTGATGCGGCACTCCCTGTCGTCCGGCGGGGCCGGCTCCTTCCAGCCCAGCAGGGGCCCGATGGAAATCACCATGGACAGGAGCCAGACCCCCAGCAGAGCCAGGATCGCCCTTCTCCTGGTGACCAGCGTGGGGTACTGCAGCGAGTAGCGCACCCCGATGTACCTGTCTATGGAGATGGCACACAGGCTCAGAATGGAGGCTGTGCAGCACAGCACGTCCACCGCTGCCCAGATGTCACAGAATATCCTCCCCAAAACCCAGTAGCCCAGCACTTCCAGCGTGGCAGAGAACGGCAGGACGGTGAAACTCAGCAGCAGGTCTGCTATGGCCAGGTTAACGATGAAATAGTTCGTAGGGATTCTTAAATGTCTGTTGCAAGCCACAGAGAGAATTACCAGGATATTACCTATGATAGCAAAGAGAATAAAGGCACCGAGGATCAGCCCCACAATGATCGCCCTGCTGGTGGCCAAGGCAGGTGAATCCAGGTTGCTTCCTGTCTCGTTGGAGTTGTTTGCAGAAAAATTGCCATAATTTAGTGCAGAGCCTTTGAAATATCCCGGTATCGATGTATTGGATTTATCACCAAGGTAGGTATTCATCTTAAAAATCATCCTCCATAGCAAGCTGGGGTTGTGTCCCTCGGCGAGTCAGCTCAAAGTCATCTCTGGAGGCGGCAGAGCCGGGGGCAGGGCGAGCAGGGGCACTCACGGCCCCGCGGAGCCGCAGCCCCGGCAGCAGAGCCCGGCGGGGCCGGGACAGCGCAGCCACCCGCGCCCCGCTCCGCGCCCCTGCATTGCCCATGCGGAGCCGCTGGCAGCAGCAGCGGCAGCAGCGGAATCCTCAGTCCCCAGTCCTGAATCCTCAATCCTCAATCCTGAATCCTGCCCGGAGCCGGGGGAGCTGCGCTGCTGCCGTGCCTGACACGGGGCGGGATCAGCGCTGGCCCCGGAGCGGAGGCGGAGGGACAGAGGGACAGGGGGACAGAGGGACAGGGGGACACGGGGACAGAGGGACGGAGAGGTAGAGAGCCAGGGGGACACGGGGACAGGGGGACAGAGAGGTAGAGGGATAAGGGGGACACGGGGACAGGGGGACAGAAGGACCGATGGACAGAGGGATAGCGGAATACGGGGACAGGGGGACAGAAGGACCGATGGACAGAGGGATAGCGGAATACGGGGACACGGGGACAGGGGTAGAGAGGGATAAAGGGACAGAGAGGTAGAGGGATAAGGGGGACACGGGGACACGAGGACAGAGGGACAGAGGGACAGAGGGACAGAGGGAACAGAAGGATGGCCCCGGGTCCCTGCGCGGTCGGGGGCGGCGGCGGCTCCGCCGTGCGGGGACAGGGGCGGTGTGGGGACAGTGCGGTGACCCTGCGGTGGCTGTGCAGGGGCTGCGAGGTGGCTGTGCGATGTCTGTTAGAGGCTGTGCGGGGACAGTGCGGGGACAGTGCGGTGACACTGCTGTGACACTGCTGTGACAGTGCGAGGACTGTCAGTGGCTCTCGGTGACTGTGCGGTGGCGGTGCAGGGACTGACTGTGACAGTGCGGGGACCCTGCGGTGGCAGTGCGGAGACAGCACTGGGGACAGCAGTGAGAGGGGACAGCAGTGGGACAGCGGTGGGACAGCAGTGAGAGGGGACAGCAGTGGGACAGCAGTGAGAGAGGGGACAGCGGTGGGACAGCGGTGGGACAGCAGTGAGAGAGGAGAGCAGTGGGGACAGCAGGAGGACAGCAGTGGGAGGGGACAGCAGTGGGACAGCAGTGAGAGAGGGGACAGCGGTGGGACAGCGGTGGGACAGCGGTGGGACAGCACTAGAGGGCTGCCGGCCGGGTGCCACCGGGGGAACATCACGATCTTAACTCGGCGCTTGCCACAGGAACCTGCAGTGCCAACCTGTAAAAAACAAATTGCATTATCTGAGAAAAAATATCCTTGGTGCGACGTGGTGAGAAAAGCAGTTTTGGGACAAAGTGATCTGTTACCCTTTTGCCTGTTAAGGAAATATATTGGAGTTTATTTTGTGAGTCATGTATCATTTTAGAGAGCTAATCATCTCCTAAGGACAAATAGCTTGGTTCCAAAAATCCCTGATTCATTTGTACTTTTCATTATTCAGTATTACTATTCAATATTCAATGACGGCATAAAGTTTGTTTCTAATTAAGAATCTGATGATAAAATAAAATTGTGACAGTTCAGCAGAATCTGGATGCTGTTCTGTACTCCTGTTCTGGGCACATCTGTGCCTTCATCTCCTCTTTTCCACCTCCCTAACTTTTCCAGGCAGAGTTTATTGTGAACCCCAGCCCTGAGCAGAGCTGAGCACCCCCAGCCCAAGGGAAGGCAGAGACAAGGATTTACTTTAGGAAATACTTCACCTTTAGTACTCTTGATGCTGAACTATCTTCCTGAGTCTTTGCTCAGGGCTCTGAGGCCACTGATGTTGATAACTCATCGTAGCTCTGGGAAGAGTCATCCTCTTACAGTAGCCTATAAAGCAAAATATAAGTAACAACAGATTTATTTTGTAGCTAAAAGCCTTTAATGTCGAAAGCAGTGGTTTCTTGGTTTCTTCATCTTGTGAAGCTTTGGGGAGAAATCTCAGATCTTTAGAACTCAGTGCCATGAAAAACAACAAGTGAGAGATTTGAGAACATTAAACTGCCAAAATCCTGTTCTCAACTTTCTGTCATCAGATTACATCCCCCAGCTGTTGTCTGCTGTTCTCTGAGTTACTCTATATTGATTTTCCTGATACAAAATGTACTGTGTTTGAAATAAAAACTTCATATTTAATAAGGCAGCTATGGCTGAGGGTTGCAGCTGACTGCTGGTTTTGAGGACAAATCGTGTAAACAAAAGTTGAATTTTAGGGAGTGCATGGCAGATGTTGGTGTGGCCCTTCCCAGCAGCAGGGCTGTGGCAGAGCTTTGTTGTTCAGAAACTTCCCTTTGAAACGTTGACAGGAATGACAGGATAATGTCATGGAGTCACTGAAGGGAGGAGGAACAAACTCTGGATTTATGAGCTTCACCTCATCTTTCCACAGCAGAGTTTTCAGTGCTGCCAAAGGCAGGAGCAGCTGGGACCCATGGCATTCATCCTTCACACTTCCAGCTCCTGCTGGGCTCCACTCTCAGTCCTGTTTGTGATTTCTGACCCTGTTTCTCTGCCTTGTCTGTGAATTCCTCAGGCTCTGTCCTGGGGCCACAGCTCTGCCCTGGTACCACCTCAGTTTAGCTGTGGTGGCACAAAGGGCACAGGGGGCACAGAGGAGTCACTGCATCCTCCCTGTGGTGGCACAGGGGGCACAGACTCACTGCATCCTCCTTGGCAGGTGTACAAGAGATTGCAGGTGACCAGGACCCTGATAAGTCACAGTTGTACTAATTGCCAAAGAAAAGGAGCAGCCATGCCCTTAATGGGTTGCAGCTCTGATAAATAAAGATAAGTGTGATAAAAGGGGGGCTGCTCAGGGGGGATTTTGGAGGAAGAGAGCCTGGAGGAGCCCTGAGGAATTAGGAAAGATCCAGAGAGGCACAAAGAAGAACAAAACAAGGGAGAGAGTTGCTGCAGTAAAGATGTGCTGTGAGGTCAGTCTGGGTCTGATGGAGTCACAGCCTGCAGTGAGAGTTGAGCTGGGTGAAAGCTGCATTCAGAGCCTGCAAACCAAGACTTGCAGTCAGAGTCCAGCAGGAAACAGCCAGCAGTCAGAGCCTGCAGTTGGACCCTGCAGCAGGAGTTTGCTGTGTCAGAGGCAGGATGGTTGAGCTGTAAAGAAGAATAAACCAGGACCTTTTCTTGTTGCTGAATGACACTCTGCATCTTGGCTCATTCCTACCCCTAACCAGAGCTCCGTTGTAACACTCCCTCTCCTGGGGGCTGAGCTACACTGATTAAAAATAGTTTGATTAGACCATTAGGTCCAGACATAACCCTGTTACAGCCTTTGGCACATAAGAGAATTTGCTCACTGCAGAATGCTGAGAGGTTGGATAAGAAAAGCTCGGTGAGGATGTGAACTGCTCTGCTCTGGTTTTCAGCTGGCACTGTGTGGGACATGCCCAGCCTGCCAAGGGGGACAGAGTGGCCTGAAACTGCTGCCTGGCTCTGGGCACACTCCAACCAGGCTTTGGAGCCCCAGGGAACCAGATCTTTGAGCAGCCTTTGAGCAGGCACTTCCAGAGGTCAGCAGGTCCCAGGACAGAGTGCCCATGGCAGAGGAAAGAGAACAGACCCTGACTGGTCATGGCTGCACTAAAACATTCCCTCGGTACTGGGACCAGTCTGCTTCCCTTCCTGGTGCTGCTCTCTGTGCCCTCTGGAGGGAAGAACAGAGAAATCCCGTTCCAGGGCCAAAGGAAGACAAATGCAGCTCATCTCCCCCAGCCCCTGGAGGAGCTGGGTGTGTTCTCACAACCCTGCTCACCAGGCTGTGCAAAACCAAACTGGCTGGATAATCACGAGCCTGAGCTGATGAATGCTCACAAATTGCTCTGAGATCTTCAGCAGCAGGTGCTGTAAGAGAACCAAATGTATTGAAACTCAGACAGGAACATTAGCTCTGTACCTGCCTGGGGGTGAGGGGTGGAAGAGGCACTGTGAGCAAAGGGAACTTTTCCTGCCAGGTTTAAGGTGGGGCTTGGAGCCAGTCAAAGACACCTGCTCAGAGAAGTGCAGATAGGAACCATGGCAGAGTTCCTTTCACTCAGATGAATCACAGTTTTCAATGAAAAAGGGAATTTAATGGCCTAAGGATTCTAGTCAATTATGCTTCAATAATGCTCCCAGAGTCAGTTTTCAATGACTCCTTCACTGAAAGAGGAGCCCTTTATCATGGCTCAGCTTTGTAAGGGGCTGTGTTCCTTTCCCTCATTTGCAAAGGGATGTTAAAATATGTGCTGGCATTTGGAACTGGTTCTGAGACACTCCCTGAGCACTTCTGCAACATTGCTCTGAATTGGGCATGGGGGGACAAACTGATCCAGGATTTCAATGAGAAGATCTCCATATAATTTCATATAATCCCTCTTGAGCATTTGCATCTCACTTCTCTGCTGTTCGCTCTGATATTAGAAGTGGAGTGAGGAGCTGGGCTAGGGAAAGTTTTTGGTGTGATTTTTTTTTTTTTAAAATTCCTGTGATGAAGAATTGTGTCTGCAGCTCTGAGAATGTGTGAGGGTTTGGCTTTAGATTATGTTCAAAACAGCTTCTTAAAACTCTACCGATAAAAAGATGAAATTTGTCTGATTTGATAGAAACTTCAGTGTTAGCTACACAGCTGCACTTAATTATTGCTTGTTTTATTAATTACAGTGGATAATGTTGGTACAAGGCTCCTTCCTGAAGTCTTTCTTCTGGAAATCAGTAAAAATCACAGTCAGCCTCATCCACAAAATGTATTTCCTTCATTTCCATTCTTTCTGATGGGCAGAACTTTGTCCTTCATGGAAAAGCTCTTTGACTGAGCCAGAATTATAAAAACTTCCCACAGACATTGGATTGTGGTTTCCTTACATTTTGTGGTTAACTAGGAACACATTTCCTTGGGTCACACAAACCCTGAATCCCAGGAAAGGGAATTTCCATGATGAGAAGAGCAAAAAATACATTTAAAATGCTAATTTGCAGTTTTCTAATGGTGGTATTTAAAGCCTTGTGGGTTTATTTTCAGAGTAAGGGAAATATCTCTGAGGTTTCTATGAGCAGCCAAGGTTATTAGCTGGAACTTGCCAAAAGAAGATTGCACACACTTGCAGTGTGAAATAATCTTTTTTTCTATAGTTAATTCAGTGCTTGTCATTTTTATGTAAATAGGGTTTCAAGAGCGTTTTCTGGTAAAATTAACTAAAATACAATTATTCTCATGCTGTCACTGGCTCTTAAATCCCCTCCCAGACTCAGGTTTTGCAGGCCCATTGCCCACACTAAACCATGGTTTTTCTCACTGTGTATTTCAGTCAGAACTGTGCTGGAAACTCCAAAAATTATCAGTAATTTAAAATCAGTGTTTGGAGAAAATTTCAGGGAATTGAAGGGAACCAGGAGAGAGAAAAAATTGAATTCTGGTGGAGAGGACAGCAGGCTCTCCTTCCCTTTGCTTCACATTTCAGCTATTTCAGAACTTGCCTCTTTTGGGATGGAATTATAATGCAATAAACTTGAGGTTTTAATCTCTCTGCTCTAGATCTGAGAAATTCAAATTAATACAGATTGCCCAGTATTTTTTTTAAAGGCTATTTATTTACATTAAATAAATTAAACTTCATTGCAAATATTTAACCTGAGATTAAAAGGGCAGGAATTAAATGCTGCAAAAAAAGAAAAGCATTTTAAAGCTCCTGTTACTCACTAGCATAAATCAACCTTGTGCCAAGGGCTGAGCAAGATTAGGAGCAGCTGAGAGGTTTTTGTGGCTTGTGAAACAAGCCCTGATAAACTGGCTGAGGTGGCCACAGGGTCAGAAATCTCCACACCTCAGGGAATAAACCTGGAGGTGAATTCAGGCTGGATAATCTCCTCATGCTGTCACAAGGAATTCATGTTATTTCTGAGCCTCCTCAGTAATTTCTTCACTCTAAGAATGAGGTGCCCAGCCCAGGGGAATATTTGTGTCAGCAGGAATGTGGCTGGGAAAGGGATTTTTCAAAGGTTTCTGGGCTGAGTGGGAATTTTGCTGCCTTGAGAGTTTTCACCTTCATCCTTAAGCACCACAAGACCTTAGAAACTTTTGGAAACTCCTCCTGGATGTGCACCAGGATAATTTCTGTACCAGTGACAGCCCTCCCTGTGTTTTCAAATACCCAGATGGTTTATTCTGCTTGTAAGAGGTCACAGCACTCTGGTGCTTTAAATCCTGGGAGTTTTATATTTCAACTTCCATTTTCCAGGTTGGACATTGGTGTGAAAGAACAATATTTCCTTTTTAAAACACCCAACTTACTCTCCACGTCACTAAGCTCTGATCATGGTGTGCACAGCACTTAATTTCAGCTTTATGACATTTAGAACTTGCAATTGCAGCATAAATATCTTATTGCCAGTGAGTGGCTGGGCCTCACTGCTGGTGAACACTGAAATTCATCTCCCAGGGGTGATGTACAGCCCCATTCCCATGTTTTGCCTTGATGAAAATGTCTGGGAGGGGCAGGGACTGACTTTTATATTTGCAATAATGCAGACCTTAAAATCTGGGCCAAGATCTTAGTTCAGTGAGATTGATGTCAATCTATCATCTAATATATCTGTTCCTCTTAATAAATCTGCATTTAGATGCACTTCAGGGTATCTTTATTGGAATTAAGTGGGTTTTTTTAACCTTGAAGCATTTTTGACATTAGTTTGGTTAAAATCTGGGTATCTCTGAGAAGTCTGAACTCCCTGTCTTGCTGCTTCCCTGCTCCCAGAGAAGCTGGAAATTTGTATTCCTCCTCCCTAGCTCAATAATTACCCAGTCATTCCTTTGCTGAACCCATTGCAGTAAAAATAATAATGCTAAAGGGCAGAATTCCTTGGAGAAGGATTGCAAATGGCCAGAAAGCTGCTTTTGGTGCAGGGTTGAAAACATCAGGATAATAAGGAAGTGAAGGACAAAGGGGAGCTCTTTGCTCCACAGGAAGGAAATGAAAGGAAGAACTTTTGGGAAAATAAAGCAAAAAGAACCAGGACAGTGACTTCTGTCAGATCTTCAAATGTGCCAGTCCTTAAAGCTGTAAATCCAACTGGAGAGGGAAATTTGCACACTCCCAAAATCTGGAACTTGCTGTGAGAAAATGTCTTTTTTGTGTCTTTTCTTCTAAGGGAATCTGGACCCTCCTGTTAAGGAGTGAACCAGAAATATTTCCTTTTCTTGTTATTAACACTCAGCTTGTGAGCCAGGGGTTGAGGTGCTGCTGCTTCTCCTCCTTTCAGCAGAGTTTGAATGCACAAACACCTCACCACACTTCAAATTATGTATTAATGGTTTCACACTCCTCAGAACAAATTAAAAAAGCACATGCTGCTCCATCTTTTTGGAGATGAGTGTAAGAGAAATTAAGGAATTTTCCCCTGTAAATTCAAAATCTAAATGAATTTTTCAGTGTTATCCTGTGTATCAGCTGAACTCTCAGTAGCCAGAACACAAACTACAGGTGGAACTGTGGGAGCTTCAGAGAAAATAATTAGAGTTTGGCTTGTATTTTCTGTTAAATGAACTTCTTTGAATTAACATTAAATATTCATGAGTCTGTTATTTTTCCCATATTTTGTTCTTGTGAGAAGCCATAAAAATCCATAAGCAGTCTTTATTTCTCCAGAGGAAAATTAGGTGAGAGAAAACATCTGTTTCTCTCTTTTTCCTGTCAAGATTTGGAATAATTATATCAACTATTTAAGCACTTGGGAAAGACCTAATTCTATTTAATTCTGATTAAATGTGCATTAGGTAGGAAAGCAAACTGCATTGTGGTGGTGGAGGGCAGTGTGGGGGAACAATGGGAGCTGTTTTATTTGGTGGAACTAAACAGATCCCTGCTGCTCCCCCATTCCTGAGCTTTCCAGGGGATGGGAGACGTGGCTGCTGCAGGAGGGTGCAGCTCTGGAACGGTGCAGGGAAATGCCCTGAGCCAGGAACATGGCAAGGGAGGAGGAAGAACGTGCAGAGCAGCTCTGCAGCTCTGGCTGGGATGGTTTGGCTGCCCTGGAATTCGGGAGCTCCGTGGGGTCTGGGCTGGGGTGACCCCTGAGCTGTGGGATCAGGAGCTCCCCAAGTGCTCCAGGGCTGGGTCCATCACAGCCAGCTCTGGATTTGGCATTTCCACAGGAAGAACAGGGCTGGGATCCAGCACACCACAGAACTTCTCCTGAAAAGCTTTCCTGTAACCTCCCCAGTGTTTTCCAAGAACAAAGCCCAGAGCTGCTGCAGCTGCTCCAGGCCTGGTCTAACTGAGATAATGAATAGGATTTTATTGGAAATTACCTTTTTTTACACTGCAAGAGATATTCCTGAAAGTGTCAGAAGTCACCATGAGTCAGAAATAAAAGTGAGCTGAAGGCAGCAGTTCTGATCCATCAGGAATCGTTTCCTTTCCAGGGATTGTTTGCAGGATCATTCCAGGAGCTGTTCCTGCCCAGCCAAGGGCACCTGTCCTGGATGAAATCCCATCATCTTCCTCATCAGCTCAGTGATGGATAGCAGGAGAATGGCAGAGAAATTCCTGAGAGCTCTGTGAGTGCAGCCATGCATGGATGTGTGGGGAATATTGAGGGACAATCCAGGGTGTCCTTCTCCCTTTGGGAGAGCTGGGTGTGGTCACTGCAGGCTGTGAAGGATGGGACACTCAGCAGCACCCTCATGGCTTTAGATATTGCCAATGATTTCTGCTCCCTGCGTTTTTAATTATGTAAAACACGTTTTCAAGCAAATAGGAGTTTGTCCTTTAGGAATAATCTGTGGATGAGCTGAGCTCTGGGGTTGTTTGGATAATTTGTGTCCCCACCAGGCAGGCTCTGTCCATTCCAAGCCCATTAGGGTGACATTGCTGTGATTAAGGGTGGCACTGGTGACTCCAGCACACACATTTCCATCAGGAGCAGCAGGCAGTGGCTGCTCCCAAGGCAGTGATGCCAGATGAAGTCATTGCACTTGTCAGTCACTCTGGCACCACTCTCCTGATCAGAAACTTGCCCTTTTTGGGTAGGAATCACCCAGCAGCTCTGGGCATTCAGGATATTTGGTTGTGAGCAGAAATTGCTCCAGTAGTTGGGTAAAAAAGATTTCACCTTCAAGGGCATCTGAGGCAAGAGCTTCCTGACCTACATCTGCCAAGGATCCAGCACCAGCTCTGCTCCTCCCGACCCTCTGGAATGAGCAGGAACATTTGCCTGTGATGAAGATAATGGGAGAAAACATGTATGAGAATGAGTCACTGAAATTTTTGTTCAGACTGCAATATCCAGCATCCCCTGAGACCTTTATTTATAGCCTGAGCAAACTCCACAGAGTTGCAGGAGGACAAATGAAAGTGTAGGAGAAGCTGAAGGAATGAGTAATGATAACTCCAACAGGCTCCTTCCATCACAAATTAAGTGAGCACATCATGGTAGTAAATCTGCAAAAGGGCTCAGACAGTTTCAGCTCTGTGGAGCCCTGAAAGACTTTTTGGAATACACGTTAGAGTAAAGGTTTCATTTCATGGCTGCCTCTAGTAGATCTCTAGAATGGAAACAACTGCAGATCTGGAGAATATTCAGAATTACCATGGGCTGCATCTCATCCTTGTGTCTGTCCTCAGGGTGTGGTATCACCAAAAATGAAATATATTCATACATGCAATATATTCAGGGACACAAAGTGTTCCCAATTGCAAGAATACAACCAGAGTTAATGAAACAAGTCTGTCCCTGTCACCCTGACTGTGACCATGAGTGACTGCAGCCAGAAAAGAGACCCTGGGCTTCTCCAGGGCTGCTGGAGGAGGGACAAGCTCCTGTCACGGGTGATTTTTAATGGGAACAAACTCCCAGGATTGATGTGAGTGGTTTCCCTGTGTCTGTCTGCAGCAGGAGGGCAGCGCCAGCGTCCCAGCAGTGCAGGTGCATGGAGAACATCCCAAATGGCAGCACATTCCCCACCTTGGCTCTGGGAGTGCTGTGGGACTCAGGGATGCTCCTGAGCTGGCCCTGAGCTCCTGGGACGCTGCTCAGGGAGTTTGGGCAGGAAATGCTGCTGCCTGTGTCACTGCCAGTGCCTCTGTCCTTGTCACTGCTCACCTGCCTCTTGCTGCCTTTCCTAAAGCTTCCAACTCTGCTCCATGAACTTAGTCTGGGTTTCTGACCCTCCCGAGGTTGGAGTTCCCCAGACATTGTTTCACTGGGTGTTTTTTTCCCCCTCTGTGCTTGGGTGACTCCTGGTTTCTTCCTATGACTTCAGTCAAGTCCTGGCTGCTTTAACCCTGCTGTGATTTATTTTTGATGAGGAGACTGAGGTTGGAACTCTCAGCTTGATCTCTGCTATTCCTGCAGATTTCTGCTTCTGATTCATCACCTCCCCACTTATAATTCCAACATTTATGGATTGAGTAATGGGCACGATGGGTTTTCACTGAGAGGAGCTCTCACCAGCATATTTTGACAGAGGGATGGATACTCTGGGTTACATTTAATAGCAATTTAATGAATATTTTATTAAAATAAACTCAGTTAGTGTTTTGTGGCTGTGTGGAGCAGTAACTGCCTGCAAATCTGTGGTCAGGAAAGCTTCAAGCTCATGGCAAATTTCCTGTTCCTAGAGTAGGATTTTCTTTTTCAGCACCATAAGGCCAGAGGGACACATATGCTGCTAATGCTTGTTCTACACTGAGAATGAGTGCATGACTGTGAGGAGAAACATTTGGTTTCTGCTGTTGATCAGTGGAATTTCAGCACGATGAAATCCTGTGCTGGTGCCAAGACAGTGTCTGAGACAAGTGGAAAAGTTCCCAAGCTTTCAGAAAATTCCACAAATAAAACCCCACATCCCAGTTTATTGGGATGCAGAATTGCAGTTTGGGGAGAGGGGTGAGCACAGGTTTGGCATCCAGATGTCTCCAGCCTGGATTAGAGAAGCTTTTTGCAAATGGATGTTTTTCCAAAAGGTTTTCTCCCATCTGCCTGGTTTGCACACGAGGTTTGACATTAACAGGATGAAAAGCCCTTGCACCTTCCCACCTCCCAGGCAGTTCTGGTCTGGCTGTGTTATTGTCAGTAAAACCCCACAAACTCCCTCAAAGTGACACTTCAAACGAGCAGGAGAATATTGGCAGGGTGATAACCACAGACAAAAGAAGGTTCATCTTTCAGGTGGGATGAGTTTTCCCTGGGATGGATCTGCAGCTCCAGCAGCCACAGTGACTTTTCACTCTGGCAGAATTATGTGGCAGCAATCACATTTTCTTTTAGCATAAACCTTCATCTCCTTCAATTTTCAAGTATTCCATGTTAAACTGAGGAAAACCAGGTTACCAATCAGGACTTGGAGTCAGCCCTGGGAACAAACCTGTAGCCCAATGAAGTTGTTTGTTGTTTGCAGCTGTGATAAAAATCCCCACATTTCTCCCTGTTCCAGTTTTTTGGATGTCAGGATTTTCAGTCACAGCATCCCTGTCATGGGTGTGGAGTGAGAACCTCCTCGTGCTCTTGACTTCTTTTGATTTGAGCAGGAAAATCATCTTAGCAGAATTTCACTGTGTAAAGAATTTTATTTGAGTTTTTTTACAAAAGAAATCTTACCATAAAAATTAGCTTGAATTTTGTCTAGCATAAGGAAAGAAATGCCACCAACACCCCTCTTCCTGGAGGAGCCATCCATTGTGTTTAATTTCAGAGCAGTTTTACATCCCAGCAGCAGGAATTTAATTACTATCTCCTTTTCTAATTAATTTCAATAACTTTAATTATAATTTTCTGCAATGGTCAATGCTTTGGACACTTTATATAATTACAAGGGACTGCTATGTGATTTTGCATTAATGAATATTCACTGGTTATAAGAATCTCAATATCTCTTATTATTCAAATGTTCCAGAATCAAATTCAGTGATAGCTCAGAGCTGGGATTCAGAGCCATCATTTTTCAGGTGATTGAAGAAACGAGAAGTTCATGTTGTTTTCCAGCTCCATCTCTGTTGCAGCAGGAGATGGACAGCTCAGGAGTCTGTTTTGCTCAGTGAAATGGAAAACATGAAAACAAGAACCCAGAAATTAATTAGAAATGGGCTGAGACACAAGAATGAGCCTTGAATTTTAAACATATGAAATTGGAAGGAACGAGTAGTTCCTATTCATCTTCTGGGTTCAGATAAAGAGGGGAGGGAACGGGGCAGGGAGGAGCTGGAGTGTGAGCAGCACTTGGCAGGGGGGGCTTGGCTCAGCCCCCAGGGTTTATTTGGGAAGAGAAACAATAATTGATGTTTCTCCAGCTGCACAACTGCTCTGCACCTCTGTTACAAAATCAGGGCAGCACAGCAGAGTTTGGTTCCAGGTACATTAAATCCACCTGGGATAATTCTTGAGGTACCTTTTGCTGCCTGGCTCTTGGTCCTTTGAGGTGACCTAAAAATAAATTTACAAATTTATTTTTGAGATGGCAAAGTGAGGCTGTGGCAGCCTCTGGAAGTTGCTGGGGTTTGTTCTGGTGTGTGGGGGTTTATTTGTTTGATTTTAATGGAATCCATTGGGGAGATTTGCTCATTCAGTCCCCAGGCTCAGTTCTCTCCTGGGTGTTGCACCAGGGTGGGAGAAACTTGGGTTGTTTAAAACCCAGAAAAAAGGAGAAAAGTTTGTCAAACTGTAAAAAAGGAAAGGAACAATGCTGGGCAGGGCAGTGAAAGCTGAGCCTCTCACAGATTCCTCCTTAGGATTTTATTGGGAGTGGTGAAGGAGGTGCTCTACACCCTGCCCTGCAGGAGCAGGGTGGGACAAGCAGAGCTGCAGTTCTCTTTTGGGAAATCACGAGGGAGCTTTGATCCCTCTCTCCCAGGGTTTAGTGGTGGTTCCGTGAACAAAGAGCTGCTCTGACTGATGCAAACTGTGACTGCACAGAGACCTGGCCTAAGTTAGACCTGGTTTTGTCAAAAAGTAAGGTCTGTGCTACACAAAAATGTTTATAAATCTGAATTTATTTCCTTGTCTAACAGTGAAGACTTTCTAACAACAATAAATATTCTCTCTGAGTTTCCCAGTTGTTTTTCAATCACTCAGGAGCTCAGCTGACTGTCCCAGATCCCACAGAGAACTTGTTGGCATCTTGTGCTCGAGTTTATGGCTCCCTCTTGTCAGGCAGTCTCCAGTTTTTCCAAGTTTTAGTGGAATACCAACAAAATATGTCTGAAACTGAGCTTGGCACGTGCAGTGAAAGGGTGTGAGAACAAGGTTATGTTTTCATGAGAACAAGTGTTCTGTTATGAAGTGGAGATAAATAATGAGGACAAACATTGCATAAAAAAAATTAAAAAAAAAAAAAAAGAGAAGAATTTAATGAGCTGGAGTTGTGGTCAGTCCCAGGAAATGCTCTTCTTTCCCCTCTAGTTTTTAAAAATATTTTATTAATTGCTGGTAAATGACTACTTGGAAGCATTACCCAAATTCATATCTGATTTCTTGCATGCAAGTGTTGATTCAGTATTTGTTGAGTCACATTCTGCACTTTGCTTAAATGGATTTCAGGTTGATATGGAAATTTCCAGCCAGAATGGTTGTTCTTATAAAACATGCTGATTATAATTACAGATATGTATTTGTACAGCCATGATCCACATTCCTCCTGATGAGCAGGGAGGTGAACATTCCATTCATGGAAACTCAATGACAGCAACTTTTCCCATTCCATTCTCAAGTGCTTTGCTCACGAGAGTTTTCAGGGAGGAGCTCCCCAGTCCTGCTTGGATTCCTGGGATGGGGAATGGACCTGCAGCTCCCCTGGGATGGATCTGCCCTCCAGGGTGAAATGCTGGAGCTTGTTGCAATTCCAGTTTCATGAACAGCAAATTTCAATTTTATGAAAACAGTTCAATTTTATGAACACAGTTCAATTTGATGAACACTGCTCTTGTGCTCTGGGTTAAAGCAGAGATGGAGAAAAGGAGAGCCCAGCTCTGGTGTCTGGTGGGCTCTGGGCTCTGCACCTCAGGAGGGTTTGGGATGCAGCATCCAAAGCTCCTCTTGTCCCTTCTGTCTGAGCATCCACTCGAGCAGGGGCTGCTCCAGAGAATCCCAAATCTCCTGAGCTGGGAGGGACCCACAGGATCATCCAGCTCCTGTCCCTGTACAGCCCAAAATCCCACCTGGGCATCCCTGGGTGCTCCTGGAGCTCTGGCATCCCCTGGGGAGCCTGGGCAGTGCCCAGCACCTCTGGGAGAAGAACCTTTCCCCAAATCCATCCCAGCACAGCTCCAGCCCTTCCCTGGGTGCTGCTCCCTCTCTCTCTGTAACATCTGGTGCTCAGAGATTTGCAGATGCACAACTGGATGCTGGGATGTGACCTCCAGCCCAGCCCTGGCACAGAAACCCCCCTGAACAATAAAATCCCTGATTTACAGCCCTGAGCAGGAAACAGAGCAGGCTCTGGTCAGTGGAAGCATCTTTGGTCTGGTTTGTTTGAGGGAAGGGTTTATGGAGCCTGTTCTCACTCCTGCCTCCTCCAGGCACCTCTGGCACAAACCCTCCTGGTGCACTGCAGAACCACAGAACAACCGTGGGCAGGACATTTCCTTCATCCCGGGGGGGACAGGGCAGCTGCACAAACCTGGAGATTTAACACCAAAAGGGAAATTCGAAGCTGTGGAGGAAGAGAATCAGTCCCAGGGACACTAAAATCCTGCACTGAGCCCTGGCACAGTGCTGGAATTGCAGTGAAAGGCTGATCAGCACTGGAGCGAGCTGATCATTTGCTTTTTCAGATAAATATAGATATTTTGGCCAAATTAAGATTTTTCTCATCATTCTTGAATTTACAGTATTTGAGCAAAGGGATGGAATGTCCTGCAGTGCTGACAAGGATACAGTTTCATAAATAACCCTCTTGACGTGGTTGAAATGAACATTTTTTGAGGTTTAGGCAGGGTTTGGGGTAGCAGGGAAATTATTTGCTTGTTTTAAGGCAATCAGGTCTTTTATTTTCCCTCTTACCAATGGGTAGATTATTTCTGTTGGCTTCTCTGCTCTTTCCCCCTTCCAAGCAAGCATTCCACACCTTTGGCTGTAGGTGAGGGCTTCCAAATTCCAAAATTAAATAGGATTTAATTGCAGTAATCCTGATGATGAATTGATAATGAAATGAATCAGGGAATTCACCAGCAGCTGGAGTGATGGTTTATAATAACTCAGTATTTTTGTGCTGTAAATCTCTATCTCCAATGCACACACAAATCTGCCATGGATGGAGGAGACTCAGAGGGTTTTTTAGCACAGGGAGATTTTTGTTTTTTCTGTTAAAGGAGTGACAGTCTCAGAGGCACAGAGACAAAACAAAGATTTGCAGTGGAAGAGCTGCACTGAATGAATTCCTCTCTTCTGTTCATGTTGTTGTGCTGTTCTGCCTTCCCCATCCCTCCCAAGTGTCTCCAGTGACACTTTGCAATTCTTTTTTCCACTCTTTGATTGGTTTTTTGGATTGTTTGAGGCGATGGCTTGAATTCTTTTTTGGCATGTGTTGTTTTTGCTTCTCAGTTAGGTTTATCTGACTTTTTTGGCTGCTAAGACACTGTTTTCTCCCCAGCTATTTTTGCAATGTCTGCTTCAAAAGAAATACTCTGGATCTCTGTACCAGGAGCTTTCTCTGCTCCTTTTAGTGACAGAATGGTGCAAAGCAACAGTTCTTTGAATGGCCATGTGACCATCCCAGGAGAACCAAACAGAACAAAATGTCTCAGTGAAAAGAATTTTTTGGGATTTAACCACCAGCTGCACACTGTAGATGAGTGAGTGGCACTAAAGTTAATTTCAGTCAAAGAGTGGCTCTGCTTCCAGCTGCAGGAATCTGTCTGGAATGAGTGGACAGTGGCTCCGGTTTTTCCAGAGGGAATGTTCATCACAAGGCAAAGCACAGCTCCAGAGAAACAAACCCTAAAAACCAGCAACAAACTGAGCAATGTCCTCAAGTCCCTCAGAAGGAGGAGGATTAACCAGAAGTGTATGAAATCTGATTTCTTCAGACAAACCCCGAGAGTTCAGAGTTTGTGTTTGAAGCCATGAGGTCACCACTTTATGCAGTTCCAAGAACACATAACATGTTTTTCCAGCCCAAATCCCTTTTTTGGTGTTGCCCTTGTAAATCCTGCAGCAACAGCAGTGTCACTTGGAGTGAGTGACAGCTGGACATAGGAAGAAGGGAGGGAATATTTTGGGGTCACTGGCAGGAGCAGAGACTTTGGAGTGAAGGAACTTCAGAGGAGCTGCCTGAGCCCTGAGTCCCCAGCAGCTCCTGCAAGGCAGGGCAAGGCTGTTTGCAGCACAAATTGGTTTTTTAAGTGATGCAAATTGCTCTGGGAGCACTGTTACAAAAAAAGCAAAAACCTCCCTGACACCTTCTCCTTTTCCATCCCAGAATTCCTGCTTGGAATCCCAATTCCTGCTTTGGGTGCCTGGCAGAGGCACAGCTCCTTTAAGGAGCAGAGGATATTTCTGTGGATTAAAGGGAGATGAACATCTGGGTGTTCCTGCTTAGCAGGGGGATTTTTGTCCTGGGTGCTGTGTGAATGGATTTATAAATACACATTCATTCACAATAATAAAAATGAATAAAATGAATTTATCCAGAGCCTCGTGGTCCCCTGGGTGTGGCAGCAGCTGCTTTGGTGGGGACTCAGCTGGGTTGAACCTCTGTGCTTGCAGAGATGTGGGACTCAAGCAGGTCAAAACATGAATTTTCATTAACTCAGCTGTTTTAGTGGCTCAGAGCCCCTGGAGGGACTCCCAGTGCTCCAGCAGTGTCACCTCCAGCCCAGACACAAAGTTCCCTGTGCAGGAGTGGTGGCTACAGAGGAACTGCTCTGACCAAGCTGAGCCAGATTTGGAAACTGCTGCATTCCCAGTGCCCCCCAAAGGGAAACTTCCAGACCCAAAGATGACCAAAGGGCTTTTTTTTCTCTCAAATCCACAGAATTATGTCCCCAGTGCCAAAAGGCAGCTTGGAAATGTTGATTTATTCTGCATTTTCCAGATGAAATCCAGAAGGGATAATGCTGGTTGATGTCAGATAAAGTGGGATATAAACTGAGATTTCTCTTGTTTGCTATCAGTGAGCAGCAGTTTCCACCCCACCAGGCAGAGATAAAGTAAAAAAACCCATTTCCAGCTTGCAAAAGCCCAGCCTATGTGGAATCAGCTCAATTATTTCAGCTCAGTCTGCAAGGAAAAGCAGTTCCTATCTCAGAATTACAATTACATGGGAACGTGAACTGCAATTTCTCTCCTTATTAATGCAATACAACAACAAAATATGGCCAGTGACAATGCAGCAGCTCCCAGGGATTTGAAATAACTCTTGGCATGATGGATCTTTGAACATTAGCTGGCTTTATTTCATTATTTTAATATCGTGCCTTGAACTGGAAATTTGTGAGATTGATCTTATTTGAGAGCACTGATGCAGCATTTAGAGTGATAACACAGAAGATTTTCTCATAACTTGTGACCAACTGGGTCCCAAAATCCAGGGACACTTTGTGCTAATTACTGAGTATTTACATTAACAATAGCTAATGCACTGAAAAATGAATTCAGAACCCAGAAAATTCACAAAATGAAATTAAGGCATGAAACAACAACAAAAACAAAAATAAAAAACCCAAAACAAAACAAAACAACAAAAAACTCAACAAAAACCAAAAAACAAACAAACCAAAACACCCAAACAATGGAGGACCTTTGAGGATCTTTTTTGCTTTGATTTCTCTGAGCTTTGGGGTGAAAGGCTCCTCGTGTTTTCAGACTTTCCCCCTTCAATCTTTGCTTTCCTCTGCTGGGTTCTGGTGGCATCACCCAAGGGGGGCTTCAGGAGCTCTGGAATTTGTCAGGAATGGCCAAGGAATGGCCCCAGTAATCCCAGCTCTGTGATCCCCCATTAATTATGATTTTGTGATCCCTCAGTAATTATGACACCATGATCCACCATTAATTATGACACTGTGATCCCTCAGTAATCCCAATTTTGCAATCCCCTTTAATTGTGATCCTGTGACCCCCTCATTAATTATGATTTTGTGATCCCTCATTAATCCCAGTTCTGTGATCCCCCATCAATTGTGATTTTGTGATCCCTCAGTAATCCAAATTCTGTGATCCCCTATTAATAATGACACTGTGATCCCCCATTAATTATGATCCCATTATCCCCCATTAATTATGATCCCATTATCCCCCATTAATTATAATTTTATGATCCCCCATTAATCCCAGGACTGGCTGTGTCAGTAACACCCAGAGCCCAATTCTGGTTGATTTTTTTTTAAATTTTTTTTTTTTTTTTTTGGTGTGTGTGGGCAGGAATGTGGATTTACAGATGATGGAAAATCATCCCTGGAGCCCCTGGCCAGGTCTGGCAATGCCAGTTTGGCAATAATTGTGTGACCCCATCCACACATCCCCTGATCCAAAGGGATCCATCAAACCCACTCTGGAATTCCATTTTCAGTCCTCAAATGGCACAGAGTGACAGCACAGACACGTTAATTATTGACAAATTAATTGTTGGCAAAAGGTGGATTCATTTCCTCCATTCCCTTCCTGCCTCCTCCTGTCTGTGCTTTGGAGTCCTGGCTTTTCTCAGGATATGAAATAAATTGAGGAAAAAATATTCTTATAGTCCTGGGAATCTGCCTGGAAGCAGGAATAGAAACCTCCCAAAATGTTCTGATTGATCCAGGACCTGAAGCACAAAGGACTTAAGAAAACCCTGGCAAATATCAAGTTTAATAATCCAGGAATTTGAGGTTGAGCACAGATGTAAAATGGAAATTTTCGGGAAAAATGCTCCTAAAATTTGAAAAATCACCCATTTTACAGCATATTATAAGTATGGAAACAGACATATAATTAATATTTCATATTAAGATATGTTAGATATAAAGTTATTATCATTTATCAATTAAATTGTTCTTATTTTATTTTCCTGGTTGAGAAATATCTGCTCTGAGTGATGTGGCTGACCAGAAAATGCAAGTTTTTAAAATGCACAGTGCTCTAAAATATTTTAAAAAATCAATTTTGGTGGAAAATTTGCAAGGAAAAAAAAAAAATCAATCCAAATGTAATGACTCCATCAAGGTAAACACCCCCAGGTGCCAACTGAGCCTGAGCTGAGCTGGTGCTGGGAAGAAAAATGATTGTAAATTCAAATATTGCTGCAGCTTCTTAGCACTTCCACAAAGCAACAGCTGCAAGGTCATAATCTCATTTTCCAAACCCCAGCCCCACCTGATTTAGGAACCTGATCATGGAAAATTCTGTATTTAGATGTGGGGTGTTGCACTAATTAATTCTGGTTTAATTAATTTTTCTTTTCTCTCCCAACCACCCCTGTGGTCCATAATGGATTTAAATATCCACATTTACTCCGTGGGAAGGCTCTGGGTCACTGTCCCCCTGTGCCCCAGGCCCAAAGCAGGAATTTTCCTATCAGAACAAACCCAGGAATAAATAAAAAATAAAAAATCTGCCCACATGGATCAAAAGTGGGGGAATAAATCAACTCTGGTTGTGCCTATTGGCAAAGCAGCACTGAGAATATTCCAGATTTTCCAGATTGCTGCCCAAAACAATCAATGAGAGGGAAAGAACACTCATTTTGAAGGTTAAAAATAAAAAAGCTGCTGTGTGAGCACAAAGTGAGCAGCAGAAATGTTATTGATTGGTCTGATTGCACCTTGAACTGTTTGCAGAAATCTCAGATCTGAGCCCTTTCCATGGAAATGCCTGGGCAAAGGGAGCATTTGGAAATATTTGTTGTGTTTATATTGATTTTAGAGATGCCAGAAGGTGGCATGGAAAGCTCTGCCACCTCTTATGGCTGTTTCTAATTAAAATAAAAATCCAAGAGGAGCTCCACCTCTTTTTCCCCTCCTCATGAGGAACTTTTTGGGGTCCCTGGGTTGGGATTTTGGGGCTGCTGGGGAGGAATGGACGTGTCACTGCTGCAGGTGCAGACCCCAAACACTTCCCTGGCACATCCACAGCTGCAGCCCCTTCCCAAATTTCCAGGTTAAATCTGAACCCCAGGAGCTGCAGGGAAATTCAATTTTAAATTCAAATTTGAAATTTAATTTTTCAATTTCAGCTGAGCCTCCAAGATTCTCCTTGAGGGCAGCCTGGGGGAGGCTCTGCTGCTTTTCCATGGCAGAAAAAGCAGGAGAAACAACCTGCATCCTGGGGGTGTTGGGGTGGGAGCTGGGATGGGTCACCCAGCCAGACACAAAGCTGAGTTTCCCTTCCTGCCCTTTACTCACATCTGGCTCAGAATGAAACCCAGCATTAAAAACAAGCTCCCAGTGTCAGTGTTTGTGATAAAGGATGAGCACTGTGCACATTTTATTCTGGTTATCTCATGGAAAAGGGTTGGATGGGATGGGCTCTTCTATTCCCCACAGCCCCCACAGCTGCCTCCCAATTTTAGCACATTCAGCTACAACATCCAAAGATTTGATTTGTATTAATGCATCTGATATTAAGAATGATATCATCAGACTAAAAAAAATGGATAGAGGCTTGAGAAAAGCAGCTGACCTTGTGCTTTGTGGCATAAATTCCCTTGGGAAGAAGAAAGTTGTTCATTTTAAGATTTCTTGCACCTTTGTCTGTTGTAGCAGGAGAATTTTATCAGCTCATGGCTCATTAAAAACCTATTTTTAGAACCAAGTGCTCTCCCTCACCACCCCTGGGTTGCTCTGTCAGACAGAAAGTGGAAATAAATTTCTCTGGGCAATAAATCCAAGTGGGGCTGATTCACTGAGCACAAGTGAGGCAGAAATCTGAGCTCAGGCTCTGCCTCCAGGCCCAGGACAGCTCCTGTGACCTTTGGCTCACATTAAATATTGGGTCTGCCCTCCTCAGTTGTGTAATAAATAAAGGATCAAGGAGTGAAGAAATGCAAAAATCCTTCTCAGGGAGAGTTGTGGGGTCCTGAAGCAGCTTCTGAGGGTCTGGTGCTTTCCTGCTCCCCAGAGGTCATTAATGAGGAGCTGGAGTTTGTCCCTGAATTCCCTCCAGTCTGGGCAGTTCTGCTCAGGGTAAAATCCAGTGAGCTGCTCTGGATGGAACAAGTGTCTGATCTGATTAATATTCCTATTTCTGAGGGAATTTGTACCAAAGGAGTTTATAGAGAATCTCCAGAATTTACAGCTGTAAGGGAGGGATAAAGGGAATCTTGAAAAGGAGTCACCACAAACTGGAGCAGAGAGAATCTCCCCTCCTTCCCCTCCCACTGATGGCTGCAGAATCTTCTGCAGAAAATTAAATTAAATTAAAGAAAATAAATTAATTAAATTAAAGAAAAGAAAGCCAAGGCTTCATCATTCCATCAGCTGCACATGAGCTCCTTCTTTACCTGCCAGGAAGTGCTGGGATGCAAAGTCACCAGAAATCTTGGCTTTGAAATGTTCACTCACCTCAAGAGAGGCACAAATCTGGCCTTAGAGGAAAACCCCCAGGAAAACTCCTGGGACAAAAGCCAAAATCTCTCCATTCTTCCTGACATATTTGTTCACAGTCTTAATTTAATTACATCTGAGGGGATTCATTAATGATTCCAGTGCTTTTGTCTCCTCTGTCTCCATCAGATAATCCTCCACCTACCCCTAGTCCCATTTGAAAGCGATTTTTGTAATTAATTTTCTAAAATAAATGTATTTAATTTCCACACCATTTACTCTGCTTCCCTATTGTCTAATGAAGTAACAAATAAAAATAAAATAAAGTAACTGGGGTTGAAATGAACTTGCCAGACATTGGAACAGCTTCCTGACCTGCTCTTCTGAAAAGAATTTATTTGGATTGTTTGCAAGAAACTTTGTCTTTGTTCTTTGGTTTAACCTGGTGATTTTCAGCATAAAATAAAAGTGGTTCTGTTATAGCTGGGGCTGGAATCCCCCTCACTTTGGGAATATTGCACAGAGCTCTCCCCTTTTTAAATTTCACCTTCCAGGACCAGCTAAGCTGTAAAATATGATATTATTTATATGCACAAGCCCATTAGGCTTTATTTGGATTTCCTTCTGAGCAGGTTGCTGTTTTTTCCTGTTGATATGACATTAATTATAGACTATTAAGAGAATTAATATTGCATGAGTTAAAAGGTGCTGCCCATTCATTAATTGCTGATGGATGTTTGTTTTTCCAGGTCTCCTGGACATGGATAAATCTGGATTACTCAAGGAGTGGATGAAGCAGAACCTTTCTGCCCCAGGTAAGGCACAATTCCAGCTGCCTGTCCATGGTGACAGCCAGGGCTCTGCTCTCCCACACACGGAGCAGGAACATTTTTCACCCACTTGTTACAGCAAAGAAATTCCCCCTCCAGCTCTGAGTGACTTTGAGTATTTGCATGGACAGTTATAAAGGGTTTTGGATAAAGGAAAAATATGTCCTGCTATTCTTTACATGCTTTAAATATTTCTGGGAAAATTCTGTATTAATCTGGATGTAGGGAAAGGCTGGAAATAACTTTTATACTGGAATTTTGTGCATGATGGGCATTTAACTTAAAATAACCTACTGGGACAGACCCACCCCTGCTTTAATTTGATGAAGGCAATCTGTGCTAATTAATTAACTCTTGTCAAAATTATTTTTAGAACTACTTCTTAGAAATAGTGCATTTTTTTCCTTAATTGATGTTGTCAAAACTGAAATACTCAACAATAATTTAGTTCCTTCATTTGACCTAATAGTTAACCAATTAGGAGAATTATTAATGACAGCTTTTAAATAGAAACAAATTGCATTGTCAAAGTATGCAAGCATATTTCCCAGCTATTTTCAGAGACATTTCAGGGTTAAGTAGTTCAAGATTGTTTTAAGGGACTAAGAAATAAAATAATTCTGTGGATATTACAGGGATTTAACTTCACTTTTCTGTTTCTGTCTCTGAAGCAACAGCAAAATCTTTGGCCAAGGTCCCATCCCAATGGGATGAGTGTTATAAATACAAGCAATGTTTCAGAAAGTAAAACTTTTTTTCCATTCTGTTTTTGCTGTTCAAATCTGACTAAAATCCCAGACTGAATTTTACATCTCAGAACTTTGATCTTAATTTCGTTTTGGTGGTGCTGCTCCAGTTTGTTCCATGGATTGGGTAACAAATGTCAGCACTCCCAGATTCCCATGGGAAAAGTTCCTTTGGGAGGAAACTCCTCGTGCCCAGAGCTGCAGGACAGGTGGGATGTGCAGATCCTGGTCACAGCCACACAGTCCTGGAAGAGAAACCCCAGAGCCCTGAGCCCAACCTCCCTCAGCAGGTGTCAAATGACTTTTCTGGAAGAGACAGCCTGAGAAAGGCTCCTTTTCCACCCAGACTGCTTCAAACCCACTATTTTAATATTTGCTGTGCCTTCCTCTATTGGTTTATTTTATTTTGCCAAGAGTGCTTGGCAGACACCAGGGCTGTGACAGAGGGGCTTGTGCCACACTCACCCCTGGGACTTCAGCTGAGCTTTCCCAGCTCTCCTCAGGGAAACCCAATATTCCAGTATTTCAATATTTCAATATTTCAATATTCCAATATTTCAATATTTCAATATTTCAATATTTCGATATTCCAGTATTTCAATATTTCAATATTCCAGTATTTCAATATTTCAATTTTCAATATTTCAATATTTCAATATTTCAATATTTCAATATTTCAGTTTTCAATATTTCAATACTTCAATATCTCAATATTTCAATATTTCAATATTTCAATTTTCAATACTTCAATATCTCAATATATCAATATTTCAATATTTCAATATTCCAATATTTCAATATTTCAGTATTTCAATATTCCAGTATTCCAGTATTTCAGTATTTCAATATTTCAGTTTGTGGAGCAGCTCAGTCCCTCTCCTCAGTGCAGGAAGTGGCCACGTGCCTGCAGGAACACTTCCCTCTGGGTTAGTGCTCCCTGCATCCCAAATTTACACTCAGGAGCAGCTGCTCATTCCAGAACTATGTGAGGCAAAGTTGAGGCTGGGATGTGGAACCTCCCTGCTCTGCAGCCTGATCTGTCACCCCTGTTCTAAATTTAAATCTGTGTTTACAGGATGCAAAAGGAGGCAGTTAAATTAAGCAGCAAAACATCTCGTGTTCCTTTCGAGGTCACACAAGTGGATTTTCTTTCCCCACGGTGAATTCAGGGCTGGTGGGTGCTGTGCAGGTTTGTGCTCAGAGGGACCTGCCTGGCTTCTGACCCTCTCAGGATTATTTCAGGCAGCAAAATCCCAAAGAATAATGAGTGAGGCTGGAGCTTTCTCAGGAGCATTTCCAAGGGACACTTTGCTCTCCTTAGGCTGCACTTTCTGCCTGTCCCCTCCTCCCAGCCCAGCCCAGGAGGTTAAACTGGGAGCAGCTTCTGAGCATTTCCCTCCAGTGCTGGAACTCAAAATGCAAGGAATTCTCACAACACTGAGCCTGCAAATCAAAATCTAGAAAAGAACTCAGGATTTGACCTGAGGCCTTGGGAAAAGCTCCCCAGTTTAGGTGCTAAAAACAAGAATGTAAATTTAAAGCTTAAAGCAGAGACATGTTAAGTAGGGAAAAGTTTAGCTTAGAGTTTAAGATAGAAACTTATTATAAATATATATATATATATTATATAACTTATAAAGAATAAAAGTAATTGCAAAAGTGGCAAAAATCTTAGAACAGGTCTGTGTGTCAGGGTTGGCTGAGAAAGGTCACACTGTAATTAGACAAAGTTTTTTAGTATTGGTTTAATAACATAAATATCTCTGTTGGCAGTGGTTTATTGGTTATTAAATCCTTAAAAGATATTGTAACTATAAATCTGGTGATTTCCAGCCATGCTCTCAACACCTGTAAGGAGAACTTTTTCTGTAAAAGGTAAGAAAAATAAACTGCACTTTCTAAAGCAATCAGAAATCCCATTTCATTCAGAAAAAGAAAAAATCCCAGTGGAAAATGATAATGTGGGGGCAATAAACCCACATTATAATAATGTGATTATGTGGGGGCAATAAACCCACATTATAATAATGTGATTATGTGGGGGCAATGAACTCAAATTATAATAATGTGATAATGTGGGGGCAATAAACCCACATTCTAATAATGTGATAATTTGGGAGAAATAAACTGACATTCTAATAATGTGATAATTTGGGAGTAATGGCCCTCACTGCTGAGGGACACCTGCAGGCTCCAGGGCAGGGATCAGCTGCTCTCAGCACCCCAGGGCTCCAATCCCAGCCAAAGCCTGGACTTGCTCAGATCACAGATTCTGCTCTGGATGATTCCAGCCCCAGTGAGGGCTGTGCTCCCAGAGCTTGGGGAAATGTGGGATGTTAAAAGGGAACAGCCCAGCCCAGCAGGTGTGCACTGAGCTGGGCTGAGCTTTGCTCTCCTCTCCTCTCCCTGGGTCTGCACACACCTGAGTGGGAGCTGGATTTGGGAAATTTGCTCCCTTCAAGCGAATTCTTCACTCCTGGTTATAATTTCAGGTCTTTGCTGTTGTTAGGATGGGAAGCTGCCCATTTCCCCTCTCCCAGTACAAGAGCCATTTATAAACTGATTATCAGAGCCTC